>NC_137972.1:4594857-4627357 GCF_963924665.1 Micromys minutus
AGCTGCTGCCAGGCCAAGGAGGGCACCATGTTATGACACACATATGGGAAACGCTGGAGGCAGGGCCCTGTGAACCTTAGACCGTGGATGAAAAATGTTGGCGAACAACGTTTTTCAGCGCAGATAGAGACCCTTGCAAACTTCTGCACACATTCACTCATACATGATGACTTCAGTTCAGTTCCCAGACTCTGTCACTGGTGTACGTACACATAGAAGGAATCTGCTGTTCTCGATGGAGGCTGAGAAATATTCTTTTTCACTATTGTTAAAACAAACCCCATCTTCTCTTCTCAATTGACAATTTCCTTGTTATATTTATAGAGAATTGTTTTATTATTAATTTAAAAGGGGATTTTGTGATATTCTTAAGGTTTGTGTGGTTTTTTTGTGTGTGGTATGTGTGTGTTGTGTGTGTGCATGTTTGTAGTGTATATGTGTGTGTGTTTGTTTTGTGTTGTATTTGTGTGTGTGTGTTTGTGGTATGTGTTTGCATGTATTTGGGGTATGTGTGTATTCGATGTGTATGTTTGTTGTGTGTGGTGTTGTATGTATTTGTTGTATGTTTATATGTCTTTGTTGTGTGTGTGTTTGTTATATGTGTATGTGTGTGTTTGATGTGTGTGTTTGTTGTGTGTGTTTTTTGTATGTGTTTGGTGTGTGTGTTTGTTGTATGTGTGTTTGTTGTATGTGTGTGTGTTTGTTATATGTGTTTGTTGTGTGTGTTGTGTGTGTATATGTGCATGTATATGTGTGTGTGTGTGTGTGCACCTGCTATAGTACGACTATGAAGGTAGAAGACAACATCAGATGTCTGTCTCCATATTCTGCCTTGTTTGAGATGGGCTCTCCTTGTTAACTGTTCTGTGCCAGGATAGCTGTCCTGCCAGGCCTTGGGCATCCCCCTGTTTCCATCTCCTGCTTTGCTGTAAGAGCACCTCCCTGGACACTGCATACATGGTGAACAAACATACAGGCAGACAGAACACCCATAGACACATGATAAATAAACATAGATAAAACTTTGAATGCTTTGCCTTGATAATTATATATACTTAAGTCATCTGTATATGTCTATATCTGTGTACACACACACACACACACACACACACACACACACACACACAGACCACACCCTGCCCCTGGCTTCAGCTAAGTTCATCTTTTATGTTACACAGGAGTACACAGCTACTTCATGTCTTTGTTGTGGGACTGTGAGACTTACGCTCAGGACTCTCTTGGGCTTTAAATCCATCAATAATTAAATAAATGAGGACACCCATCAGCAGCATTTCTGCTAACAGCCTGGTACAACAGTAATTTCAATCATTTTTCCTAAAACACTTTAAATGAATCTTCCTGTTCTTAGATAATGTTATTACATTTATTTCGTGCCAAGCCCTCCAGCTTTTAGCTTACCTTAGAAGTTCCATTATATTATATTATGTTCAACACTCACAAAAATACTACTCAATCCAATGTTATGTTTTCCCCAAAATCAGTTCAACCAAACTTGACACATAGTAGATGTTTTCCAGGTATAAAAAACACTTCTTTTACTCACACAATAATCTTGGACGATAGCTTCAAGGCCGGGCAAAGAAGTCAAAGGGGAGCTAAAGAACAGGCTCTTTTTATCCAGGTCTCAAGACGGCACACGTGCACCCTGAAGCAGGGAGACCAGGGGACAGCATGCTCATGCTCTTATAGGATGAGGTGGGTAGCTAACCGCAGACCAACAGACTGTTCTGAAGAGAATGTGAGTCACCATAAGGAGCTCATGTAACATTTCCTCCCCGTAACCCAGTCCTAGGACCCCTTGACTGGAGAATCAGGTCTGGGAATTCCTTGATAACTGTGCTGAAGACAGGAAAGGCAGAGAGTGCCTGCGTGGCCTTGTTTTCTGGTTTCCCACTGCCCATGATTACAGTTTGGAGATAGTATGTTTTGAACCTTCACATGCTCAATAAAGAGATCATAGAGACGACTGCAGTCTCTACAACCATCGGTTTACAGTATAGAGGTGTGTGCTTTAGAATTCAAACCAATGGATAGCTCTGTGGTACCCCATCTTCATAGTTAGCTGATTTGGAATCGCCTGGGAGACACTTCTCTGGTGAAGGGTATGAGTGTCTATCCAGGAGGGAAGACCTCTCTGAGTGCAGGCAGCACCATCCTGTAGGCTGAAGAGAGAGCAGGAAAGTGAGAAGAGTAAGTGAAGGACCAGGTTTGTCTTTGTGTTCAACTGCCATGTGATCAGCTGCCTTTGACTGCACTGTGTGGTCACTGCACTGTGTGGTCACTGCACTGTGTGGTCACTGCACTGTGTGCTCACTGCACTGTGTGGTCACTGCACTGGGTGGTCACTGCACTGGGTGGTCACTGCACTGTGTGGTCACTGCACTGTGTGGTCACTGCACTGTGTGGTCACTGCACTGTGTGGTCACTGTACTATGTGGTCACTGCACTGGGTGGTCACTGCACTGAGTGGTTAGCTGCCTTTGACTGCACTGTGTGGTCACTGCACTGGGTGGTCACTGCACTGGGTGGTCACTGCACTGTGTGGTCACTGCGCTGGGTGGTCACTGCACTGGGTGGTTAGCTGCCTTTGACTGCACTGTGTGGTCACTGCACTGTGTGCTCACTGTACTATGTGGTCATTGCACTGTGTGGTCACTGCACTGTGTGGTTACTGCACTGTGTGGTCACTGCACTGTGTGGTCACTGCACTGGGTGGTCACTGCACTGGGTGGTCACTGCACTGTGTGGTCACTGCACTGGGTGGTCACTGCACTGGGTGGTCACTGCACTGTGTGCTCACTGCACTGGGTGGTCACTGCACTGTGTGGTCACTGCACTGGGTGGTCACTGCACTGGGTGGTCACTGCACTGTGTGGTCAATGCACTGGGTGGTCACTGCACTGGGTGGTTAGCTGCCTTTGACTGTACACTGTGGTCACTGCACTGGGTGGTCACTGCACTGTGTGGTCACTGCACTGTGTGGTCACTGCACTGGGTGGTCACTGCACTGGGTGGTCACTGCACTGTGTGGTCACTGCACTGGGTGGTCACTGTACTATGTGATCAGCTGCCTTTGACTGTACACTGTGGTCACTGAGGTGAATGCCCAGTGAGTCAGCTGAATTTGATGGAACTGTGTAGTTGGCTGTCTTAAATTCCCAGGACCACATCATCCTTCTGCAGTGGACTGCATCCCCTCTTAAAGCACAGTCCAAATCCATCCATCCATCCATAAGTTTCTTCTGTTTGTCATTTTGTCAAAGCTACAAGAAAAGCATAGAAGAAAAACACCTCCAACAATGGGACTCCTAAAGGAGCTCAGATGTGACGTGCTTGTGCGAGCAGCCAGCACTGCCTGCTCTGTGGCGTCTAAGTTGGCAGGACTGAGGTACTGGCTCATCGAATTATCTTCTGCTGTTGAAAATGACCTCTGTCACTTTTGGTTCTAGACACCCAACAACTTCTCTTCTTATTAACTGTCTTCATGTCTCCTGGCTTTTCCTCCAATGCACATCTAGTTCGTCCCATCTCAGATTTCATCAGAAAACAGGGAAATCAATCTTGTACCATGAATTCATGTGAAAATGTGTACATGCACACACACATATGTACACACATGCACATGGTATACAGAATATATACATGGCTCTGTAGTTAAGAGCACTATCTGCTCTTGCAGAAAATGGGCTGCTGACCACCAGTTCCAGAGAACCCAATACCCCTTCTGGCTTCTGAGGCCACTGCAGGTGCTCTTGGGCATATGCACATGTGTGTATGAGTACATGTGTGTCTCTGTATGTGCATGTATGCATGTATGCATGTGTGCACATATGTGTGTGTGTATATCTGACATAAATATCCTGAGATCAGAAACAGGTTGAATAGAAGTTAATTCAGTGTTTTAAAACCCGTTCTTTTCTAAATGTTAATGTTTTCAAGAATGCTTTTCAATATCCATGTTCTCAGGTCACATCACTGAGTCGATATCTTGTCTTGGAATCAGACACGGCTACAAGCAAGCCCAAAGCAAGCAACAAATATCACACTGGACATTCATATTTCACAGGATACTCTGTAGGCATTGCCACTGAACTCCAGTATCAGTAGATCTGATCTGATGAGCTCTCACGGTTTAAAAGTCAAGCAAAGCACGGAGAGAGTGCGTCTGAACTCCTGGGGAGAGGCAGGCACAGAAATACATCTAGGGAATTAGGAAAAGGCAGGGACAGAAATACATCTAGGGAATTACAGCTGTGACGTGTGGGCCTGCCCCTGTCTAAAGCAATGCCAGCATCCGTCAAGTATCTTTGCATGGATGGATGGCACTGATCCCTTGATCTCGAAGAATTGGGTCCCCAAGCTCCTCACTGTGTCGTGTTTGACCCTGTGATTCACTTCTAGTGTGAGGCAGGGAATGTGTGTACTGAGTTAAGAATACCAGCTTTGAACAGCAGCTCAAACATCCCTGCTTTTATTCAGAATCAAAGACTGGAGCTAGATTCGAGAGGGCATGCAAGAGTCTCTTAGCCCTCTTGACACCTCCTATGCACACACGCTAGGGAACCTTCTTCCCCCAATCTGGGCCTCCTGTACATTTTTTTTTGTCTTTCTGCAGTACAGTTTTCTATTTTTCTTGTTACGTTGTAAGATGATTTTTTTTAATATTTTTTGGTTTTACTTTATTTCTTGAGTGTTTTGTCTGTGTGTGTGTGTGTGTGTGTGTGTGTGTGTTTGTGTGTGTGTGTATCACGTATGTGTGCACTTGTCTTTAGAGGCCAGAAGAGGACATCAGATCCCTGAATCTTGTATTACAGATGGTTGTGAGCCACCATGTAGGTGCTGGAAACAGAGCCTGGGGTCCTTTGAAAGAGCATCAAGTGTTAGCACTGAGTCCTCTTTCCATCCCTACTTTTGATATGTTTTAAGTTATGATTTTAATTGATGGAAGAGAAAGCAGCAGTATTTTTAAATAGTTTGCTATATGTTCAAAATCAAGGCTGTCTAGGTGCATGTTTGCTTCGCTTTAGCCCCGAGCTTTTCCGTGTTGTTCATGCAGGACCATTAGAGATGTTGTCTGAGACTGTGAGATGTATCTCAGGGGGTAGCAGGTCTGTGTAGGGTGCATGGAGTCCTGATTCCCAGCATCCTACGACAGAATGTGGTGGCATGCGTCTGTAACCCCAGTGCTGTGTCGGCGGCAGAGACAGAAGAATCAGAAGTTCAAGGTCATTTTAATAGGAAGTTTGAGGACAGCCTGGGCAACATGATGCCCTTCTCCGGCTCAAAATAAATAAGCAAGTATGTAAGTTAGTTAAAATTAATTAATTAAAAGTAAAATAAAAAATTGCATCTAAATATTTATTTGAAGGGTAAATTTTTCTTTTTCTTTCCCCGCCGGAAACATGTTCTGAATAAGAGCGCAGCTAGTTTTGATAAAGTCCATTTTAATATCCAGTGTGTAATTAAGTAGAGGGAAAAGAGCCACAATCATCACAAACTCCCCCCACACACTGCATGCTAGTTAAAAGTGCTTATAATGTTTATTAACATACAGAATTAGTCTTAACCTGCTGGAAAGAAGAGAAAATGCAACACCTTTCAAAGATGCAAATTGACAGTTAACAGAACAATGGAATTCTGGCCTTCCTCTCAGAGAGGTGTAAATTGATCATCAGGCTGTCTGAAACGCTGCTTGTTTCTATTTAAAAGTTATCTGGAGATGAAGGCTCCCCAAGGGAAAAGGAAATAAGAAAATGACCACTTTTGTTAAGTGGGACACTCCTTTCTACCAATGCGTCCTTCCACGGATCTCTGCACTTGACATCTGGAGACTCACAGCCAAGGGAGAGGAGGGGATGTTCGAATTCAGTTTCTCTATATATTTAACAGCGTGGCTTTTCACATTTATTGCTGATTCAATTCACAGTTCTGACCTTTACTTTCAAGGTAGTAAATGGCACAGAGGCAGACACCTGAGGAATTTCACAATACTTGTCTGTGTCTCCCTAGAGCCCTATTGTGTGAGCTCGGTGCCAGCTTTGCCTATGGCATAGTCTACAGCCTTCAGGACAATAGATTTCTGTCTCCTCCTCCCTGTGAGGGTTCTAGTCTTCTGACCTGACTGGTAGTGGACAAGTGTCCAGGAAAGAACAGAACCAACTTTGCCTAAATGCTGGGGGCTGGGGTTCACAAGAAGGCATGTATGCACCAAGGCAGCCAGAAGGGATTCAGAAATATATATGCCATTCAGAGAAGAGAGGGAAGAAAGTACCCAGGCAATATGGGTCCTCAGAGCCTGAGCTGCTGGTTACTACTCAGCCTTTTCTCAGTTCTGCGACTCGGTGGTGTCTTAAGTTAGGTGGGCGTGGAGGCACACACATAAATCCTGCACTTAGGAGGCTGAGGCATCAGGATGGCCAGGAGACTGAGGCTGACCTGGGCCATAACTGAGACCAAACAACAGTAACAAGCACAACCATGTGAAGGAAGGGCTGAAGGCATCTGTCCCCTTTGGTGGATCCCACTTTGGGGAGATGAAAGAACACCACAGAAAGCCCCCTCCCTCTACCGGGGCTAGACAGATGTGCAGGAACCAGGGAAGGCTCCCAGAGGGACTTAGGCTCTGGAGCAGCCTGGGACTTGTTTCCTTTAGTCCAGAGGGCCCAGCACGCTCACACACCACACCGCTGAGTATGGTGTTCTGACCTCAGTCATCAGAAAGCTTACCAGGGAGTCCGCCACCAACACATGGAAGTCTCTTCACAATATCTTCTCCAGCCGGCATGAAAACTGGCCCTGAGAAGATAATGGATGGTGCCATTTTACTTGTGACTGTCCTTCCTCTACTTCTCGAGTGGTAGGATTACAGATTGCAGGCAGAAGTAACCCTGCTTCCTTTATATGGCCCTGGGGTTCAAGCCCAGGGTTCCACGCATAGCAATCACTTTACCAGTTGAGTTAAATAAACCCCCTTTTTAGATATGCATCATTTTTAATTTATACATAGCAATTACATAAAATATTAATAAGAAAAGGAGACATTGGTTTTTGTCTACTTATTATTCTAATTTTTACTGTTTTTGCGACAGGGTTGCCTTTATTTTATTTATTTATTTATTTATTCAAGTTGTACATCTTGTTTACTGTGTGTGAATGTGTGTGTGAATGTGTGTGAATGTGTGTGTATATGTGTGTGTGTGTGTGAGTGTGTGTATGTGAGTGTATATGTGCAGTATGTGTGTTTGAATGTGTGTGTGAGTGTGTGTGGTGTGTGTGAGAGTGTGTGTATGTGTGAGTGTGTGTGAGTATGTATGTGAGTGTGTGAGTCTGAGTGTGTGAATGTGTGAGTGTATGTGTGACTGTGTTGTGTGTGAGTGTATATGTGCATGTGTGTGTGTGTGTGTGTGTGTGTGTAGATGTCATGCCAACCATTGGGAGTTAGTTCTTTCATCATGTAGCCCCAAGGGATTAAACTCAGGTTGTCAGTCTTGATGGCAAGTATCTTTCCAACTTGTACCTATCTTTTCTGTCCTCCAACTGTGAGCTATTGATCCTCCTGCCTCTACCACCTGAGTGTTGGGATTGTGTACGTTGCTACCATGCCTGATTTCATAGAACTAAGGATCAAACCAAGGACTTCCTTCATGCTAGACAAACATTCTACAAACAGTGTTATCAATGGCCCTCATTGATCTGAAGACAGCTGGAGTCCTTGTCTCTCCCTCCGGGCAGGAAATTATGGAGATCTGTAGCCAAACAGGACAAGACCTTACCACTTTCCCGGTTAGCCTTTACCAACTTATGGAATTTTAAACGAAGCCCATATTTATCACATGCTCTTGATGGTTTTGGAAGCAATGTCCAAACTCTAGATATTCGATGGTCTGACTTCATACAAAACACAGTGGTTCAGTCCTGGGGTTGGCATATGTGATGATTACTCTCATGAATATTCAGGACATTTTAGCATCCTTGAGGAGGCCCGACCATGTCATAGATAAACACCACAGCAGTCACCTGTGTTTGACAAGCCGTCACTTCCTCTATTTCCTTCTCCTTAACATAATTATTGGCATAATAGTGTAATAATGATATAATCAATCATAATAGCATAAGTATTGATTCCCAGGCCACAATTATAACAGACTGGTAGAAAACCCAACCCCAGACATTCTTGGGTTTTGTGATCTCTTACTTTTCTTCCCGGTAGTGTAAGTCTTTCAAGGATATCCCCTCCATATTCCAGCTTTGATAAGGCACACTGCAGGGGCATGCCCATAGGTGACTCTGGTGTCTCATATTTTTAGAACAAGACTTCCTGAGGTGATGAGGTGAGCCAGGGACTTTGAGACTGAAAGGCTTCAGGTAGGGGATGTTGACAATGGCTGAAGGAAAGGTGAGTTGGGGGGTAGGGGGTCCTGACTCCCAACCTCTCTTTTGAGTTACTTCATCAATCTTTGGTCCCCATAGCAGCAGAAAAGTATGAGAAAGAGGAGGCTGAGCAGATTGGGGGCTTGTGACATTTGCCATGCTCTTCAATACCTTGAGCAGAGATATGAGATTTTGAAAAATGTATCAGGAGAGGGATGTAAGCCAAACACAATGGGCTCAGAGGGGTCATGTTAGGAAGGGAAGGCCATGGGACCCTAGCATTTAAGAAGCTTCTGTATTTGTTCCCCTAATTCCTTCAGACTACCTGGTTGCCAAAGTGGACCATCTTATGACCACCTAAGTCATTTCCAGAAACTTGTGTGCTTCTTCTTGGCTTCATTTATTTTTGTCCTTGTGGATGAGATGCTTGAGGACCTCCTCTGATTTAGCTCATCATTTGTGGACACTCCACCTTCCAGCCTTCCTTTCCGGCATATTCTGTTCATAAGCCCAGGACCCTGTTTCTTTTCTGGTAACCTTTTCGTGTGGACCGGGTGTGTCTCATGCTGTTTATCAGAATGCTTCTCAATGCTGCGTCAACCATTAAACCCTTTCCCCCAACTCTTCGCTGTCTGGTGCGTACTTTTACTGTTTAAGAGAACTCCGGCACTTTGTGTATTCTTAATGTATTATTAAGTTCTTATATATTTATCTCTGCCATGTTCCCCAGAACTATAAATGTTCCAGGGTATTAAATTACCTCTTGGTTTGAGGTAAAGTAGTAGAATTAAACTGCCTTTCTCAGGAATCTTATTTTGTATCATTATTAATTACTTATTTTATTTGTTTACATTCCTATTGTTTCCCCTTCTCATCACCCCTCACAGAGTTCTTCCCCCCACTCCCTTTGCTTTACTTCTGAGAGGGTGTCCCTCCTTGGCATCCTCATTCCCACTAAGGCCAGACAAGACGGTTCTCTGCTACATTTGTGCCAGGGGACTCAGATCAGCCCATGTATGCTGTTCGGTTGATGACTTAGTCTCTGGGAGCCCCTTGGGTTCCAGGTTAGTTGACACTGTTGGTCTTCCTATGGGGTTCCCATCCCCTTCACTTCCTTCAGTCCTTCCCCTAACTCTTCCATAGGGGTTCCTGACCTCCGATCAATGCTTGGCTGTGAGTGTCTGCATCTGTCTCAGTCAGCTGCTGGTAGAGCCTCTCAGAGGACAGACATGATAGGCTCCTGTCTGCAAGCACAACATGGCATCAGTAATGAGGTCAGGGTTTGGTGCCCACCCATGGGGTGGATCCCAAGTTGGGCTGGTCATCTTTAGTCATCGGGAAAATGCAAATCAAAACAACTCTGAGATTCCATCTTACCCTACAAGAATGGCTGCATATACTCTAGAAGCCAATCTGGAAGTTCCTCAAAAATTGGAAATAGTTCTACCTGAAGACCCAGCTATACCACTCCAGGGCATATACCCAAAAGATGCTTTATAATATCGTAAGGACACATGCTCCACTAGGTTCATACCAGCCTTTTTCATAATAACCAGAAACTGTAAACAACCCAGTTGTTCCTCAACCAAAGAATAAATACAGAAAATGTGGTTCATTTACACAATGGAATACTATTCAGCTATTAAAAACAATAACGTCGTGAAATTTGTAGGCAAATGGATGGAAATAGAAAATATCATCCTGTAGAGGTAACTCAGGCCCAAAAGGACATGCATAGTATGTACTCACTGATAAGTGGAGGATAGCCAAAAAGTGCAGAGCACCCAGGATGCACCACACACACCCTAAGAAGTTAAACAGGAAGAAAAGCCCAAGTGAGGATGTTTCAATACCACTTAGAAGGAAAACTAAATAATCATGGGAGGCAGAGGGAGGGAAGGACCTGTGAGGGGGGGGAAGAGGGAGGCAGGATCAAATATCTTCTTTAGAAAGGCAATTGATCAATGTTTCTGAATTTAAGTTTGCTAGCACTGGTGTGCAATAAAAGGCTGCCCTTTGTGACCAGGTCCCTGGCACTCATGTACTTTGGGGTAAACCTTTTCTCTCGGGATGACCTAAGGTTTATTGACCTGGTTATAATCAAAAGAATGCAGAGACAGGAATATAATGTCCTTGACTTAAGTCTTTGATATAGAACAGAGAGGCAACAATCGAAAGAGAATTCAAACTCTCTTAGACTGTAGGACTGTCTGGAAGAGCAACAACTATATTATAGAGGGAAGTGTCATATTTAAAGTGTATGTCTGTCTCTATATATAGTCACAGAAGTCATACATGGCTTGTGTCATATATCGGTGGGGTTTCTGTCTCCTTGATTAAGAACATTCTTGTTCCTATCAGGGGCAGTATTTTCTCTGACATTGTTTGGTGAGTGAGTACATGTAACAATCTGTTAGCTCAATATTAACATGTATGCTACCTTCTGCATGGCAGGAGCCCAGATACCCATATATTTACCTTTACCTATTAAATTTAAACTTTCATATATTTTGTGCTGCTATTTTAGAGTAAGTTCTAAATACATTGCGATGTATTTCCTTAAATAAAAGTTGCCAATATAAAGCAGGTCTATACTAACAAACTTTCCCAGTTTCTTGTCAGCTTGCAAAAGGGTATTTTTTCTTTTTCTTTCCTTTTCTTTTCTCTTTTTAAAACGTTATGTGAACATTGTCTTAATTGCATATTTTCTCCTTCTTTCTGTAGTTTATAATACTGTTAACTACTAAGGAAAATCATATAAAGTGATCCCCGAGTTATATTGTATGCCACTGTCAGCATGTTGGTGTTGCTATCACATAACACTTGAAGCTGGACACTTTATAAACAAAGGAGGTATACCAAATGCCTTATTTTAAAGGCAGAAAGTCTGGGATCAGGAATTCACCAGTGTATTTTCTCTGGGGAGGATTCCCATGACATTTGGCAGCAATAAGGTGGGGCAGGTTTCCTAAGGATGTCACAGGAGCATGAGCAATTCAGGACCTGGGTCAGCCTGGTCCTATTATGACAACCTGTTCTAGGAACCGAACACTGCACCCAGAGTGCATTAATCTCTTCCGTAGACAATGGCCTCAACTACCCAATGACTTCCCACTAGGTTGAGCTCCTTTAAGGTTCTGCTTGGATACCTTCACGCAGAGGCCGACAGTAGCTATCCTGTTTACATTTCTGCTTTGTTTTAAGTGTCATTGAACAAACTGTGAGTCACTGTAAAAATGCTTCTGGGAGTCAGTGGTACATTTGCTCCTTCTCTTCAGCCCCCATCTCTACTGTGCTCACTGAGTAGATGGCCTTTCTCTACTGACAATAGGTATAAAAATGGCCTGTTTTGTAAGCCTCTCCCTGTATTGTGTATTCTCCCTCCGTGAATTCTTCTGGCTCATACTGGAGTTTGGTATGTTTCTAGATTTGAGGCAGTTTTTGAGTGTGTGTTGTTTTTAGACAATCGCTTTCGCTGTTGCTGTCGATGGTGTTGTTTTTCCTTCTGTGGCTAATGTGAAGTCAGCGGTTTTATTTTCCTTGTTCTGGGCCTGGTTGTCATCAGCTGTCCCTGGATAATGGCTTTTGATATGTCCCATTGTGATGCATTGGACCCTGTCCCTGGCTAAGCATTCAGTTTATGAGGCTGATTCTGGGATTCTGGGCAAAATGATTATCTCTGTCTTCATTTTCAGTGTTAAACATCCTTGGCAGTTCATATTTCTCTACCACTGTCTTACAGGCTTCAGATTCATATGAAGCCACATTGAAACTCATTGCCAGGTTAGCAAGACCTCCTTTCTGTTCACCTGAGAGAATTCTCTTAACTGTACAAATAGATTTGGAAATTTTTAATCTTGTGGGCAAAAACAGCCCTTGTATTACCTACCCATTGCTGCAACCCTACCTTTTCTGTGAACTTTTCCTCTCTATGACCCACCCCTCTCTATGACCCATCCCTCTCTATGACCCATTTTCTGTCTTACCTTTCTGTCTGTAACCTTCCCCTATCTATGACCTTCCTTTCTCTATGGTCCTCTCTCTATGACCTATTTTCCATGTCTTACATTTCTGTCTATAACATTTCCCTCTCTACCATCCACCCATCTCCATGGCCTACCTGTCTCTGTGACCTACCTCTTTCTGAGACTTTCCCATCCTTATGACCTTCCTCTCTCTATGACCTACCCCTCTCTGTGACTTCCTCTCTATGACATATCTGTCCCTATGATGCACCCCTTTCTATGATCTTCCTTTCTCTATGACCTTACCCCTTCTTATGGCCTTCTCTCTGACCTGCCCCTCTCTGTATCACTTTCTCTAGACTGTATATGGCAAATAGCTTCCAGGATCTTTGAAAATGTTTCCCGAATCTCTACTTACAGAATGCTGTTAATACAAATGGTGTTAAAGTACTTTCACAGAAGCACTCTGTGGCCTTTCTGTGTAAATCACGCTGTTCAAAACAAGGCTTTCAGAGATAAACACAGCGGGCTGACTTTGTGTGTGCACACGCATGTCTGTCTTTGTGACATGCTTCAATTGCACAGCATCTGATGGAGATGCGTGCATTCATATATGTGGCTGGTGTGCACAAGAGACTCTAGGAATAAATAAATTCGGTTCAGAAACACCATTTGGAGAGATTTTGTGACGCTTTGGACCTTTTGGCTTCTGTATAGAACCAACACAGTATTATAAAAATAATTAACTCATTTTTATTTCTGTAAAAATGTTTGTTTTAATAAAAAAAGATTTTAAAGATAAATTTGGTTGTATGAAACTTTCTGAGTGCCTGTGTACACAAGTGAACATGGATTATCACGTATGTAGTATTTGAAGCAAAAAAAGAAAAAATACTCTTGTACCTGACTTTACCCTAACTACCACCTTCTGCCCCACAGAGGTCACTGACAGAAAAGCCCCTGAGAACATGGTCACTGTGTTAAGACAGATTGTCATGCTTTGTCATTGTGCCGCTTGCTGGCTGCTTGCTCTGTGAAACAGGACCTGTCTTGTCCTCCTCTGCCCGTGGCCTCGCTACTTTTCCTGTTCTTTATTCTAGTGTCTAGTTTTTATTTAAAAACAAAAACAAGCAAACAGAAAATGAGGGCTTGCGAGATGGCGCTGTGGTCGCATGCTTGCTTGCTGTCCTTGCAGAAGGGCTGGGTTCGGTTCCCAGGACCCACAGTGGACAGCTCCGGACTACTTGGGACTCCAGACCCATGACATGAGACACCCCTCTCCTGGCCTCTGCAGGAAGGGTGCGGATGTGCGTGTCACTCATACATACAAACAGAATTAAAAATTAAAAAACCAAACCTTTAAGAACACAGGAGAACAAAGGAGAACTTCAGAAGTAAGTGTGTCCTGGTTAGAGTCTGCAAAGTTAGAAACACTGGAGATTTGGAAGCATTTCTCTCTACTGGAGTTTTCATTTTCTGTGCTTCATAAGTAAGAAGTAATTGGCTAATTGCTCCAGTCTGGTTGGAGACTTTGTCCACAATGACGGTTTAGTGCCTGTTCTTTAGCCTGAATGGGGAGGTATAAGGTGCATATTAATTGTGGTCATCATACTGGAGAGTAAGATATCATGAGCTATATTCGTGGTTGTCACCCTAATAGACGGATTCACAGTTATCATTAGAAACACACATGGAGTCTGATGCTTTCCATGAATAAGCCAGACACGACACATAAGGCATTTGGGGCAACTTTTAAGGCAGCTGTCACGGTATTTCAGAGCAAAGCGGGAAAGCTCTGAGAAGTTGTCTCTTGACGCAGCACACTTCTCTCAGTACCTAACATCAGCGTTCCCGTTCCAGTGCCAGGATCAACAGTCGGAACAAGCGAAGGTGCAGACTGCACAGTCGTAACCACTCTTCCCGGGGCAGAAGGTGACAGCAGCTGCTGGCTTGGGACCCTGAGCAGTGAGACAACATGGAACTCAGGGGTCCCCAGCCCCAGGATTTGCAGTAGCCTCTGGAGAGAAGGGATGGGCTTTATGTAAAATGACAATGACATGGGGATCGTTGGAAAGACAGAGGTCCCCGAGCTCAGCAGCTCAGATGATTTAGAGTCAGGCAGGCACAGCCAACGTGTGCACAGACAAAGTGTTAACAAGTTCGGGCCACCACTGTGCTGTCCTGACACTGGGTCCTCTCCGTGTGGGGTCGTCAGGAGCCTTGGTTACTCTTGGGATCTGTGACCATATGAATATGCAACATGGAGTTTTCAAGATTAGAAGGGCGAGAAGGTTCGGGGATGGTAGTTCTGGAAGATCTATTGGTGGGTGCTTTCCTAGAAAAAAGAAATTGTGTGGGAGCCTGACAGAAGGGGTGAAAAGTGTCTGGGTTCACAGATGGGAACGTGAGCCGCCGCCTTGGGCTCTCGACAGTGCAGCCAGCGGTCTGTTTGCCTGCTGGGGTGGGTGGGGTATGAGCACTTGGTCTTGTTGCATGGATAATGTCCTATTGGAGTCCGGAATAGCTCACACATCTCTCTTGTGTTTAGTAATAAATTGCCACTAACCATCAGGTAAAAGTTCATTTCACAGGGATCCAGATGGTGCATTTAACACTGTTTCTGAGGCTTCCTGTAACTCTCTAGCACATATAGTTAATGTAGACATATGTAAATTCCAGTGTCCCAGTGTACTTTAGTTCTTGGCTATAGGGAGTCCCCTCCATTTCCCTTGAGATACACCCTCTCTTCTTCCCTCTCCCCTCTTTCTTTTCCTTTTTCCCCTCCCTTCCTCTCTCCCTCCCTCCCTCCCTCCCTCCCTCCCTCCCTCCCTCTCTCTCTCTCTCTCTCTCTCTCTCTCTCTCTCTCTCTCTCTCTTCCCTTCCCCATGAACCTTGAAGTTACCACACACATTGCAGCTTTTGCAAAAGCTATTTGGAAACAGTTCGAATTGCTAAGGACAGGTGCATTATGCATTATCCTCAGGCCAACTCCTAAATGTCAGCATGGTTACACCTTTGCTTAGTTTCTTTTTTCTATTTCTTTATATTAGTGGGGGAAGGAGTGTGACCATGTCTGCGTATGTTAGTGTCTGTCGGGGGAGTGTGCACACACCTGCATATAGCTTTTGAAAGCCAGAGTTCTACCTCAGGGGTCTGCCATTTCTCTGGAGCCATGCCCCAGTCTTTTACAGCTAGGTCACTGGACTAGATCTCGACAGTTAGTCTAAGCTGGGTGGTGCGGACCCCATGGCTCCTGGTTTCTGCAATCCCAGTTCTGGAATACACATGTGATTTTTTTTTTTACGTGAGTTTTGGGTATTGGAACTCCGGTCCTGGTGTTCAGGTGGCAAGCACTCTGCTACCTGAGCTGTCCCCTATCCCCTATGAGATGTGACAAGGAAGAGCCTGTTGTTCCTGCTGGAAAATGCCTCTGTGAGTTCTGCTTACCGCAGACTTTGTCTTGGGAAATCTATGGGGAGTGATAGCCTCTCAGGTCTTAGCAAATTAAACATCACATGCACACACAGTGTGTCATAAAATCAAGGGCCGGCAAAGATGCTAAAAATCAAATCAGAGAAGATGAGTTTGTGACACCTCGAATAAGCTCTGGTTTGATGTCAAGTGTGTCCTGTTGGCAAAGTAAGAAATGGCTGCGTTCACTCCAGATCAATTCGCTGTTTTTCTGAAGTTAGTTTATTAAATGAACTTTTCACGATGAACTAATCAGGAGGCATATCAAGAAATCGAAAGCACCATCACGAAAACTGCCTAGAGTCTGTTTATTTTTGAATTCATGTTGCCTCCTTTCTCTAGAGACTGGGAGATGCTGAGCAGAAAATTTCAAATCCCCAACAATAGATTGCCAGCCATAATGTGGGAATCCCTGCTAGGATAGGTAATCCTCCAGTGCACTCAAATGCAAACAGATGTTTCTTAAAAGGGATTCTTAAAATTCAAGGTTCTCTCTCACCTGGGTCTTGAACAGTGGGTTCTCCAGATACACCTTTCTTTGCTCACCTTCCATACTTTTTCTGACACTTGAAGTTAGGGTTGAAGCATCACAAGTGAATCGCACATTGTAAATGATTCAATACTCATTGGTGTTACTCGGGGAGTCAGTTTCAGGTAATCACTGAGACATAATCAGACTCTGAAGCCAAAGATGGGAGTTTGTTGGAAGTAGGCTTGTCCAGAAAAACACCAACAACGTGATGCTTATGGCCTGTCATGACCTCTCTGAATTCAGTGACCTCACTCTGCGAGGCAGAAAGAGAACAACTCAGTTGTTCACAGCAATGAACTGCCCTTCAGATGTAGCTGCTGCTGCGTGATCACACGAAGGTCTGAAATACACAGACATCCACAGGAAGCAAACAGCTTGACAGCTGGTCTTTGCTGTGTCTTTAACCATTTTGAAATTCACCCCCCATCTGACCTATTGAAAAAAATCAAGGAAAGAGGCCAGTGGCTGAAAGCTCTTGTGCTCTTCCAGACGACCTGAGTTCAAATGCTGACACCCAGAGGCAACTCCCAACCACCTGTAACTCAAGCTCAAGGGGGGATCTGATGTCCTCTTCTCACCCCCTCAGGGACTGCATTCAGGTACATAACATATAGACAGACAGACAGATCTCCCCCCCACACACACATACACACACTCACTCACAGCTAAAATTTAGATAATCTTTTTTTTACATAAAGGATGTTTTTTATACATAGTCAAATCTCCAAACATTTAACTTCCTAAAATTAAACTTTAAAAATGTGTTTTCAACTTCAATAGAAGCCAGGTAGAGATTCTAAACGTTGTTGTTTCCAGTTGTTATGTCCTCCCCCCTCCTTCCTCCCTCCTCCCTCCCTCCTCCCTCCCTTCATTCCTCCCTCCCTCCTCCCTTCCTTTCCCCTCCTCCCTCCCTCCCTCCTCCCTTCCTTTCCCCTCCTCCCTCCCTCTCTCCACCCTCCCTCCCTCCTCCTTCCTCCCTCCCTCTTCCCTCCCTTTCCCTCCTTCCTCCCTCCCTCCTCCCTCCCTCCATCCTTCCTCCCTCTCTACTTCAGTCTCCTGTGTGCTAAGATAGCAGATGTGAATCTCCACCACTTCTTTCTCATCTATTGTTCTATGAGGGAGGACCCTAGAGCCATAGTTGAAGTTCAGCTTTACATCTTCTGGCTGCCAGGACCTTCCATAAGTAGCAGAACCTGAATATCCCCATCATAAGATTTTTCTGGTACTGAAAGGAAACCAGTTTACATAAAATATTAAAAATGATCTGTACCACATACAACCACATTGTTCACAAACAGTACCGTGGCCCTTCACAATCTTTAATTAGAACATGGTTAGTCACCAATTCTGTTAAATCTATGGAACAAAAAGCATTGAAATTAAAAATATATTGGGACTACATATACATTTTAATAGAATCAGAGCCCACATTTTAGACTTTTTTGTAAGTTCCTTGAAATTTTACCTTTTCAGAACTCATTTTATGAATCCTGTCTTTTTGTGAGCATTCCCCTTTCCTAGTGACCTAAATTCCCTCTTCCTTGGTCTTTCTAAAGTTTGTAGTGAACACACACCCGGACTGTTTATGTATGTATAGTGCTTGTGGCGACTAGGATCCCCAAATAAGGTTACAAAGCTTTTTTTTTTTCTTTTCAGTTATAGTAACTTTATCATAGTTTTTTGTTTGTTTTGTTTTTCCTGTCCTGTGATGGATATGTGAGTTGATCTTTCTAGGTATTTAAATAGCAAGAACCAATCAAATGTGAATAAACTTTACAAATAGAATCAATAAAGAAAGTGTGAATCCCCATGACTTCAGAGCAGCCACTCTAACTGTGGATGACTCTTGAGAGGCAGAACACCTCAGACTAAGTAGGTTTAGGTAAGACATGCTTCAATGTGTGAGTTAACTATAATAAAGCAATTTTATTTTTAATTAATAACAGTCTTAAGAGGAAAACTTTAATTTCTGCATTTCGATTGGAGATTTCCATTATTTTAGTGTGGAGATGAGCTGTAATATTTTAAGAGAAAGTGGTTATTCCCCCAAGTGGATTATTATGTACTGGAAGAGGACAGTGGATGTTAGCCCATAGTTAACATGTGAACATTTTCAATACCTGTCACCAAAAGTCCTATGAGGATGACAGTGAGAAGCAGCCAGACAAGGAGGAGGAGGGAGAAGCCAAAGACAGGGAGGAGAGAGAGGCCAGAGACAGGAGGAGAGAGAGGCCATAGGCAGGGAGGAGGGAGAGGCCAGAGGCAGGGAGGAGGGAGAGGCCATAGACAGGAGGAGAGAGAGGCCAGAGGCAGGGAGGAGGGAGAGGCCAGAGGCAAAGAGGAGGGAGAGGCCAGAGACAGGAGGAGAGAGAGGCCAGAGACAGGGAGGAGGGAGAAGCCAGAAATAGGAAGGAGAAAGAAGCCAGAGACAGGGAGGAGGGAGAAGCCAGAGACAGGAGGAGGGAGAGGCCAGAGGCAGGGAGGAGGGAGAGGCCAGAGACAGGGAGGAGGGAAAGGCCAGAGACAGGGAGGAGGGAGAAGCCAGAGACAGGGAGGAAGGAGAGGCCAGAGACAGGGAGAGGCCAGAGACAGGGAGGAGGGAGAGGCCAGAGACAGGGAGGAGGGAGAAGCCAGAAATGTGGGATGCTGGCAGGGGACTCTCTCTGTGTGGCTCCTGCCAAGTAGACAGCGTAAGGCACAGACCAGCAGCTGGTCACATGTGCTTGTGCCTAGTCTGTTTCCTCAGGAGAAGGTTCTGGAAAGCCAACCCCAGCTCTGTACCTGCTGACTCCCTGTCATTTCTGACCATGTTCTTGGCCCGATTTGTAGCTTCCAAATTCAAGGAGGAAACCAAAGCCAGTCTTGGATGGCACCAGAGATTTGAGTCGTGTTATGTCTCTGGTCGGCTGCAGAGGACCTGGGTCATGACCTGCAGCAAACCCTAGCTTTAGCAACCTTTAAAGGAGAGTGCAGAACTTCATCCGGCATGGTTAACTGGGTCACCCATGGGGCTCTGTAGCAGGAAATGCCTTTTTCTGGACAGCCTGGCTCTCCAGCTGTTGAAGCTGGGGGAAGAAGGGCAGAGCTAACTTTGCTGAGAGAAAGGAAACAGCCTGGGAAACAGCAGCATGGCAGCAGGTAGAGGCTCACACTGGCTGTGTGGAATAGAACGGGCCAGCAATTCACAAGTGTCAGTGTCCCCTGTATATCCTGCTGATAAGTCTGATGCCGGAGCATCGGCCACTTTGAGCTTTTTAACCGAGTTACAGGTGGAAACCGTGATGCTAACTGTAATCAGGAAACTGAGGCAGGAACCTAAATTCTATCTTTTGTCTCGAGCTCGTCTGAGTTAACAGTGAAAACTCTCTGTACCATTAGTTGCCTTTATGTGTGTTGCAGTTAGACACATAAAGACCACACTTCCAGAATACTGCCCACCCTCTCAGGGAAGCCGGGGTGGGAACTTGAAGCACCTGGTTACACACTTGGCTCAAGATAGAACAAACACGTGCATGCCTGTGTTCAGCAAGCTTCTTCTTATTTCTACAGCTGTGGACTCAAGCTGAGGGAATGGAGTCGCCACAGTGGGCTGGGTCTCCCCACAATTGAATGGAATCAAACCCCCAAAGGCATATTCACAGTACCACAGAATATAGATGATCTCTCTTGAAGACTCTCTTGCAGGTGATTCCAGACTGTGTCAAGTTGACAAAACCACCGACCAACATAGTTTATGAAACCATGTTCCTTCTATTTCCAAGTTTAGTGTGCTTACATACATGGTGGACCCACTTCTGTTTCAGTTGTTCGCCAGGGAAAAATGTTCTCGTGGTTTTAAGGATATGTCTTTTATTTAACTTTTCCTTGACTTTTTGCACGTGGCTAAGGTTGGCATTTTACCCAGGTCCTGAAACATACTAAAGTCTAAAGTCGCATATCAGAATAAACAAATAAACAGGGGCGTGTACAAAACATTAGTTGACTGAGATAATTATCCTTACTGAACACAAGATACAAAGAACAAGTTACATTTTCACACACACCCCCCCCCCCCGGCCAGGCTGTATACACCATCCCCACAGTATTAAATTTGGGAAATCTCGTACGTTGGTCTTAGTTTTCTATTATAGCAAAAGTGTTGTGTGGTTAAGCGTGGGGTGGGTGGAGGTAGGGCTCGGAGGAATGCTGACCGGAGAGGACAGTGGGAACATAAGTTCTCTAGCTGTGAAGAGAATCTTGTTAGTTGGGAAAAAATAGATGCTAATAAGAATTGGAATGACAGCATATGTGTGTGACTCTTATAAACACACACGTGTGTGGGGAGGTGTATTCACATATAGTAAGTTATTACCGGCTGTGAAAAGCCTTTAAGCTAACAAAGGTCAGGAATGTTTTAAGTTTTGGATTTCCGGCTTACGACTCTCTGATTTGGAAGCTGCGGATCTCTCTAATGAGATACCTTAGCGTTTGGTTCTAGGAGAGTTTCCCTCAGCATTGGCCTTGGTGTGCCCGTGCCCACCCTCTCTGCACTACTGACACACGCCTTTCCCTGCCACGGTCTGTGAAGTTCACGGTGGCTCCCAGCCAGCACCTTTACTTGGTGCAGTTAGCACCTGACCTTAACCACTGAGCTTCCTCTTCCACGGATTCTGCTGTGAGTTCTCTGGTCAGAGGCAGTGGGTGAGTAGTGAACAGGCCCATCTAATGCCCGCATCTGTGTTCATGCTTTGCCGCCCCTCGGTGATGGAGTGTGATGTGAAGGTATACGTTGAAATAACCTCCTCCCCTGAGGATCTCTTGACCAGGGAGCTTGTAATAGGAGCAAAATTGAAACCGGAACAAAGCCCCCAGACGCTTGAGTCTGTTTACTGCTGAGGGCTCCAAGTACTGTTGCTTCAGGCTTAGGTCTCTCCAAGGGAAGAGCGCTTTAACCCATGGCTTACTCTATGCTTGGATGATTCTCTTCCACAGGATGACTGAGAGGTAGGGCTGGGGTCCTAGAACCGAGCAAGTACTCTATATCGGTCACGTTTGCTTAGAGAACCGTTCCCTCTGACTTCCGTGACACGTCCCTGCACGTCTGTGCAGAGCTGGCATTAGTGATGGGGCAGGAACACTCAGAGAGCTTCCCCCATTGTTGTGTCCCTAGGATGCTGTCTGGAGGGCTTGTGTGCCCTGACTAGGCAGCTGTGAAGGAGGCCAAGGATAGACTGGAAATGCCCTGGCCTGGAGGAGCCCCCAGCCCTGGTCCTGCGGAAGCATTTATGTGGCGGTGAACAGATGGACGGGCATACATATTTGATCTAGTTCCGTGGCGTCCCTACGTCAGAATTCTGCTTAGCTCTACAAGTTTACAATTATAGCTACATGCGCTTCTGGCTCTCTTGCGGCAGCGATGTCTGTATCTTTTCTTGGCAGGTCTGGAGGCTGACAGAATAATGTTATGAATGGCGCTTTACTATTTAACGTAAGGAAACCGGAATAGAAACACCATTTTCTATTTTGTTGCTATTTCTTGCTGTGACAAGGTAGGCTGTAGAATGATCGAAAGAGAGGAGCTAAATTTGAGGTCCTGTGCCACTGGGAGGGAGGAATGGCTGAACTTTAAGAAGGACCCAGCTCTGAGAGTGACACAGGAAAATGGCACACAGAAACAGGGGCATGTATGTCAGATTGCCAGGAACATGGGATCCCAGGAAAGCCACTTCCAATGTTGTTGTGGGGCTTGGGAATCCACTCCCCAACGAGACACCTATTCTGCATGTTTTCCTTCTTTTCGTTTACTCATTTATAATCGCTGTGCCAGGGTCGTTTCTTCCACCGAGCATCCATGGTATGCCGACTGTGCGCTTTTATTTGAGCTTCACACTCGAATGTCAGCTTCGAAGCTATTTTACATGTAGGCGTCACCCGTGCTGTCACGAATCTTGCTGCCCTGTGCCCCAAGTGCTCGTGCTGGTCTCTGGGAAGAAGCTGAATAACTAACCTGAAGTGCAAACCGCTGGGAGCACACTGTCTTCTCTCTTCCGGGCCTCACTTCCTTTGGGGGCTTGGCTTTCTTGGGGGCCTGTCATACACCCCACTCGGTGTCTGTTGGGTGGTTGCTCACAATGAATATACTTACTCTTGTTTTACCATTGACTCGATGTCTACTAGGCAGGTCAGGCGTAATCATAAGGAAAAGATCACTGCACGTGCGTTCCTGTTCTCCCAGAACCCACCGAGGTGTTTAGGTTTTGTATCACATACTGATGTCTCCGTAAGGGTAACCTGTCAGGAAATCCCCGTCATCCATCAATGTACTCTTTGTTGGCTCACCTCTGGGTTCAAAATGTTGTCCACAAGCCATGCCAAATCCTTCCCAGAACTCCCCCATGATGTAACTTTAGTAACCCGCAGAGCGTTGCTGCTGGACCAGGCTCCCCGTACCAGGCACGACTTCCAGTCTTCAGCTCCTCCGTGCGTGTGTTTGTGAAAACGGTGAACGCCAGCAGATTTATCTGCATCTCTTCATTCCTGTTCCACAGCAATAGCTCCTCAGAGTAATATCTGAAGTTATAGTCATTTTCTTCATATCAGAGAGTTTCTAACTATGTTAATGGAAGTTAGCCTAGTCGCAGAGACAGCCGTGAGAATTACCTCTCTTGCAACATTTAAACAATTTACTTGATCTCTCTTCAGCTTACCTGCTCATGCCTTTGGATCATTGATGTTGACCCTGTTGGAACTTTGTCTATAATCATGACAAACCCTTCAATAAAGTCTAGCCGAAAATAACATTTACATGTCCCAGACATTTATTAACCCTTTTAATACCTCCGGGTGAGCTGGTGGAAGTCTTAGAGATGGACTCTCTTCCAGCCCACAATGCCCAAGGTCACCGTGTTTTTGAAAACCAAGAAGAAAGGGAGAGCAAAACAGTCTGCAAAGTATGTGTTATGGACCATTGCTTGTTGCCCAGTACCAAGTGGGGGACACTGGGCGGTGTCAGCAAGGCTCTCGGAACAGCTATTTGACCATGACCCTGCATCTGAACTAACCAATACCCCCCACCCAACCCCTACTTCCCCACCCCACCCCAACCCCCGATGCTCTGCTCCAAGTCTTCCTGTAGGCATTACATTAGTTCAGGTTTTGTCTGGAAAGTTATCATTGGCTTCCAGGAGAAACTGAGGCCCTTCCTTGCTTTCGAACCATATCTGTCCACCATCGTAGCCCCCGGGAGCTCTGTTTACACTGTTCTTTAAGTAACTTAACTTCTCTCATTTTTTATGTGACTTTGGGACCATGGGCTGTGCCTCTGAACTACTGCAGCTCAGAAGGAAAAGCAGGAAGGTCATTGGCCATACGCCAGGACTCCAGCGGCCAGCTCTTAGGTCTTGGCCATTCCTGTCCTGTCCTGTTGAATGAAAGGACTTGTGGCTTAGCTGTCAGAAGCTTCTGGGTTTCAGGATCAAAGCTGTTAGCAGTGAGGCCTGCGTCTCGGTGGTTCTAATGCTGGACACTTGAGAACCTCAAATCTGAAAACCAGAAATCATAAGTGTGCTCAATCTAAAGCTTTCAGTGTCAGAATAAAACTACAAGCAAAAGTTTCCACATCTCCTTTCACTTACTGAGCTGAGGCCTAAACCCACATCTACTAAATTTATGCCATATACATGGCGTAAAACCACCCGAGGCTGGGCGTGTGAGGCACACTAGACACGTGAACAGTTTGCTTTTTTGAGTTGGTTCCCGTTCCCAAGATACCTCATTTTGTGTGAGCAAACATTAAAAGAAAAAAAAAATACCACCCTGAAAATGTCTCACATCTAAAACACTTTTCCTTAAGCCCCTGGGATAACTCACCCTGTATGGTTGGAAACCAAATGCATATTGTTGTTGTTGGAACAATTGAAAAAGTAAACTGTATCATCTCAAAAGTACCTGTAGGTATTAGAGCCTATGATAAATAAAAACACACAAACAAACAAACACGTACATGACTGTTCTGGTTTGCATGTAAAGATGAAATACTGTCCTGTAAAAAACGGCTCATTTATCATGTTGTTTGGGAAGGGTTGCAGATTTTCTTGCCCTTGGTTAAACTCATAATTTGTGGAATCTCCTAGATACTACTAGGAGATTATAAACTTCCCACCAGGTGCAGAAAGCTGTTTTTTCGGGGAAAGAGGAGCAGCAAGAGTATTAGTAAGTCTGCCCCGTTCTCAAATCACAAGTAAAATAGTGAGAGTTTATCCTCGGGTGAGGAGCATGGGTTTGGGAGCAGAGCCTTCTCTATTGGGCCAGAGTGCAGCCTCCCTGTGCTGTCTCGTCAGACAGACTGGCCCTGTCTGTATGTCAAGACAGAGTCTTGACAGTGTCCTGTGGCCTTAGCTACACATGTGTTTCTGGAGAGAAAGTCTGAAGAAAGTACACATGTCTTTATTCTGCAGAATATCAGGAACTAGCAAAGAGAACCAAAAATTATCCAGTCACACCGACATTTGTGTTTCTTTCAACTGTGCTGGTAGCTTCCCTTCGACCCTTAAAGAGATAATTAACTATGTCTCAACTCCCAGAACCCTTATTCGGGAGCTGGCTGGTCTCCACACGAAGCAGGCCCCACAGAGAGAAACACTGGGGGACGTAGGCCCCACAGAGACCTGCGGAGGCAGATGGATGTGCGCCAAGGCAGCTGCCAACAGTCAAGGCTTTTCTTTGCTTAGTTTGAGGACCGGTATGAAGAAAAAGGGGGTAGCCTAGGCTCCATCTGCAGGAAACAGATGGGAACACAGCCTCACTGAGCAATGTGGACTGGGCAAGGGAAACAACAGCTTTCCTCTGGAAAAAAGTCACCATTAATTACAATTCTTCTCACTAACAACATGTAAGTGGAACCCTAAATATACTGCTCAGGACAGGGTTGCATTGTTGTGGAGATTTTGATGGCCGCTCTATGTAGCAGAAGGTCAGAGGTCACTCCCTTCCTCACAGATAAATCTCCATTTGCATTTTGCATGGTTGACACGGATGGTTCTGACCATCCCCATTCGCTTGCTTTATTTTTTTTAACATTCTTCTCTGCAAAGGGTAGATAACTAGTGATAAACACCACGAGAGTGATTTCATGATCCATTTATCTCAGTAATGGTGACCTCTGTCACTCGAAACACGGCTCAGTGTATCCTCGAACTGCAAAGAGGAGGCAATGGGGCGTTGAGTGGAATTAGCAAGGAGGCACGAGCTGATCGCCTTGTGCCAAGGCGGTCATTAGCACCCTGGAAGTGCCACACTCCGGAGGCATTACTATGATTATGTAACAAAAGTAAGAGTCAGAACCAGATGGCCTAAATAAAAGCATTGTCTGTCTAGGGTTTCTGCACTGCAACCCTTTGTACATTTTGGAGAGTTCTTTGTTGTGGGAGCTGTTCCCAGGGATGTTAAGAAGCATGGCCTACTTAGGGTGTCCACATTCTGAGACCTGCCTAGTCCTTCAGAGGGGTCTGGAGAGAGGGCTTAGTAGTTAAGAGCACTGCCTGTAACTCACCAATGATAACTCATATATACATACATGTTATGAGTTTGTAATTATATATGTGTATATATATATATATATATATATGGTATATGAAGGTAGAGCACATAAAACTAATTTTAAAAGATGCTGTTCCATATCACCTAAGATTCCCCAGGGAGCCTAAGATCATGTTCAGTTTACAGGGCTGCCCTAAATTCCATGTTTGAAGCTTGTAAAGTATCTGTCATGGTAGCATTAGGACCTGAGTTCATTATAAAAGCCAGGCTTGGTAATACGATCCCAGCACTATAATCATATCCCAGAGGATTCAGTGAGAGACCCTATCTCAAAGAAAACAGGGAGCAGAAGAGGCAGACATCTAATATCTGTCTCTGGCTTGCACACACATACACACACACACACATACATTCACAACCATGTATGTACACAAGTGCACGCACAGAGTACCACACATGTTCACACATATGCATGCACATACATACAAAAACTCATAACACTCTCACAATACTGAAAAAACACTTACACACAGTCAGACGCACACTCATTCTCACACACACTGATATATGTGCATGTGAACACTCACACATGAAGGCACATGAACATATACTCACTCAGTCATCCATAAACACACACACACACACACACAGATACACAAAAGTAGAGAACAGTATTTCACGAATGAGTGAGGAAGCATTACTGCAGCCTAACACTCCGATAATCACACTTTTCTAGAAGAAAGCTGAAATTTCGTACTGTGAGAGGTTTGAGATTCCCCTTCTCGCCAGTTCTTTCCTTCTGTGTGATTGGTCACTGAGTATGGGAGCAGAAGAGTTGACCTGGATCAAGTCATCACCTTCTCCATGAGTTTGTTTTTTAATCTGGAGGAAAGGGGTGGAGTCTGAGACCGGGCAGAACTGTGGGGCAAAATGCAGAAAATGATTTTATTTTGAGAATGTCTTGACAACTTTAGAGCACCCCAGGATTCCTCCATACATGGATATGAGGTCCCCTTTCTTGGAGATGGCTCGACTGTGCTCTTGGTTGACAAGTGTGGAGTCACCAGTCGCCTTGACAGGGGGAGTGCAGGAGGGTCTGCCACTGGCAGGGCAGGAGCATCATGACCTCCTCAGAACACACAAGCACTTTGCTCGTATTTCAGTCTCCAAGCGTGACTGTGCACTGAGAGCCGACATCCCTAAGAGGGAGCAAAAGTTAGTGACGTTTATTCAATTTGAACACTGCTTCTATAATTGTACATGCTTATTTGAAGATGCTGTATGTCCTTCTAAAGATACTTGGTGAGTTGTATCAGCTTTTCCTCTAGGTAAAAAGTAAATGACCCTCCTCCTTTCATCTAAAATTATAACCTTGGTGGAAATGTGTGTGGAAGAGTGCATGAGAGTATGTCCATGTGAGCACATGCATGTGAGTGTGGGAGTTGATGCGTGGGTGAGTGAACACATGTGAGTGTGTGTTTGTATATGTGAGTACACACATGTGCACATGTGTTTGTGTATGTGTGAGTGCACACATATGAGTGTGTGGTTGTACATGTGCGAGTGCACACATGTGACTGTGTAGTTGTGTGTGTGTTTGAGCTCATGCATATGAGTGTGTGTATGTGTATGAGGACAGGTTGTCAATGGAAGGAAAGACAACCTCCACTATCTTTTTGCAAGTGATGTCCATCCATGTTGGTGTTTTGTTTTTGTTAAGTTGGTTTTTCCTGGGCCTGGCCTGGCACTTGCTCAGCAGACTGGTCTGACTGTTCGGTAAGGCCAGAGACCCCCTGTCCCTGTCCCCCAGTGCATAACAGCACATCCAGCAGTTAGCTTCCTTCTACAACAATGTCGATGTGAGTATCGTTATCAGTAGAAGACTCTCCAGCTAGGACAGATTGTAAATGCTGGGCCACCCAAAGCCTTCCCATTTGTGGGGAGCCTACCCCTATCTCTCGGCCAGACGGCCCAGCCTCTGCTTTCTGTTTCTGAGCCTCACTTTCCTTGGAGTATGTTTGGATGAAACTGAGACCTAATCCAATTAAGAGATTTTGTCAAAGATCATTAGGTGCAGAAATTAACAAGGGGCAAGTGACCCACTGTGTGAGCTCAGAGTCCCCTGCCTCAATGCCATTGCTGATGAGTCTGTGTAGTTTGGAATCACCAAAATCTACATCTCTTTCAAAAAAAAAAATAGTGTCTGGGGAGATGGTGCAAACAGTAAACTGCTTGTGTAAGTACGAGGAATTGAGTTCACCCCCACAGAAGCCACAGTTGTCACCCAGCAATGTGGGTGGGAAGGCAGCGGTAAACAGATGTCCTGGCTCTCGGAGCAGCCAGTCTAACCTACCAGTGAGAGGAAAAACACAAGTAGATGGTCTGAGGTAAGACCAGATTGTCTTCTACCATCCACCCATGGCCGTACATAGGCTCACAGTTAAGCAAAACACTATGAATGTGCCTAAACACTTACATACATGAACTTACACACTCCTAGACCTAATCTGGTATTCAACATTCAGTAACAGTTGGAATTACCAACTCTAGGTCCCACTCCCTGCAAATTTACCTAAACACAAATACACACACACACACTGATGATGCTGGTGGTGGTAGTGATAGTTTTAATTTTTACTCTGTTTTATGTTTATAGGTGTTTTGCCTGAATATCTGTCTATGTATAATATTTGCACAGTGCCCACAGAGGCCAGAATAGACAGACAGTTAGATCCCTTGGAATTGGAGTCATGGGTGGTTGAGAGCTACCATGTTGGTGCTGGGAATTGAACCCAGGTCCTCTAGAAGATCAGCCAGTGTGCTTAACCAGAGTCATCTTTCCACCCACTTAAAATTATCTTTTAAGTTAGTTCTGGAATTATCTTTTAAGTAAATCTTTTCTTTTGTCTTTGATATTTCTATAGGAATGCTTTATATCAAAGCAAGTTAAAGTTCTGTCTTGTGAATTTAGATCTGTCATTTCCACCTCAAGGCCTTCTTATATTTTAAAAATTCTCTACAGATTATTACTCAAATTTGGCAAGTTCATCTTCACCTGGGAATATTATTCTTCAAGTGTTTTAAATAAGATGAAGCCATAAATATTACTTTTATCCTTTTCTATTAATTATTAAGCACAGGCCTGATCCAGGGACTTTTAATCTATAGTTTTAATTCATCAACACATACATTTTCAAAACATAATTTATGATAGCCACAGACTATCTATCCATCATCCACCTTCTTTATGATGTGTGTGTGTGTGCATGCGTGTGTGCATGTGTGTGTTGGTGTCTCATAAAATTAGAAGGATGTGTTTTGCTAGGATAAAGACATGTCTAAGACATAAACTTGTTCTCCACCTTCCTCCTCCTAAAAATAGGCCAGGGCAGCTTCCATGAACTTGGGCATCAAAGCAGAATTTCTAGAGCCATGGACTAATCATTGCAAAGGACACATCACTGGACAAATTAGTACAAAGGGAAAATCCTTGACACACCACTGACAAAGGCTGTGGAATAAGGTCACTGTGTGTTGTGTGGGATACTTCGGTGGCCATGAGTGGGAACATGGCTCACTGGGTCACCATTTCTGTCAGAAGGATCCCCTAGGACAATGTGACCTTTTCCCAGGGGAGCTATGAATAAGCTATCAAATGATGGTCGGTCACTGGACGCTACGAAGTCCAGTGTAGGCATTCTGGTTGTTCCGTGGATGAATGTGGGACCACTGTCCATTGACAGGAGTGAATTGTAAGAGAAGTCTGAGGCCAGGGCCAGATGATGTCTCTAGCACTTAGAACCCTACCAGAAGGAAACAGTATTATGAGCTCCTGGGGAGAAGGTAGCACAATCACAGGCCCGACTGGCAGGAGATGGACCTCGAGGTTCCTGAGGCTGGGCAGAGAGGGGAGATACTATGACAGTACAAGTCCAAGGATATTGAATTCAAGAGTTTTCATGGGTGTTTTTGTTGTCTTCTATAGTTTTGAATATATTTGTAATTTTCTGTTGTGTTTTTATTTAAAGAAGCATTGTTCTATGGCAGAGACCTACCTATACCTGTGCATACACTTTTATACTTTTACCTAACCACTGCATTATCAATATTCCTATCATTATTTTTGGATGTGTGTAAAGATGTGTGGGAGTAAAAGGGTACATCAACTGTTGGTTCCCAGACATATACTACTATCTATCTGTCTGTCTATCTATCTATCTATCTATCTATCTATCTATCTATCTATCTATCTATCCACTTGAGACTTCATCATTTTTCTGGTCTGGAACTTTCTAAATAGTTCAGACTAGCTGGCCAGGGCTCTGACAACCCAGCATGTAGAATTATAAGCATGTAGCTTTTATCTGGATTCTGTGAACCAAAACTACATCTTGGAGCTTGTAAGGAAAGTGCTTACTGACTGAGCCACCTCGCCAGCCCCAACACCATTGGCTTTATATCACTGATAGCTTCAGGGAGGAAATACTTCCACAAGCTCCACAGCCTTCACTAATGAAAATAGACTTCTAGGATCCTTATCCTGCTCCACGAAAGGCCTAGTTCCCCCAGCACTGCCTTTAGATTTGCACGAGGGCTCAAAACACCTTTCCGGATTGTGGCGATGCCTCTTCAGTCCTGTGAGACAGTAGAAGGTTTAATCATATTAAGATCATGATGAAGATCACAAAATATTTTTCTGTCCTCACATGATTATGAAAGCCCTGGTCTGTTCTCAGTGGGCTTGCATTAATGCACGAAGGTACATCCATATAACACACAAATTAGTGTCTGTATATTTTACAGTAGCTAAAGTATTTTAATAAGTTCATTAAAGAAACTTGCAGAAACTGTGCATTTATTTTTCAAATACATTTTGGCTTATTTATGCAAAGTCAAAGCCATCAACGCATTTGGAAAGAGCTGTTGCAGTTGGGTCTATATGGACATGTTCTGAGGGAGCTCCCAGATGGCCCTGTTAGAAGCTGGGCTGTTAGAGGTGCAGGTCTCAAGGGTCTGAGTCAAGATCTCATTCCATGAGCTACTGAGTCTCACAACCTCCCTCAGCCTCTGCTCCTTGAAATGCAAGCACCAGTAGCAGTATGGAAAACCTTCAGAATCCTTGCTGCTGAAGCAATGAGATCAGTGTGAAAACAGCAGGCAGGTTAGCACTGTGTTTTTAAGGTCACCATTGGTAGACCAGTTGGCCTGTTCTTGGCTTACCCTTTCACTGTGTGATTAGTTTAGGTGACACAATTTCTGTCTGTTACATGTTTTCATTATATCACCCCCATCTCTCTCTTTCTCTCTCTCTCTCTCTCTCTCTCTCTCTCTCTGTGTGTGTGTGTGTGTGTGTTCTTGTGTTCTGATAGTATTCTTGATGTTTTTTGCAATTAAGTTATGTATTCTTAGACAATTTATAGGATCCTTTTCTTTCTTAAACATTCATCCTGTACCTCTATTCTTTGAGTTCTGAAAAGAATCCCACCAAAATTTACTCTGTGTGTGTGTGTGTGTGTGTGTGTGTGTGTGTCCATATCTAGGGGCCAAAATAGAACATAGGAGAGCTAGACAGGCATTTGCAAGAGCGCCTAACTAGTTATGTGGGTGCGGGAGTTGGAACTCTGCCCCCTATGATTGCACAGCAACCCCTCTTAGACCCTAGGCCCTCCCTCCAGCCTGACATCTTAGATTTTGACTCTCCCCTTGGCTGAGGATATTGTTGACATTAGGAGAAAAACAAATGAGCAAACCAAACACCATTGTGGGGCACAGAGGGACAGAATCTTGACGTCTGTCTATAGCGCCTAATTCTTCAAATCCCTGAAATTCAAACTTCTGTGAGTCTTTAGAGCTGAACAGAAATCTGAGCAGGTGGCGCCTCTGAAATGCCACGTAGAAGCATGGTTTCACCCCAACCCCCTTTTTGGGGGTGTGCTGTGTGTTTACTCAACATGTGTGCATTTTCTACTTGCCCATCTGGCATGGGCTCTGGGACCATCCTTGCTGGCTGGTCTGTGTCAAGAGGACTTTAGCCTTTTCATTATAAACAGGAAAGAAATAAAAATCTCATAAAAGACTTTCCTATCCACACCACACCCTCACTTCTGTCCTGTTGTCTCTGAGCAAGGGTTTTTTTTTTGTTTGTTTTTTTTTTTTTTATGCCATTTACCTCAGAATTTGCATTGCTTATTGATTGGCAATTTGAAAATTGTGTATTGTGCTCCTTTGTTTCTGTGTCCAAGAGCTAAAACAAAAGCGACCAGAGCCTGCGAGGTGCACATTTGCATGCGGCGAGCGTAAAAAGTAATTGCTAATGCATATTTATGTGGCACAAATTTTCCATTTGTTTATGCATAAAATTATCAATAGTGCAGGGCGGCCCAGCCGTAGAAAATGGTGACCTTTTTAGCTTAATAAATAGAAATCAGCTGTTATTGTGAAGAGATCAGCCATTTATTCTGTGTTGAGGGACATTGCCGGGAAAATGCAGATCAGGGTTGGCAATATCATTAAATGGCGGGCCAGCGACCCTTTCTGTGCGGTCTATTATACTTTATCTAATAGGGAATAAATGACTCCGCTTGGCAAATGGAATAGTGAACAACAGTGAGGGTTTTTTTTTTTT
>NC_137972.1:4632357-4659674 GCF_963924665.1 Micromys minutus
TACATATGTTTATGTGTGTGCTATACCCATAGGGGCCAGAAGAGGGCACTCATTCCCTGAAACTGGAGTTACTGATTTGTGGGCCACCTATAGGTGCTGGAAACTGAAGCCAGATCCTTTGTAAGAGCAGCAGACACCCTTTAACCACTGACCTGTCTCTCCAACTCCTTATAAACATTTTACATATATGTGATTTAATTTTTGAATTAGAGAAATGCAAAAGTCAGTTGCCGAAGTTTGACCTATGTTTTCTTCTATCTGCTTGTTAAAGCACCTCCTGTGTCTTTGTTCAGGTCGAGATGAGATAGCCCAGCTCTTCCTTCTCCGGCTGATTCTCACGAGCAGTTAGGGTAACTTGTCCTTCTTAGTGGAGTCCATGTGCCCACGTAGAAACCTTGGATTCATCACATCCTGGCCACCTCTTCAGGGCAGATGACCTGCAGTGAGTTAGGCAGACGCCCACAGGCTCCTGGTCTATAACAAAGGCAAATAAAAAGCCCGAAGAGATGTTTTGCTGTGTCTATGCGAAGCTGATGCTCTTCTGGACTTCATGAGCACTGCACATATGTGGCCACATGTAGACACACATATACACAATTTAAAGACTTAAATGTATCTTCCCAAAGCTTGGGAACTATGACAGACACTGAAACTTCCTCAGATGAATGCTTCTCAGACATGTTTTTTTTTTTTTTTTTTTTTTTTTTTTTTTTTTTTTAACGTATATGTGAAAGAGCTTGCGTACTGCAGTTTGTGATGAGGAGTGACTTTTTTTCTGAAGTAAATATTCTTTAAGCACTGTGTTTGTTACCTTAGAGAGATGGCAGTACAGGAGTCTCAGCTAGGTAGCTAGTTCCTCACCTGCAGTGAGGAACTCTGGGAAATTCTTGCTAGTGGTTTTCCTTGTGAGCCCGAGGTGACTGTAAAAATCCAATCGAGAGACGTGGACTTGACTTTGGAGAGAAACTGTTGGGTTCACTGCTCACCGGCTCTGTCCCAGGCTCCTTGGGTAAAAAGGGTAACTGAAGAACAGAATCCTGTGCGCATGCTCCGTCCAGCAGGCACAATAGACTTTAGAGCCCTGCGCGTGACTGGAGATTGAACCACGTTGTGAGGGACTGAGGCTTCCTTTCGGTGGGAAGAGCCTCCTTTCGGAAACGTCATTAACTCTAAATGCCCCTAATACCATGACCTGGGGATAAATGAAGGAAAAATTGACAGAAGGATGGAGTGAATAGACAGACGGACTGCAGCGAGGGGCACTAACTCACTTCTCTTAGCAGTTAATAGAAGAAAATGGATGGGAAGAGAGGCAGAGGCTCACAATGGGGAGGCAAGGTTAAGGAGCCTGACCTTGGGAGCCTGGCAGAGCCTGGCACATGACTGAAACCGACATGATTCTCAAGCACACATGGGACAGTTACTTAAACCAGACCATACTGTAGTGAGTAAATGCGTTTTAATAGAGCAGCGCTCAGTCATCTTCAAGGATTCGAAACACCCTGAGAATGAAGTCACGACTCAAACAATTAGCACAAAAGGATCTAGAAATAACATCATACAATTAAAAATAAGTCAAAATAGCAATGATAAAACATTAACATTGGGTATGAATAGCCCGCACACTGTTATAGGACATGTATAGAAAGTGCCTATCAGCAGGTTCATTGGCCTAAATAAGAGTAAAAGTTAATAGGTCTACAATTAATCTCAAGAAGTTGTATCCCAACACAGAACAAAACATGTTAGTAAAAATGTTCCTTCTCCGGATTTGATTGTTATGTGTTGAACGCATGCGGTGCCGAGCCCTTCAAACACACACAAGTGTCACCTGTCGACCAGCTGATACAAATTTTGAAAAGAGATCAGGTGCCACATGCATTAGTACACTCTGCAACCCCAGCACATAGGAAGTGGATGCCGGAAAAATCAGAAGTTCAAGGCCAGCCTCAGATACGAAGTAGGTCAAAGGCCATCAGGGTTCCTGTCTCCAACCAAACAACAGTTAAGAAGAGGTGGATGGACAAAAACATTCCAGAAAAGTACAAAGCAGTGAAGTGCCCTAGAAAGAAATAGCCAGGGGCTTCCATAACCAGAGGGAATCAGCCGCAGGGATCCGAGACTGTCCTGCAGATTTTTAAATCCAAATAACCCTTTAGGCAGACACAAGGGAAGATGAGTTTAATCCTAAACTTCACAAAGTAGAGGAAGGGGATTCTTGAAACTGGTAAGAACAGTATGAGAAAGAACACTTCCAGGACAACCGTTCTCAGGCTTGCAAATGGGACAATCCTCAAAACCCAGGCAGCAAGCTAACCAACAACACAGAAGGATTTGTTGTGACCCAGTCATGCTATTTCAGAAACCCAAGCCTTGCGTGCCAGTGGGAAGTGGGACACAGAAGAAAGAACGTCATCCGATAACCACTTCAAGAAACAAAGCATAAATTCTTAGTAAAATGTTGCTTCCATGCCCACTATCTTTAAAACTGTTTGTAGATTGGGGGGAAGGGAGCTTCTTATCGTGATACGAGAAAGAACTCTAGCCAACACAAACTGTCGGCTCGCAAATTGTCAGCTTTTCCTTAGTGATCAAAAGCAAGGAGGGACTCCTTGTGATCACCTTGCTATTCACCGTTATCTAGAAATTCCAGCCGATACAGTAAAGCGTGAGAAACTCCTTAGGATTACCGTGGCTGGCAAATGATGTGTTAATCGAGGATTCGCCTGAGGTGAATGCTGATAGCCACAGAATTAACAGTCATCTGTAGATCAGTACCAACTGTTGTTTCTAGTAATAGGAGATATAGAGGATAATCTTCTCCCTGCTTAAGATTTTGTTTTATTGGGAGCACACAAAGTCCCGAAGAGGACACTGGATCTCTTGGACTTTGCAGGGTTGTTTCATGGGTCTGGGCTCTGAACTCTGGCCCTCATGTATGCAAAGGGAGTACTCTGAACCACTGAAGCATCTCTCTCTCTCCAGCCTGGTACTGTAATGTTTTCAAAAGTCAGTGTAAGTGATGAGATAGGCTTTTATATATAGGATGAGCCAGTTGTATAGAAATAAAAGCTTTATGATAAGCTAAGATTTCAAAGCTATGACAGACATGTTAGTTGAAAATTTAGAATCTATTTTGGATACCAAAAGTGCCTTCAACCCAGCGTGCAGCCGGCAAGGAAAGAAATCCAGTGCGGGTTTAACTAAGTTTGCAGCTATGGGAAAGTGTTTGGGGCAAGAGGATGGCTTCACTGATGAAGTACTTGCCTTGCACATATTAAGTCTGGAGTTCAGATCCCCAGAAACCATATAAAAGCTAGGCAGGCATGGTGACCACTTGTAATTTCAGAGGCAGAGATGGGGTCTCCAGGGAAGCTCTGGGTTCAGAGAATGACTCTTAATAAATACAAATGGGGAGGCACTGAGGAGACTATTCGATATCTTCTTTGAGTGTCTACATGCCTATGTACAAATGTGTATTCCTATCAAATCTGACACACGAATGCCAACACATGTATACAGGTGAAGAAACACAACACACACATATATATGCTCATGTGTGTGCATGCACACACACAATGATGATGATGATGGTAATAATAAAGAATATACACAGAAGAATGCTTTATTTGCTAATTTGTCAACACTTGCTACTGAGCAGATGGGCAGTCACAGATGTCACTGGGTAAAATCTGAACAGGGTAAAAGTAAAAATATTAGTTTAATTGATATTAGCTAAGGGAAAAGTGCAAGATTCATAAGAGTGTACCCCAGATGATCCTAGAGCAACCAAAGTTCAAGAAAGCATTGTAGATTGGGAAACTACAAAGAAAATCACGAGAAAACTCTGTGAATTGAGGTGGGCGTGGCCTTGAAGATCAACCGATGGCTGCGGTCAATGTGGGAGTGGCCTTGAAGATCAACCAATGGCTGCGGTCGATGTGGGAGAGGCCTTGAAGATCAACCAATGGCTGCGGTCGATGTGGGAGAGGCCTTGAAGATCAACCAATGGCTGCGGTCAATGTGGGAGTAGCCTTGAAGATCAACCAATGGCTGCGGTCAATGTGGGAGAGGCCTTGAAGATCAACCAATGGCTGCGGTCAATGTGGGAGAGGCCTTGAAGATCAACCAATGGCTGCGGTCAATGTGGGAGAGGCCTTGAAGATCAACCAATGGCTGCGGTCAATGTGGGAGTAGCCTTGAAGATCAACCAATGGCTGCGGTCAATGTGGGAGAGGCCTTGAAGATCAACCAATGGCTGCGGTCAATGTGGGAGAGGCCTTGAAGATCAACCAATGGCTGCGGTCAATGTGGGAGAGGCCTTGAAGATCAACCGATGGCTGCGGTCGATGTGGGAGTCGGACGATGGGCTGGAGGAAAAGCTGGGTCAGGTGTGTTCCTCACCAAGGCAGGCCCTCTTGGGTTAGCTTTATGTTCACTGTAAGGACACCGTTAAGCAAGCATAGGTCAGTTGCACAAAAAACAAACATCAAAATCACTGTGTAAATGCTTTTACATTTTATTTCCCCTGTAGGTAGGGGATGTGTGTTGTAACTTTTGGAAATTAAGCTCATTTGCATTTCCAAATTAGGTTAAATAGTTCCAGATACTTGTAAAATTTTGAACACTGAAAAGGAGACATGATAAAATAAACTAAGCATTCTTCCCAGTAGGCTTTTTGTCAGAGGAACATGATAAAGGCTGTGAGTTGCTGCCACAAGATTGACTGGGGCGAAATAATTCGAGAAGTAAAAATGATGGATATTTTATTTATGCGTGTTTAAAATGCTTCATGTTCAAACACCCCTTTCAACAAATTAACAGCAGTCAGAAACAGCCCGAGTTGAACAACAGTGTGCAGACACAGGCCACCACAAGCAACAGGAAAATACAGTTTCCCACAGGTACTGCAAACCCAGTGTTTGTGGAGGAGCCTGAGAAGGCTGCCGGCCACCCCGCTGGCTAGCCCTGTCTCCTCCTCTCCTCTTGAGTTCCTTCAACAGTCAGGACAGTCACAGGTATTTGCTTTAGCCACCAGGCCAGTTAATGATTTGTGATTCTTTGGGGTTAACCACATAACATCTCTGCCCCGCCCTTGCCCCATCTCCAACCTTGCTCCCCGCTGCCCTTCCCCTTCCCTGCTGCTTTAGTTATCCCTAATGCAGAAACGTAAAATGCTTTATGGTTTGCAAAGAAAAATAATCCCAGTATACTACAAATTGTCAGGCGAGCTCTGGATAATTAAAGATGGCCCTGCGGTATATAGATTTTAAGGCGTTTTATCCCTTTAGGGTTCAGTGGCCCCTGAGACTGAGCTATTTTGTTGACAAATCTACCCTCTAAATTTTGCAACGTTAATGAGATCTCTGAGCAGTACAGAAACATTTTAATGTGGGTGGTGCTTAAAAAAGAAGAAGAAGAAGCTTCACCAAAATAAAACACCGAATATGATTGATGTTGATTTTAAAAGGTTCTTCACCTGTAGTGTGACATGTGCATTACTGAGAAAACATAATAATTAACGGATTGAAAGACCACAGCTTTATCCAATGACCCTCTGAAATCCAAACCTTAGTTATTATCTGAAAATGAAGGGGAAACACACTCCCCCCCCCAGTTGTTCACATGCGGGTTCCGGGTCCTGCTGCACACTTGTGTGAGTGTCTTCCTCGCTGCACAGTTCCTTCTATAATCCTCTGCAGATACGCAGTCTGGAAAGTCCACTGTAGGCATCTGCATGTTTTGCTTCTTAAGTATTAACTTGTGTGATATTTTCTGTACAGCATGTGCTGTGCTCCGTGTAGGTGCAGTGCCTTAGGAGGCCAGAAGAGGGCGTCAGATCCTCTGGAACTGGAATTGCATATGGCAGCTCCATTGTTAGCCACCAGGAGAGAACTGGGAACTGGTTTGCATCCTCTGAAAGAACAGCCCAGACTGCGCTATCACTCCAGACCTCTTTCGGATCTTTTATTAATTTTATGGATCATTTTTTATCTTGAGGGAAACTTCCCTTTGACATACCTCCAGCTTAGTCTTACTAACCCAACAGAACATTTTCAATAAAATTTCTATGGGAAAAATTCCGAGAGAATGTGTAAAACCAAAGGGGCTCCACCCTTTCTGATGTTTTGCTCAACAGGAAATTGTGGACATGTCTGACAGTGCCGGAGGGTCTCTGTGCTTCACATAAACATAGTAGTCATCTGGGATTAACCTGAGATTATCAGCCTTCTTTTCTGAGTGTTCTAAGTACACGTGCATGTAGTTCACCTGGGGGACTTTAATAGTGCACTTGAATTGTGGAGCCCAGAATAGAACACGTTAACACCAGTGGAAAACGACAGACTGCGCTCAGGTCTTTGACCACTGCTTTCCATTTCTTCATTGATTGAAAAAAAAAAAGTCGACTTAGAAATAATGGGAAGGGTCGGTTTAATAGTTTAAAAACGTCAGATGACAACGTGAGTCAGTAGTTTAATCAGAACTGCTCAAGAGTGGCTGCATTTGTCAGCAATTATTTATAATTAAGAGCCTCTTTCTACCAAAGGAAATAAAGTACGAACCACTGAGCAGAGTCATTAAGAGTCTGTGTGTGAATGGACCAGGCTTGGTGTCCCATCTTCCCTCAGGACAGTAGGTGACAGAGAAATATGATCCTAAGAACACCAATGAAGGGACGCCCCCAGAGGCTGATCCACCTCCATGACTAAAATCATTTTGCATCTTACACTGCTTACTTAGAATGAACATGTATCACTTTAATAAAACACTACCTTTCTTGTTTTAATTTCAGCATCAGTGTGGAGGTCCCTGCATCACGTTTTATGTTCTTGTAAAGACTCTGATGGAACCTCATCTAGTCTTTGCTCTGGTTTTGTTGTTAGGAAAAACTCTGGAGGAACTAAGTTTGACATTTCCAGAGGAGCTGAAGTGCGCATGAGGAGGTCACTGCCTCCCCTGCTTTCATGAGTTTATTTTGAAATTGTTTGTGGTAAATCTGGGGATGCTGGCCTCCCAAGCCGTGTTTGGCAGTTGGGATTTGTGTGGCAGATTTTCCCAGCCATCGCCTGCAATTTCAGTTTGCCTTGGCCATTCATAAGCTGTGGGGAAAAAAGCAGAGTTAAAAAAATTGTTGTGCAACTTGAAACAAATTCTGGATCCTGCCTTCTGGATGCTGCCTTTTGGAACACTGGTTTTCAGAGCCCATGATGATCATGACCTAACAGTGTAACCTTCAGTTTAAACCCTCTACCACCTTCCTAGTGTTTCTATTTCTGTGCATCCTTTCTTGTTCTTTGATGGAATCAGTTATCACCGTGTTGGGAACTTTTGTGTTCACACATTTGAAGATGAATGCGCAGGGAGGTTTCCTTGACAAGGGTGAGGTCTGCACTTATCTGTGGGTAAGGCCACGTACTTAGAATGTAGTTAGGAATTACACTGGGTTAGGAGCATGGTGCCTGTAGGTTCTCCTTTAACGATGGATGAATTCATGAGCCCTGTGTAGCTGGCTATGTTTCCTGTACCAGGCACGATTTCCTCTTGTATATGTGTATACATGTATGTATTTAACAACAATGAGTGAAAAAATAATCCATGAATTTGAAAGAGAGCAAAGAGGAGTATATAGGAAAAAAGAAGAAGGAAAATGATATAATTACATTATAATGTCAGAATGTTAAAGGAATAGTTAAATATATATTTATATATGATGCGTGCATCATTGAATTGTTAAAAATCCTTCTAGCCTTTCCTTTCCTCTTATCACTTCCATCACCAAATACCTTAGCAATAAAAATGAGTGGCCGTGACCATGAAATGACCCAGGAGACGGAAAGATTAATTAAAATGAAGTATATTTAGCTCTAAAGTATGTTTGACAGGCCTGCTGTAGTGATTTCCAGCCCCAGTAAGCCCATATAAAAGCATACAACCCAGTTATTATATTTCTAAGATATGCGTCTAGATTGGGCATATCTAGCACTGTACTAACTTATTCCCCAGCTATGAGGCCCATTCCAGGAAGAGTTGCTTGGCTTGTAGCAAGGTAGCCACTGGAAAATGAATTGCTTTAATTTTTCTGCAGACAAAAATACCATTCAATAAAAGGACAAACAGATTCGAGATAGAAGACTGGTAAGCTCTGCCAAGACAGGGTAAACTAGTTCTTTATAATTCCTGCTTCACTTACAGTCTGTCAGATGGTGCTGGGCCACAAGGCTGGAAACAGATGCTCCAATGATATGAGGAATATAGGGGACTGTCCAGGAAGTCAGCTGTCTTCACAAATTGTATAGTTTTGGAGGCTATGCTCTGTGCTTCTTACATATTCAGGTAATATTTAATTCCTTCTAAGATCTCTGATAGAATTAAAGACTAGTTATAGTCTCATAATCAAACTTAAGTTGCTTAGCATTAAGGAAGATGATCTAGATTTGTAAGGGTAGATTTCAGATATGAATACAAGTTAAAGTCAACACAATTCAGGCACAGAATTGTAAACTCTTTGGAATATGATAGCTGGTAGAGTACTTTAAATTGACAAATATAATGGGCTAGATGTTAAGAGTATATTATAACATATATATGACTGCATGATTCTTATGGTTGCTAACAATTTATACCTGAGAGGAAAGAGTCCTTTTATTTGGACAAAAAGGGGAAAATGTTGTGGGGTACCGTGATGCTATTTGTATTCTGATATTAATTTTGCTTTCTCAAGAATGCCCCCCATGATGAACAGTTGATCACGTTTTCCCCATTTTAACTGCTCAGATAAAGGGTAGAGCCTGTGATTGGGCAGTAGAGAGCAAAGGTGGAATGGGTGGTCTTGGAGTGTAGGAGCAGGAAGAAGGATGAGAGAAGGAGAAGAAGAAAGAATGGACAGAAGAGGAGGGAGAGACAAAAATGGAACAGAGTCATGTGACCAGGAGTAACTGTAAAGTGTCTCATAGCTGGGGAATAAGTTAGAATAGTGCTAGATCTGCTCAGTGTAGACATATAGCTTTTATTTAACCAGTTAAAATGAAGAAAGGTTCACATGAGATTATCCAAGTATGTGACTGATTGCCCCTCTTGAGGAAGCAGAATTAACATCAGACTACAAACAGCTTCAGAACATCCCACAACATAGACCAATCAAATGAAACCTACAGTTTGGATTTAAATAAACTCATTTTTCACCTGAGCATTGTTCCTGCCACTACTGAGCATGGTTGAGGTTGAGATTTATTTATTGAGAACAATAAATTAAAGGAGACTCTGCAGGTCGATGTCCTGTCAGTTGCTTTTCTGTAGGCACCAAATTCCTGCCAGAAAAAAATTCAAGGCATGAAGGTTTGATTTTGACTCACATGTCAAAGGGTTCAGTCCTGGTCACTTGGCTTTAAGTTTCTGGGCCTGTAGTGATGCAAAGCATCATGGGACAGGAAACAGAGTGTGAACAAGGGACCAGAAACTAGGTTAACTTTCAGATCATAACCCTCCCTCAAGGCCCACTTTCTTCACATTGGCCCTAGCTCCACAAACTTTCATAAACTTCCAAGATAGACCACCAGCCTAGAACCAGTAGACAAACCATAACTGATTAATTTTTAAATTGTTGCTGTTACTAGTATTAAATTTTCTAGATAAAGATGTAATAAATTTTCAACAGCAAAAATACATTCTAAAAGATTCATACCACCCACATACATATATACATACACACACATGCACACACACACAAATATTACCTAATTATTTGGAAAGGAATAAAACTCATAGAAACCATCTAACTCAGAAGTGGTTTAGTCTTTGAACAGACCCTTGCAAAGCAAATACATGTCTGGTGAGATGGTTCAGTGGGTAGAGACATGTGCAGCCAACCCCGATAACCCTAGTGAGATCCTGAAAGCCTCACAATGGAAGGAGAGAACTAACTTTTACACATGGTCCTCTGGCTTCCACGTGTGTCCTGTGGTTCTCACACACAGGAGCAAACAAGAAAATACAATAAAAAAATAAGGAAAAATAAATGAAATATCGGCTTTAACCCTTTGGACTGGAGAGATGCAGGGTAAAGTGAGAACTGGTTAAATGAAAACAAATGTAAACCTTTGAAGAACCTTTGTTAGGGGTTAGTGACACGGGTCACTGGGGAAAACTGTTCTTTCAGCGGGTCTTAGTTCGGTTCCCAGAACTCACACTGCCCACTACAGCTCAGGGAAACTTCTAATGCCCTCTTCTGGCGTCTGAAGACACCATGAGTCACACACATGCCCCCACATAATCAAAGTTCTTCATAAGTAAAACCCACTTTGTTTTCTCTATTTCTTCTGGTTTCCCTTTGTTTCATGAGTAACTGCTATGAAAACGTAGAAGGATTTCATCTCAGAATACCTACATTTCATTGAGAATTAGGCCTCCACTGCCTGTCAAGCAGAAATAATCTAGCTATTTCTGGGGTAAAATGTTTTCAGAGTAACATCATTTGCCCAGAAGCTGTTTCCAACCTAGTAAATCCTGAAATTAGGATCTAAAGTTTCAGGAAGATTGGCGGTTGCATAGCTGCTAGACAGTACTGCTGAGCAAAAACATGGGCAGAAGTGAAGTCTGACTTCCACCTTTAAGTGTGTCTCTGTCTGTGTACAGCCATGGCACATGGATGCAGATACCTTCAGAGACCATATGAGGGCACCAGAGTCCCTGAAGCTTGACTTACAGGTTGTTGTCAGTTGATTGTGGTTGGCACTGGGAACTGAACCTGGGTCCTCTGGAAGAGCAGCAAGCGCTATTAACCCAGTTTCAGGTATGCCTCCATTTGAGCATCTGCTCCAGTGTTTGATCCAAAGTTGTGCCAAGAATCCAGTGGGGGGGGGATAACAGGACACAGAAACCTCACTAAGAATCAGTTACACTGTGGATGTGCCCAATTTAATGCTGACTGAAGACACGTGTGAAAATCCCTGCCCCTTTGGAGAGAACTAAGCAATATGCAGCCCCTCTTCACAAAGTCCCTGTGACAGATATCATTGGATACCAGCAAAGTAGTTCACCCTGGATAGCCAATGACTTTATTGGGCTTACTTGCAGAGCATGAATGGGCATTTATGGGTAGTCATGCAATTCAGGTAGGGTTACATACAGTTGGCCAGGATGGGTGGCTGGATACGCAGATGAGGCTTCTATGACCTATCTAGTCCTTCTACTGGGGAATAACAGTCAACAAGCCCAGTGGTGCTGACCTTTTGCAAGGGAGCTCAGCTGAAGTCCTATACAGACCATCCGTTGGATCAAGGGATAGTCCAGTAAAACAGACACTTCAAGCAAAATGCGATTCTTTACCTAAACAATAGATGGTAGCGTGCCCTGGGGTCTCTGCGGGGTGGGGTAGTGAAAATGTATCTGTTTTTTCAGTGTAGGTCAAGATCCTTTATAACCCAAAGCTTCCACATAGCTTTGTCTCAGGATGGCACCTGTTGTATTTTTGTGTATTAAATGCCCCTCTTTCAGAGAATATCAACTTTAGGACTAAAGACAGAATCCAAAAGAAATCCAGTATTGGGAAAGAGTATTTAAAAACCATAGTTCCGGTTGGTCAGTCCCTCTGTGATGTTCTGGGATGTCATAGTTAGTTTCAGCTGTCCACTTGACACAGTCTGATATCACCTGGGAGGAGAGAATGCTCAACTGAAGAGCTTCCTACAGCAATTAGCCTGCCACATGTCTCTGAGGCTTTTACACTAATGTATATAGGCCCAAGAATTTGTGAGTGAGACTATTCCTGGGCAGGTGGGAACAGGTGTTTATAGTGGGCTAGCTGAGCAAGACAGTAAGCAGACTTTCTCCGTGTGTGTGTGTGTGTGTGTGTGTGTGTGTGTGTGTGTGTGTGTGAAGTTCCTGCCTTGAGTTCCTGCCTCAGTTTCTCTCAGTGGTGGACTGTAAACTGTAAGGTGAAATAGCCTCTTTCTTACTCATATTGGTCTCTGTTTGCAATAGAAAACCACTTAGACTTTGGCTCTCCTGCTTATTTATGTAAGCATTTATTTATTTATTTATTTATTTATTATTAATTAATTAATTTTGAATGGTGTTTTCAAAGACTTACAAAACTTGGATGTCTACAGCGAGTAGTAGTGCAGTGTGGCTCAGGAGGCCATGGTCACAGTGCAGAGGGCTACTTAGAAAAATCTGGCTCCTCTGACAAGTTACTCATCCCCTGAGTGGCCAGTCTATAGCTAAGCATGCCTGTGGATCACATGATTAAGTGGTGTCCCTTTGCTTCTTCTCTTCCTAACAAACTTGGTGTCAAATGGAAATTTCTGTAGCCAAAGACACAAACACTGATGGGTTGCTGTAAATATTAAAAGGCGGCTGAACCTTTTATTCCACCCTAGTGCGGACTCCCGAGGGGCCATCTGGCACTGCGGGGATCTCTGTTTTGGCACTCTGTGCTGCCTCTAAGACCTCAGGTGGAGCTCTCTCCACCACCCCTGCTGCTTCTGTCCCAGGTGTGTTTCTTTCCTCCACTGTCCGGTACAAACATGACTTCACAATCATTAATTTATCAAACAGGTTTATATGTTAAATTGTCAATCCACAATCCCTCTACACAATAAGCTTATAACCAGTGGTCAAAGATATAAATTGCCCATCCAGAAAAGATAAATTAGAAACCCTTAGAAATAATCATAACAGCCTCATCAAGCTAGAGATGCACTGAGAGAAACACATGTTGGCTTCCATCTTGCCTCTGTCAATCCCTGCCTACCGCCTCCTCTTCTGCTTTCCTAGGGTTATGTTTACCACCTGTGCTGTGAGTGTTTGTGTTTATTCTGTCAGTTTGACCCAAGCTAAGCTCATCTCCAAAGAGGGAATCTCAGGTGAGAAAATGCACCCCTAATGTTGGCCTCTAGGTAAGTCTGTGGGACACTTTCTTGGCTAATGAGTGGTGCTGGAGTGTCCAGCCTATTGTGACATGTGCCACTCTGGGCCAGTGGACCTAGGTTGTTTGAGAAAACAGGCTGCTGCTTGAGCCATGGAAGAGAAGATAGTCAGCTTCTTCCATGGCATCTGCTGCAGTTCCTTCCCTGACTTCTCCTCAGGGCTGAGGGCTTAGCTCCCCGTGTGTGTGTGTGTGTGTGTGTGTGTGTGTGTGTGTATTCAGTACTTTCGATTGATGCTCAGGGGCATATCTCATGTGTCATCAAGGAAGGTACTTCATGGGTGGGCAACACAGAAAGGCAAAACTGTGGAGAAGAAGTGGGAATCCGAGAACATATAGATGATCTGGGTATTTGGGTTGGGTGGTGAGTATTGCAGATGACAATTACGTCATTACTTGTGCAGACTCTAAAAATACCGTGATTTCCCTTAGACTGAGTCAAGTGAATTTAACAGAGCAGTGTAATGTGAGCCCTTAAATTTAACGTGTTCAAACTCAGCCCAAGGAGCTTTCCTATACCTTTTAAAAATAGACTTATTTATTCTATTCTATGTTTGTGAGTATGTTGCCTACATTGGTGTGCAGGTATCATGGGTGTGTTTGTGTGTTTGATGCCCTTAGAAGTCAGAAGAGAGTTCTAGTGTCCTGTAACAGGATTCAGGGATGGGTGTGAGCCACCATATTCATTCTGGAATTATTGTGAGCAGTCAATGTGCATGCTAGGACTTGAACTCAGGGCCTCTGCTGCAGTGATTCTAACCTCCGAGCCATCTCTCCAGCTCCAGCTTTCACATTATCTCTGGGTTGGTAAATGTCAAAGTGCTGTTCATTCTCCTCATCCCCAAAAGTCAGGTGTGAGAGTCAAGCTTACACACACACACACACACACACACACACACACACACACACACACAGCAATTTCTTATGTGTGTGCAGTTTCTTGATTTTCCCACAGAATAAGGGAGTAGGTTTTGGAATTTGAGAAACTAAAAGTAAAATGTTATATAAATCTGTCACTAGAACCCCATGCATTGCTTTGGATGAGGGTGGGCGTAGGCTGCAGAGCAAGCCTGAGTTGCACAGACTCATGGGAGTGCATCTTCATGGCAGACTCTTAACTGCTCACAGTTGGACTGCAAAGTTGCTCAGGCTGTGTCCACTAGGTAACACTTCTGATGGAATTTTAGTCATATTGACTGAATCATAGACCGTAAGTGAGCAAAAACTGTTTGGAAACAGTCTCAGATATGTACTTGCTTCAGGTTAGCTGAGGCTATCTCTAACGTTCAGTATTTCTTACTATTCCAGTGGTGCGTCATAAACCTCTCAGGGACGAAGTATAGATAACAGACATTGAACACTTGTGGGCATTTCATATTCACTTCTGTATAGTAACTCATCCAGCTCTCAAAGAAAACCCAGGATGCATCATTTTCAGGACTTTACGGTTCGGCCGTCTGGGCCATAGAACTGATAAACTGCTTACGACAAGTTCATAGATGGAAATTAAGAGATCCATGCCAGATTTTTATCTAGACCATTTTTCCTACTGTGTACATCTAATAGTGTAGTGTTGAAACAACCTGAATTTTAAAAGTTATTATCTAAATATAATTTTCTCCAAAGGCTAAAAGGCTAAACATATGCTATTTCTTATTACCTCTTTAGACTTGTTGTTTTTTGTTGTTATTATTATTGTTGTTGTTCTTCTTCTTCTTCCTCCTCTTCCTCCTCCTTCTCCTCTTCCTCCTTCCTTTCTTCCTCCCTCCCCATTCCCCTTCTTCCTCCCCTTTCTCTTCCTCCTTCACTACCTCTTTTCTCTCTCTCTCCCTCCCTCCCTCCTTTCCTTCCTTCCTTTTCTCATGTTGGTGGTCATTTGGAATTTGAACCAGTGAGAACTTTTGTGATGGGGTTTTTCTGTTTGGTGTAGATTGGCCTGTATCTTACCATCCTCCTGCCTCAGCCTCCCCAGCTGTGGAAATTCACCTTTAGAATCGTAGCACTTCTGAGAGTGGGATGAGAAGGAACACGTGTGCACCTACCCATGAAGACACCACACAGAATTATTACAGAAGATGTCTCCGTTTTATACTTACTTCCTCTTTAAATTATGGGAGTAAAATCTACATCTCAGGAATTCTCCCATTATGTTTCAAGACAGTGTATTAGAAATATCTAATGTCTTTAAATTATCTCCTTTACAATCTGCTGTTGTCTTTATACCCTCGAGACACGGCTGGAAATGTAGGTGGATCTGTTCGGCTGTAGTTACACAGTACCCATGAACACAGCTCCTGTATATTGAGCACACAGGTGGGCACTTTGGTTTGTGTTCCCATGAACTTATTTCCCACGTAACAGTCCTCTGGGGAGGTTGGGGGTGGGCATTGGGCGACCACAGGTCATTGAGTGAACCTGCAGTTGCACAGAGAATGGGGTGAGGTCTGTAGTCCTGTTTGCTGAACACTAGCCAGCTCCCAATCGATGGGCCTTGACTTCCTCCGGTTCTTGTAGCCCACCACACTGCCTGCAGCCCCCTTTTTGCTACGGTAATGCTGTGTCTCTGATGGTTTTCTCTCTTCACCCACTTCTTACTCCCCTGGCGGCAGCACCCCCACCGTTCCTGGTCCCCTGGTGTTGTGTATGAGGTACTGATATTGGCGTGTTTAGTTTATCTTCCCCATAAGTCTTTCTTGTTTCTCTGCCTTTGTTTGGGGACCTATAATTCTATTTGAACATCTCATTCTTCACTCTCAACACCCACCACTTGTTAACTACCAACCCTCCTTTTAAAGTAAAAATAAATTAAAATTTTCAGGACACTTTCTTTTTTATAGACCAATTATAGGCTTTCCGTCTCCTGGGAAGACCCCCTTTTATAGAAAGCCGACCCTGGACAGCGTTCAGGCCGCCTCCAGCTCCCTGTCACCTGGAGGCATTGTCAGCCTTTACAGCTCGCCGTTCAACCCGGATGCCTTTCATAGTGGCCGTTCGTTAATTAGCAAGGTGACCGCATGCTTTGTTGGAGATGAATATTAGGAGGTTTTCCTGTTTAATAAGTCAGTCTCTTCCCTGTAACTGCACCCCATTGATCACAGTAGCTGCTTCGGTTAATCTATCTCATTGACTGTGTTCCATTTAGCACTCCAGTATGCTAATGGTATGGTTCTCAAAAGTCTGTCTCCACGGACTCTGAAAACTCCCTGTAGTTAGGAATCATGACTTAACCTTTGTTTCCCTTTCTGTCTCATACACTTAGTACAGAACAGGCATGAGGCAAGTCCTTAGTTAACAACACATCCACTGTGTTGACACATTGTTCGAATGTCTATGAGTGAGTTTACTTCATCCTTACCTGTACCCATTACCGTTCAAATATTAGTTTTGAACAATAGTTCATACCCAGTAGTAAGAGTGACGAATGATTTATGAAGTAACAACTTTACAAAACCCATGGTCCTGTCATTCTCTCCGCCTCTGTCCCTCTCTCCTCTATTTCCCCCTCTTTCTCCTTTCTTTCTCCTGTCATATCCCTCCGTCGGCACATGCACGGCCACCACATGGGAAACTCTGAAACCCAGGATCCTCCAAACTTCAGCACGTTCTGTTCTCTTTAAAAAGACTCTGCTTATGGTTGATCTCGAACTCACGCCTCTGCCTCTCCAGGGCTGGGACTAAAGCATCTGTTCCCCTTGGGCCCCTGAGTGTTTCATACCACGCTTTCTTAATAAGAAAATATTACCTACTCTTTGCAGGAACATTAATCTACTCTCTGCAGGAAATGCCACCATGAGAAATCAAGGTCTCTATTCTTTGAATTGAAACCAGTACCGGGAGAGTGGTTGGGAGTCGGGCTGTGGGCTCACTGTACAGGGAGAGTGGTTGGGAGTCGGGCTGTGGGCTCACTGTACAGGGAGAGTGGTTGGGAGTCGGGCTGTGGGCTCAGCTGTCCCTCACTGTGGCCATGTGTGACCAGTCTTGAACAACTTCTAAAACCACTTTTTGTACAGTTTTTCCCATCTCTGAAATTGAATAATAGTACCTATTTCACAGAAATCTGAGCATTAAATGAATTAATGTATATAAAGAACACAGGACACACATCTAGACTTCAATAAATGTTATTATTGAAAAAAACACTGGCTCAGCAGTAGAGAAAAAAATGTACCGTGAAGACAGGGTAGGAAATAGCTCTAACGGTCCTCAGTAAGCAGATTCTCCTTTACTTTACACAACTCCACCAACCTTCATTTTCCTTAAGAGAAATCATTATAATTTTTCTTCTTAGCGGAACATTCAGAAAAGCTTTGTTACACCAGATCACTTTCCTTTTACATAAAATCTGCCTCCTTTTCTCAAAAAAAAAAAAAAATGTTTGTTACAAAATGGCCATGTGGTTCTCCTCTATGACCCCGGCCCACTGGCTAGAGAATTTAAAGTCACGGATAAACGTAACTCCATCTAAGTAATTTGGACTGATAACTCACAGGGATCCTGGTGATAAAAAATCATAAGGTATTACAGAATTTTGCAAGTGATTTGTTATTCAGCATGCCATGTGAAATGATATCTGTCACTTGGCAAGATATGTGAGGTAAGCCATATGTCACATCTTGCCTTTCACTGGGGGACACTACCTAGAGTTAGGGGACTCCGAGAAGCCATGAACACGCTGAGTGTAGCTTTCAGAATAAGGAGTTTTGAAGTAATGTCAAATAAAGCTGGACAAAGTGGGGCCAGCATGTAGTTTTAGCGCCGGGGAGAGGAGGCAAAAAGGTCAGGAGGTCAAAGTCATCGTCAGCTACATAGTGCATGTTAGGCTAGCCTGAGCTACACAAGAGCCTGCCTCATAAAACTAACTTAAGAACAAACCAACCAAGTAAATGAAATAAAGTCTTCTAGGCCTCCAACAGCCGGACTAAAAGTGCTGTCTGTCAGGGCTGTCTGTCAGGGCTGTCTGTCAGGGCTGGAGAGATGGCTCTGTGGTTAAAAGCACTTGCAGAGGACTCAAGTTCAGGTGCCAGCACCTGTGCTGAATGTGGCATTAGAGGACATGCACACACATACACACACACACACACACACACACACACACATACACACACATACACACACACATACACACACATGCATATATGCATGCACACATCATACACACACACCACATGCACACATACAGAATAAATGTATGATAAAACATAAAAAGTATCGTCAGTAATTTCCACATGTAGAAATCTGAGAGCAGGCTGAGCAAAACTTACTCCTTAATACTAGGGTGTTAAAAGTGTTTGTACTTCAGAGAATTTAGCAGTCATCCTAAAACACCTTTCTCTTCATATAAACAGACAGATACACACATCATGTGTATGATGTAATGAATGTAAGAAAATATCTTCAAAAATGTCGGCTTTTCTCACATACCAAGCATGAAAGAATACATAAAAAGAAACGATGGCCCCTCCCATGATGCAGATCATGTAGTCCTCTTTCCATGGCCCTTTCTCTGATCCTCAGTCAACTTGAAATACCCTTTGTCTCCAGGGAGGAGTTATGCACAAGCTACTTCCACTTAAGCCAAGCACCTGCCCCCTTCCCTTCTGCTCCACAAGTGCTCACGAAGGGTTAACTGCGAAGCCTCTATTGTGCTCCCAAAAGCCCAGTGGGCTCTTTCGGGAGACTAAACAATGGGCACGGGAGGCTGCTCTGTCTAATTACTCAAAGACAGGGATGTTAAAGAGGAATTAATGACAGTTGACAAGTGCAATTAATAATTATAGCTAAGCTGGGAGTCACTCAGAAGGCAGATGACAATACCTGGGCGGCTGTGCACTGCCTCGCTGGTGCTCTGGTGCGAGTTTAATATGAGAGGCTTTGTGTCGCTGGGCCACACTTCACACTGGTGGGGCAGAAACAAATGCAGCCATTCTAATGTGATCTCTCTCCTCTTCTCTCTACTTGGCTTCCACCCTCCCCTCCTTTCCCTCCCCTACCTCTCCTCCCCTCCCCTACCTCTCCTCCCCTCCCCTACCTCTCCTCCCCTCCCCTACCTCTCCCTACCCTCTTCTTCCCTGTTTTCTCTTCCTGATTCTGCCCTGCCTGCCAGTCTGGTGGAGGACACACCTTGTAACTCAGACCTAACCAGGAGCTACTTGGCTCTCTTTCCCTCACTGTGAGCTGGTTGGACAAAGCTACTTAAAATTCCTACTGGGAAAGTGAAAGAAGGGGGCAAAGAAAAGGTGGGGGCACAAGTGGGATTTCCATATCAAAGGGCAAGGCTCCAGCTCCGGATGGTAATTAAAGCACCCCAGTTTTATCTTTATGGTCAAGTCATGAAAGGAAGAAAGACAAGAAAAAGAATTCCTCAGGCCCTCCAGATGCTAGAGAGGAAAGCCTTAAATGAGATGAAAGTTGAGCTAAGAAGTATCTAACCTAACCCGGCCCATCTTTGTGTCTGACAGTCTGCTGATGCTCAGGCAGCTCTTAATGCCTCTCTCTTCGCTCCCTTCTCACAGCTTCCCCCTTGGGCTTTCCCACTTTGGAGAGTCCGCATCACCCCCGCCAAAGCTGTGACATGCTCACAGGGCGGAGGGGGCTGTGTACTCCAAGTAAAGTAACGTGTTTTGAGGTCCATGTTAGCATGGCTTATCATAAATGTCTATTTTTAAGATGCATGGGATCTGCCTTGGATGTCCCATCAACGTCACCGCACCCCCACATTACCGCCGGGCTGCTTCACTCTGCCGATATGGCCGGTATGTCTTCCCCAACACCCCTGTTTGCAAAGTCATTGCTTTATGAAATAATTACTTTAAGTTGAAGTTTGGGACTCACGTGCAGTTTCAGATTTGTTAAATAGGAAGGCCATTTGTGTTCCGGGAAGGGGAGACTTAAGCGTCTATTTTTTTTAGGGGGGGATGGGACGTTAAACTGAGATCATTAAGGATTACTGCAGACATTTTCTCCCAATGAGTCGAGAAGCCTGGCCAAACTCTAATGCAGGTAATTACAGTTCACCTCCCTAATTCCCTAGCTGCTTTAATTAGGAACAATTCCTCTTTGCATTCCCCTTACAATGTGCCTCTAGACTTCCTTCGCGTGTGCCCCCGTTCCTTATAGCTGCCATGTCCCCTACAGCCTAACCTGGCCTTAGAGTTGTGCTTCAATCACAGCAAAACCATGCGCTGAAGCCGCCTCCAAGCGATGCAGGCCCCAGACTTTTCAGTAAGTGGGAAGCAGCTGCTTTTCCTAGCGGTGTCAGCCCACACGTCCTCAACGGCCACATCTCTCTGTCAACGTTCATACTCTGCTCTCAGAAGGGCGAACTAGCTTATTCATCCCATGTAGACAAGAGTATGGCTGGTGTGTTGACACTGCGTCAGGAAGCAACTGGGGAAAACAGCAAAGGATTGTGGGTAGCAAGGACAGAAAAGAACTTGTGGAGAACACTGTTCTTGGAGGAAGACCAGATGCAAATGTCAGCACTCACCACTGACCCTGTTGCCTGGCTTCTCCCCTTCTCTCTTCGCCCTCACAATTGAGTGGCCCTTGTTAGGAACCAGGGCCAGGCCTTCTGGCTTTCATGCAGCAACATGGGAAGGTCATTGGGTATAATTACCAGTGAGCATAGAGTTGTTAGCAGATGTGAATCCAAGCACTTCACACAAAACAGACTGCCCACCTCCAAACTGGCAGCCTAGTAGTCCAAGGAAGTAGAAAGGGTATATCAGACGTAGTGATGTGTCTGCTGACACCCTCTGGCTGCTGAGAGACTGCACAGGTAAGAAGAGCTCAAACTGCTGTGGTGGAACACACCTATAATCCCAGATCTTGTGAGGCTGAGCCAGGGGTATCTCTGTAAGTTTGAGGTTGACACAGGGTGTGACTTACCATCTAGTCTGAACCACACAGTGGGACTCTGTCTCAAAAAGACAAAGAGCAAACACCACAAAGAGGTACTCAAACTCTGTAAGCAGGTGTCCCCGGAAGACACACAGTCTGCCTTCCTCGGTGTACAGTGTTATCCTGTGACCATGTAGAAGCTGTGGAGGGCCCCCAAAAGATAACTGTAGATAGTCCAGGAAATGAGAGCTATAAACACTGTTTATAATTAACTATGAATTTTCTGAGTTCTGTGGCTCCAGCAGTTGTTGGAAGCACTCTGCTGATACAAACTCATTTATTTTTTTCTAAAACAGTCAGGTGTTGATAATTGCTCCCATTTTATAGATGAGAAGACTAAGGAATGTGAAATTAAGTTTCTTGGAGTACAGGGTAGCTAGCTCTACATGTATACTAAGATTTTAGAATTATGTTTTTTTTTTTTTTTTTTACTTCTGTGCCTTACTATCAATTAAATATCCCAGTAGTAACTGGAATTATAATTCTGCTCCTCACAGAGAAGTGAGGGTTCAGGATTAGACTTTATTATCTCACCCAGAGAAGACACAAAATCATTCACACTGCAGTGAAGAATAAGACCGTGTCTCACATCTATTTTCCATGATGGCGCTCCCCTTGGAGTTCATCACTTCTAGGAGTGGTCTTGTCCTCAAAGATATACGTTGTAGTCCCTGATTCTCCCAGGAGGAGTCTCTGCCCTTACTTAGGCCTTTTCTGCAGAGGTGAGGATGAGTGGTTGGGTCAATGCTAGTCTGGGGGTGGATTTCTTGGTGACTTTTCCTGGCTGAATCCTGATGGCTGACATCAATAATTACGTGTCAAGAATCTGACCTTAGAGCTTTTCAGGTGACCTGTTGCTTTATAGAATCAAGATGTAAAAACAGAATGGCACACATCTGTTTCCCCAACTTTAGTTTTAAGTTATATTCTGTGTGTGTGTGTATGTGTGTGTGTGTGTGTGTGTGTGTGTGTGTGTGTGTTTGCATCCACATCTAATGACATGCATGTAAGGTCAGACAACTGGAGGGAGTCAGGTCTCTCCTTCCCTAGTGTGGGTCCCGGGAATTGAACTTGGATCCTCAGGTTTGGTAACAGATGCCTTGACCTGCTGAGTCACGTAGCAGTGAGGAGCTGAGAAAGCATCCAGATAGAAATCCTTCTCTCTGACCTGCCAGACGCTCTCTTCTGCACTGGCTTCTGATCTCTTCAGTCTTCCTCTTTATCCCCCACCCCCTTCTGCCTCCTTTGTCTTTCTTTTCTTATCTCAGCATCTCCATGTATCTCTCTTGTTTCCCTGGGTCCAGCACATCATTTTCTGCTTAAAAAAAAAAAAAAACCTGGCCGCGGGGGCTCCGGGATGAATAAAAATGTAATCCACACTCTGCCCATTGTGCACCCTCATTTGTTTTTTTTTTTTTTTTTTTTTTTTTTTTTTTTTTTTTTTTTTTTGCCGTATCGATTTATCAGCAGAGGGAAATTACTTGCTGGAAGAGAGAATGCCAGTCAGAATGACATTTATTTCATACTACAAGGAGGCTCTCCAGCGTGTTTCCATGTAACCCAGATATTGGAGCTGTGAAAGGGCTTGTAACGAGGTTTAGTGCTGTGATTAGATCGTGTGGAGCACCTTGCTTTCAGAACAACAGGCACTCCGCAGGAGCTGGGGCCTCGGGTTATGGTGAACCCCCTCTTCTTTTTTCCTTTAGCATAGATACAGAATCCAGCCTCCCCTCCCCACCGAACTGCATCTATGGCAGGAGCCAAAATCGTGCAGACTTTATAGAAGGATAAAAGAGATGCGTTTTGAAATGCCTGCAGCTCTCGTGATATCAAATTAAATGTAAAACCAGATGAAGCCCTGGTCTATTAATCCCCTTAACTTTTTTTTTTTTTTTTTTTTTTTTTTTTTTTTTTTTGGCTTTTACCCTTTGTTTTGGAGAAATTGTTTCATTTCAATTCACCAAAGCAATCCTTCTTCATTCGGTGATTGTAACTTACATGTGCTGAAGGATATCAATTACCCGTGAAACCCAACATGTCTCTCTGTAGAGAAGGAAGGGAAGGGGACATTGTAACAGCAAGAGGCTCTGGCTCAGAGAGGAGAGGTGGGTTTCAGGCTGGCACTGAGGGAATTAGCTTGTGTGATCATCAGCCTGGTTTTCTGATGGGGATGGTAGACCCGGTAGGGTCCTCAAGCCTCCTCGTCTCCTGGAGGACGGGAGTTGTCCGTTCACTGTGCAGTCATTCGGTTTTAACTCTGCTTCTTCTATCCCTCTTCATATGGATGAGTGTCTGCATGTATGACCATGCAGCAGGTACATGCCAGCTTCCCACAGAGACCAGAAGAGGGTGTCATGTTCCCTGAGACTGGACTTACAGACGGTGGTGAAACAAGATATGGGTGCTGGGAATTGAACCTGGGTCCTTCGCCAAAGCAGCCAGCGCTCTTAGCCACTGAGCCGTCTCACCGGCCTTTACTTTTATGATGATACACAGAATGCATTTCTTCTTCCCTCTTGCTCCCCTGCCTAAGTTCGTTCATCTGGTGACATTGGCCATGTTAGCAATGAGTGGGATAAAAGTGAGTGCTCACTCTGAGCGGATGCAGACCCGTGGCCTTCTTTCTCCTTTAGCGACACAGGAGATCTGACCTAGGGCCTTGCATTCAGAAGTCAGGCTATCACTGGCCCTCAAATCCAGCCTAAAACTTTTGTTTTCCTTTGTGTGTGCACGTGTGTGTGTGTGTGTGTGTGTGTGTGTGTATGTGTGTATATGTGTGTTTGTATGTGTGTATGTGTGTATGTGGGTATGTATATGTTTGAATATGTGTGTATGTGTGTAGGAGGATATATGGACATACACATGTGTGTTGTATGTAGGACTGTATACATTTATGTAAAAGTATAGACTCCAGCAAATGGTAGCTGGTGTCCTTTGTCACTCTCAACTTTGAACAATTCTATTAATGACTGGATCCGTGATGCTAAAGGGAATTAATGCTGACAGAAGTCAGTGTCCTGTTAATTCTCTCTGTGTTCTGTGTATGACATTGGTATGTGAGATGCACATGTATGTGTGTGCATGGGTGCACTATGGAGTCCAGAGACTGAAACCATGTGTCTTCCTCTGTCACACCACATTTTATCTTATGAGACCAGGTCTCTCCTGAGCCCAGAACTCAGTGCTTCAGCTAGAATAGCTGCCAGCAAGGTGAAGGAATCTGCTCGGCTCTAACCCTGAGCAACCCCACCAATAAGGCTATCGGCACACACCACCATACCTGGCAATTGACATGCATGCTGGAGATCTGAACTCTGTCCCTCAGGATTACATGGCACGCACTTGACTCTTTCCCTGTCTTTCCAGCTCTGGTTCTGTGCTTGGCTAATTTAACCCCTACTTCAGCCGTAGGAGCAGAGGAGCAAAGGTGTAAGAGACGGCTGTCCCCTCAGAGGCATCCCGTGTTTAATGTTTGCTGGCTATCTGGACAGAGAGACAGAAAGAGCCTTGCGGGGCCAGAAAGAAAAATGTGTTTCTTTATCTGTACCAAGAGTCTTTGCTGTCAGTCTGTAACAAAGGAAGGCTGACAAGAGAAACCAGAACATGTTTATCTAATCTAAGTTTTATGCTCTGGGGGTGTGGGGTGGGGATGGGGTTCAGAATGAAGATCCAAAGCCCCAGGAACAAAATGTGTGTCCTGTTCACTTTGATTAGATAAAGAGCATCCACAGAAATTGCAATTGGGCAGAAGGGAATGTTAAAAAGGCATAGGCCGGAAGAAGGAAGGTATGGTCAGGTCTCTCCCTGTGGTATGTGGCATGTGTGCCACCAGGCACAGGATGAGACCTTCTCCTGTGAGGGTTCTCAGGACAGAAGGAAGAAGGGAGGGTAATAGTCTGGCTTTTATGGCTACTTTGGCTGGGAGGAGTTTCACCCTTTAGACCTCATCTTACAGCATGGGCTTTTAATTTTTGAAGTGACAGTCACTTAGAGGCTGCCTATCTCCCAGAATTTAAACCTTAGGGGCACGAAGGCATCTCATGCCTTTGGAACCCCAGTGGAATGAGGCACCACCCTGATCGCCCACTCTCAGTGCTTAGCTAGATTTTGCTTGTAGCTGTTCGGTTTGGCGCACACAAGGGGGCTGGAGAGTTGGCCCGGCAGCCGTGAGTACGTGCTGCTGCTGTTAAGGTAGGTTAGTGTTCTCCATCTATGTGGTGGATTAAGGTCACCTCTTACTTCAGTTGCAGAGGACCTGATGCCCTCTTCTGGTCTCTGTGGGCACCAGGCACATATGCGGTGCCCACAGATAATGTAAGGATAACACTCAAGCACAGGAAATACAAACAATACTTTTAAGGAAGGTACATCGAACTCATTCGCTTTAGATGACTGATCACAGGGCTTCTTGCCTAGGAGCAAGGCACATGATCATGAGCCTCAGAGGTAAGCGTGCATCTCACGGCCAGAGGGCTCCCGGCAGCTATCCAAAGAACGAATGCTGTCTCTGGCATACTTCAGTCGGGTAACAAAGGTGTCAACTTCAGGAGGCTTAAGCCTGATTTTGATGATTACTTCTATGCACATGTCCAGGTCACCTCCAAGGGACCATGGAGTTAAAGCCCAGGTAACTTGGGCTCTGAACTCTTCTCACACTGAGACCCTTTCCGTTGAGAGCTAGCATACGTTGTGTAGAGCTGTAGACCTGCCTCCATTAAGTGCCTTTCAATTAGCTCCCGGATGTGCCCAAAAGAAGAGGTGGGCATTTAAATTAGAATTCTTATGCCAGAGAGTATAATCTTTTGATTTGGAAATCTACTTAGGTGACTTCCAGGTACTTTGTAATGAATGTACTTTGAGTAAAGTCTTTAAATTTGACCTTCTCAATTAGTAGGCATCTATTTTAAAAGCAAAATATAAATAATGGTTTGGGCAATCTATTGTCCGTGTTATTCTGAACTGGGTGTTGTGGTTTCTTAAGCACTTTAGAAGTTCAAACAGAAATGCTCTAGCCTTTAGTTTACTTTTATTTCTTTTTTTAAAAAAAAAACCTGCAATGGCTGAGCCTTTCAGCAAAACCCAGCAACTGCCCCTGTTCCAAGGACAACCAGCGTGCCATTTTTTGACTCCGTCTGATATTCATGAAAAACCAACCTTTTGACTTGTTTAACCTGTATCTCCACGGTCTGTCTCCCTTTCCCTGCAGCTCTGTGTTAGCATTCTTACCATAAGTGACACCTGTCCTTGTTGAAACCCTTTCCAGAGGACCTGTTTGGCAAAGGTGGGCACCATGGTGTTTGTGTGCATGGAAAATGTGGTTAACAAGCAGATTACGCAGAGGCACATTTATACCTCATGACTTACACTCTTTTAAAAAATGGGAACACAATAAAACTTTACCGTTTTAAACCTGAGTTCATTGTAATAATAACAGCCTACCCCAGATTGTACTCTGGCCCATGTGTGTGTTTGGAGATCAGCAACTCAGATATGTTTCTGACATGTTGACCTATGATTTAGCTTATTGTCAGGAACCCCTCACCTGGAATTACAGGTCAAGGCAAGAATGTGCAGATGCCCTCTCCAAGGCGTGTTTCCTACTCAACTGTCTTCATTCCAGCCTTCGCTTTTCTCTGGGAGATCAGTTTGACTCAAAGGGGAAAGACGTATATCCATCCGTTCTGGAACAACGGTGCTCTAAAAGAAGTCATGGAGTCTGAGCTTGAGTTTGAGGCCAGACTGTTTTACAAAGTAAAATCCTGGCTAGCCAGGGCTACATAGTGAGCTTATCACTCAAGAACTCGAACAAATGAATGAGCGAATGAATGAATGAACAAATGATCCCAGGGGAATGCATGATGTTTAAGTGGCACTGGCTCTGGTGGTGTGGCCTCCTGTGAGACCAGGCTTGTTCAGGGAGGGAGTTCCCAGCTGCCCCGGCTCATTACGGGTTGATGGGTGGCTCACTAGGCCTGGCTCTCACCCTTCTATCTGCGATACCATGTGACTACCCGGCAACGTATGTGAACTTGCCTGGGTAACAGCTGTCAACTGTAAGTGGGCCATATGCAATGATGAGTAAAGTTGTCGTCAACTGTCAATAAGGCCATATGGAATGATGAGCAGGCTGCTGTCTGATGAGAAGGAAGATGAGGGAGGAACCTGCCCGACTGGCCTCGGCAGGTCCGATTTCTATGATAAACACGGGGCCTTAGGTGATGCACTCATTCACGTTTTCTGTTTCTTTTAAAGACTCTCCCGTCTGCCTCAAACGTATCACGTAACCAAGCAAGCTGATTTGTTTATGATCTTTCTGCTTCAAGCACCCCACAGTGCTGGGGTGACAGGCATGAGTCTCCAGGCCATGTTCACGTCATTATGGAGACTGAAGTGCAGGTCTCGGGCATGTCCGGGAGACACTGTACCTCAGTACCCTATGATGTGCACACATGCATGTGGGTGTGTGCATGTGTGCGGGTGCATGTGTAACTTT
>NC_137972.1:5259874-5564318 GCF_963924665.1 Micromys minutus
CAATCCTCATTACACAGAAGCTGTAAGGTATATTTGAAATGAAGTCTTTGCTTATTAAAATTCAGTGTAGGGATTTAAAAATATATAAATATATTTAGTATATTTTAAAAATATTAATATATTTAATAAATATACATAATACATGCATGCTAGCCTATTAGAGGGCAGATGTGTGGGTTGGCATGGGTGTGTAGAACAGATTTAGGAAATTCCTAGCAGTTAAGACAAGCTAGAGAAGTTGTTGAGAATGGCCCCAGTCAGAGTGCATTTCACAGTGTCCCAAACCAACAGTGACCGGCACACAATACAGTTTAATGAACCCATCTACAATATATTAGTAGACCCCAAATGATAAACAGCAATTATACCCTTTTTTTTCCTTTTTTAAGAAATGATCCTGCAAGTGACCCTTTCCCCTACTAAGTTAACATAAAGGACTGGAATTAACCATTTGGGGTTTCATGAAGAGGGTTACTGACATTTAAAAAATAAAGTTTCTGGTCTTGTTTGCTTAGCCACAAACAGTACGGATATTTGGAGAGAAAAATTAAGTTCTCTTTTAAGAAATTATCAATTTCCTCTTAGCCCACCCAGCACACAAATCTATAACCTTTGATAACTGCCAAAGACATCCTAAACTCTTCTGAAATTTTGTCATACAAAAAGAAATTGAAAGTTCCCTTAACCTTGTAGACACCTCAATATTCTTTAGTTTGAAAACTGAAAAGCCTTTGACAGCTTTTATATCTTCAGGGCAATTTTTAACTCAGAAAGGCGGAGATTATATCATGGAAAGGTGAGTAGACCTATTGCTAAATCAAAATCTAGGTTCACGAAAATAAATGCTAAGAAAAAAGAATGTAAAGGAACTAGTATAGATTCTCTTGTCCTTCTTATAAGACTTAGTGCTTGTCAAGTGTGCATGGCTGCTGCTAACCTGCTCTCTATGTCTGGAATGTATGTCTAGACAAACTTCCTGAGCCACTGGGCCTTAGGCCCTTCACTTCAGGAACTAATATGAAGGCTGAAGGGACCAGGCAGCCTAGTGTTGGGACTGACCTTAGTTTTTCAGCTTTCACACAGTTCAGAATCCCCTCCCTAGGGCATGATCCCTGCCTCAGGGCACCAGCTTAACCCCTCATGCCCACGAGACAGACAAATCTAGAGATTTCTCACAGAGACTCCCTACAACTTAGACAGTGGTGCCTGCACGCTTGGCAGGTGGTGAAGAAATGCAGAGGAAAGATGGAAAACAATAAAGGAGCACATATTATAACATTATACAAATGCATATGCTCACATTTTTTTATTTAAAAGTACATGTTTTTGCGTGTTTGTATATGTGTATACATGTGTGCTTGTGTGTATGTGTGTTTGTATGTATGTGTTTATGTATATATGTGTGTGTTTGTGTGTATATGTGTTTGTATGTATATGTTTATGTGTACATGTATGTGTTTGTGTGTATATGTGTTTATACATATATGTTTATGTGTATATATATATGTGTTTGTGTGTATGTGTGTCTGTATATATATGTGTTTGTGTGTGTGTTTGTGTATGTGTGTGTGAATGTCTACATGTGTGTGTTTGTGTGTGTGTGCATGTGCACATGGAATGTACAGAGTGAGCTTGGAAATTCTAATCACTAAACAGATGGAGCTCTTATTTTTGAAATAGTCAGAGAAAACACAAAAGCCAGGATTAGAACACTCTTACTACTTAATTGAAAAAGCCTTGAAAGTTTACAGTGGGAATCTGTCCTCCCATTGTCCTAAATTCATTGGCAGATGCATTTCACACTCAAGGGCTCAGAAACAATGCAGGGAGCCAGGCTTTCTGTAAACAGACTGACACAAGCTGCAGATGTGTTTCTCACCAGCTTACTCTGTCAGGCCTCTTGCAGGGATTCATAAAGACGACTCGCAGGGGGTCTGAAGGAGTGGTACACATATGAATAGATAACAGGATATATGGATTAGACAGGGATTTTCAAGGATAAAGCTGGAAGAAATGTATTATGATGAATATTTATCATGTCCATAGACTAGTGTCTTCAACTATCGGATGCTTCAAATTGGCTTTTAATTAATGTTCATTATGATGAGTCTATATGAGACAGAAGACAATATTCCTTCACTCAAAATTTGTAATTTTCAAGGAAATAAGATCAACAGACATTAAGCAACATTAAGCAAAGAGCAGGAGAGTTATTAATGAACTGGAATTGTAAGCGATAAAAGATTTCAGATGAAAATTAAAATTATTTTTCTGTTGACTGAGGCAACTCCTTTCAAAAAGCACATAATAGGCATCAAAACGCTAATCTCCTAATAGAACCAGAGAGAGCTGGAAAAAAAGATGAAGTCGTTTAAAATGTGTCTTGTTATTTGTGTGAGATTGGGTGTCATTACGTAGTGCTTGCATGACAGTGACATCCTGACATATAGAAATGGCAGGAGGGACTATGCTTGGCTCTTAACCATGTGGCACCAGGCCTGAACCTCACGATTGTATTTCAGAGACACTAGAAAACTCAGAAACCTATGCAGGATAGAAGATCCATCTTCCAGAAGAGCAAAACTCCATGCAAGGTAAATCTGATGAACATTAACATTTGTATTTAGAAAAGTACAAAACAGAACTTGAGCCTCAGCAGACAGCTAGGCTAGGTTCCTGCCCCAAAACAGAGTAAAGGATAGAGATGAGGAGCACACAGGGCCCTGCCCTGCCCACAAGCATGACGGCACAGTCACCGTGCACATACAGAGACACGTTAGACTCAACCCAAAGGCAAATCTAGTTGCTCCAATGGCTTATTTGATGAATTTGTGTTCTGTGGGAAGTTAAACAGTGTGTGTGTGTGTGTGTGTGTGTGTGTGTGTGTGTGTGTGTGTACATGTGTGTAGCATTGCTTCTAGATGAAATACTGAAATCTACTCCTGTTATTCAGTTCTCAGAAACCACAAGGGAGAAGAGTCAAGGCAACAGGACCTGCTTCAAGCCTACAAGCCACACACTCCTGCTTCCCTGGTTGTCTCTACAAAGGAAGAGGTGCAGTGAAATAAGCCAGAAAATTTGAAAGGGCAGCCAAATATTCTGTCTTCTCTCCTGGCCTAAAATGTATAAGAATCCTCATAAAGGAAAAAACAATAATATTTAAAGTAAGGGATATGTAAATGATGCAAAAAGAGAAGAGTTGGAGGAAAGGAAGAGGTGGATTAGAGAAGAAGAAGGGAGGTGCTTACAGTTAATTAGAGGTCCAAGTGCTAGCTGGGGATGTAGCTTAGTGGTAGAGCACTTGTTTAGCACCTGTGAGGGCCAAGGTTCAACCCTTAGTACCATACACTGAAGAAGAGATTAGCTGATAACAAAATGCCAATTTGTGGTGGTTTGTGCCTATGTTATCAGCTACATGAGGCCTGACCCTTCCATGCCCAGGTAAGGTGACACACTGAGATACGATCTCGAGAGAAAAAAATAAAATCACTCCATGGTTAAGACACCTGCTGCACAAGCAAGAAGACCAGAGTTCAAATCTCAGGCAACCACATAAATGCTAAGGTGGGCATAGAAGTTGGTTTTGTGGCCAAGCTCCAGTTTTGATTAAAAGACTTTAACTATATAAGTTAGAAAGAGAAGGAAGAATTCAGACATTAATCTCAGGCCTCCAAACCAGTCTGGGAACTTACACACACACACACACACACACAGAGAGAGAGAGAGTGAGTGAGAGAGAGAGAGAGAGAGAGAGAGAGAGAGAGAGAGAGAGAGAGAGAGACTGAGAAAGACAGACAGAGAGACACAGAAACAGAGACAGAAAGACAGAGTCAGGAGAGGCAGAGAGGCAGACACACTGCATATCTCAAGACTTATTCTTCTCCATTCATTCCCAAATGGCTAAACCAACCCTTGAGCAGGCCACACCCAGGAGACCAAGATTCCTACTCCATTTCATTAAAGGACTGGAGAGTTGTTTATATTCTACAATCTGGGAGGAGGGGGGGGATAACCTGCTCATTAAGCCAACTACAGGCAAGCTTCCTGCCTTCTAGAGTCCCTGAATAGTCCCCCGCCCAGCCAACTTGTAGCACCTTTGTATGATTAGTCCAACCTTGGAGGATAATACCCATCAGACTACCTGGCATAATTTGGATCTGGCGTATGTCCTGATGTGTGGTTGTCAGCTAGTGGGAGGATTTTGCAGTAAATAGTAAGAGATGGTTCTGTTGCTATTGGTCCCGCGGTCTCACTCCACAGGAACTGCTCCATAGTGGAGCCTGGCACCCACACATCTCATTCCACATGCCCTGTGTGTCCTCACTTCACACAGGCAACAGAGCTGGAATTGAACGCTCCAGCTGCCTCTCACCCATTGCTTTCACACACTGTCCCCCACAGCCGGGTAAAATCACGACTCAACATATTTATCAAACATATTTATATGTTGAATTCTCAATCCACAATCCCTCAACACAATAAGCTTACAACCAATTAACAAAGTTATAAACTGCCCACCTGGATAAGATAAATTGACCAATAGAAACCCATCCCTTAGAAAGTACACATAACTGCCAATGGCTACTCAGAGCCTCAAGGACGGGTCATCCTCATCTTCCATCTTGAATCTCCCACTTCCTCCTTCTCTTCTGCCTTAACAAAAACTTTGTCCCTGCCCCACTCTCAACTGTCCAATCATGCCTTGACATCAACCTACAGGAGGGGAAGCTTTAAGAGGTGGAGCCTAAAGAAGGAAGTTGGGTCATCCCAAGGATGCCCTTGAAGGGGCTATTCTACCTTTGGCCTTTTCCCTCACTTTGGTTATCTTTACATGAACTTATGCTTCACGGTGCACTAACCAACATGAGTTCTACTTCAGTATGAGCCAAGGTTTGGGGATAAACAAGCAGAAACATGGACACTCCTTGTTACAGGACTTTCCCTGGATAGTCATACCTGCATGTCTATTCACCACAGACAGAGCACTAATGTGAACCAAAGAAACAATCCCACCCAAGTCAGTGTTTATTAGAACCAATAGGTTTATTAGAGTTACTTACAGGAAGAAATATGGGGGGGGGGCTATGTGAGAGGGGCTACTTACAGGAACATGGTTCACTCAAAGGCAGCTTCACTGTCAAGCAAGTCTAAAGACCACAGGGTTGATAACCCTACCCATCCTGCAGGCAGCTTCACCTCTGGTGCTCCCCACCCATTCTACAGGCAGCTCCATCTACCTCTGGTGCTCCCTACCCCCTTCCATCCTGCAGGCAGCTCTATTGAAGAGTTTTCTGCACCCAGTGTCTTTTTATGCTTTATCACACAGGGGAGAGGCCTCCTGGGTCTCAGAACTTTTTGAGCTTCTAGAGTTTTGTGAGTCTGTCACCTCCCTACAGGAAGGAGTGTTTCAATTTATTGGAAAGAGCTGTATAACACTGTAAGTCAAAACCCTTCCCCATAAGCTTACTATTGCAAGGATTTTTATCACAGCTTTGCTAAGATCACACTCCCCATCCATTCCACTCCTATGCATGAACCCACTTCTTCCTGGACTTATTTTTTTATATAAAAGCCCTTCTCCTAACTCCAGGGACTCTCACTGAGCATGCTCAGCCAGGACAGCAGTAACATCAGAGAGCTCTCTCTTTTGAAGAGCCTTCCTTCTGTCCTTTACCAGTACTTGGTCAGTTCTTTTTCTTTCACTATGACAAAATACCAGAGACAAAGAAGGTAATGGAGAAGAGGTCCATTTGGCCTATGGTTTCAGAGAAGTCATGGTTTATACTTTCTGCACCAGAGGCAATTAATAATGGTGGCCTGAGGTACGTTAGAGACCAAAGGTCATTTTTCCAATGACTTACTGCTTCAACTGGAATCTATCCACTGATGTCAGAGCCCCGGTGAACCATTCGCTGTCAGAAAACCCTTCGCTGTACTCGGTTTACAAAGGGTGTGCCACCTCCCACCCAGGAGCTTTTGTGGGACACTTCAGAGAAGTTGGACTCAACAACCAAGACACAGTTCTTACTATTAGGCTGAGGAAGGAAAGCAATGCACCCCTGTAACCAGTAGGGCTTTTCCTACTGATATTCAGCAAGATACACCAGAAATGGCTCCCGGGTAGACTGTCTCTGGGGGTCTCCATTGCCTTCACCTGTGGGCAAAGCTACTAAATGGGCAGTTCTTGAGAGGAAGTCCAAAATGTTGGGACCATAGTTACTATTCACCCTCTCTCGGGAAGTTCTCCTGAGAGAAACACCAGAGAAATGAAGTTGACGTGATTTCCTTTATTTTAATGCTCAAAGGTTCTTTTGTCTCTTTCCTGATAGAAAGGAAGTTGTATGTGGGAGGTGGGTAGTGCCACCATAACCTGCTTTATTTTGTCTGAATGAGGAAGGCCAATATATTATCCCAGGAAGGGGGAGGGAATTACACAGACAACTTCTGGAATGACAATAAAGACATCTTTGACAGCAGGCGAGAAACAGTGCCACGACTTTCTCTTTTATTTTTCCCGAGGCGGGGGGAGGGGAGGAGGGGGTGATCAGTATTTAAATGACAGATGAAGTTGAATGACGGACAAATGCTTTATTTATAAAGCATCTTCAAGTCTCTCTGAAAGAGCCGTTACATTGGAACACAGAATTCAAGCGGTTGGAAGAATGACGGTGTTAATAATATGTCGGTTTATCAGTAAGAGTGCGGAGCTGTTCTTTGTATCCTTATTTTTAAGTTACCTGTATTGTTCACCGTCTTCCCAGAGGCAATGTTCCAAAAACAACCGAGAATAAAACAACTCTGCGTCAATTTAATATAAAGGCCTTTCTTTCCCAAAGTTTCCAGTCCAGAGACTTTAACTTCCAGAATAACAAATTATTAGATGTTTTTCAATGGGTAAGGACTATTCTCTTGTAGAGTTAAATTTTAATAAATAATGCCTTTACTTGAACTAACATTGTGGGCATTTTTAAAAAAATAATTTGTGATAGTTCTGCCAGCTGCCAGATACATCCCACCCTGCTCCAGACCACCAAAGTCCCACCTGGTAAGCCGCTGTCATATCAGAAGAGACTTGATCCAAAGCAGACATTCCAAAATAAATGGAAAACTCAAGACACTGGGACTTGCAGTTTAATAATTTCAGAGTAACTCTACAGTGAGAATCATTTTCTTTAAAGTAGTTAAAAATTGGGCCATTGAGATAGGTACCCCAAAACCTACATGGTAGACAGAAAGTGACTCCAGAAACTCGACGGTAGATTTACGTGTACGCACAAATGCAGATATAAATAAAAACTCCTTTTGAAACTCTTCTGCACGGTTTTGTTTGAGTTGTATCTTGTTCAATGTGAATGAGTGTTTTGCCTGAAATATATCGAGATGCGCGTTGTATGTGCTGCCTATGGGAGAGCCTCAGGGTCCCTGGAACTGTAGTTAGAGAAGTGTTTGTGCAGCCACATGGGTGCTGGCACCAAACCTAGACCTTCCAGAGCAAACAGTGCTTGTCACTGCTGAGCCATCTTCTTGCACAATTCATCTCTGGTTTAATAGTTAGCTGCTGGGAATGCACTAATTTTAAAATAAAGGATTAAAGTCAGACAGTCATGATGGAGTTTTTACCTCTGCAAATGGACTTCCGTACAAAAGGGACAATAATGCTTTTTTCTTTTAAGTCTGAGTATGAAGTATAATGATTTATCTATTTCTTTGTAAAACTGTAATATTCTCACTACACATGTCAATAATTTTCAATTTTGCTTTATAAATAATTTGTTGTGAACATTTATGCATATAAATCTTTGATGGTCCCTTTGTTTCCTTATAAATATTAACGGGTTCACGTTTTTAAAAATTTACAGGTTAAACTTCTTTCTAGAAATTGTACAGATTTACATCTCTGCTTTCCTCCATTCTTGTGCCGTCAATGCTTTAAAACTGTCGGCTTCCTGGTCTAAGCCGCTGTCGCCATGGCTTTAAGAAAGATTGCTCTCATTAGATAATAAGGTGTATGTTCTCTATCTCATGAGGAAGTATCTTCCACGTGCGACAATGGATTTCTCCTTGCTCCTAAACTTCAAAATCACAACCCAAGTAAAACAATTCTTTTCTGCTTGAGAAAAGCTATAATAGAAACAGCAAAGAGAGAAATTTAATACATACATAGAAAATGATCGCTAGAATTGTAAGAATTATTGATTTGTGTTCAGTGGTCAACTGATAAATTAGATAATCATCATTTAATTAAAGATGTATTGAAATATTGAGTGATGTTTTGGGCATTAACCCAAGATGCCCAGGAAGTTTTAATTGTTACTAAGTCTTTCTGAATAGTGAGTTTGAACTGGATACAGGGCTAATATTTTAGAATTGAGATTTTTTAATTGAAGATATAGTGGAGACCATTGCTTATTGATTTATTCAGTTTAAAGTGTCCTTAAACCAATAATTCTCAGTAGAAAGTTTATGGCTTCTTCACTCTGAGGAGCGTGCTGTAAATAACCCAACTGTGCTAAACATACCTTGGTCTCCATCTCAGGTGAAAGAGTTTGCACCGTAGTAAGAACCTTCGACTATGCCTAGGACTACAGAGTCATGTGGTGATGATCAGGTCTGAAGGAGCTGGTGGAGAAGCTGGACCATCTGATCTTCCTCAGGTGACACTGACAATGTAAACAAAACATCAAATGCAAGAGGATGAAAGACTGAACCTGCAGAAGTAAAAACTTGTGCCAGCACTTGCTGTGACGAGTTATTCCCATGTCGCTTGGGAAATGTGTTTGATTTGGGTCACTCAGGTTCCTCACCCTGGTGTGTCACAGCATCTAGAATAGTCCCTGTCTCCTGTGCTTTGCTGTACTAATATGACACACTTATGTGGTTTAAACTATAACCAAATATTACTGTGAAAACCAAGACTGTCCTAACTTGCTTTTTGTTGCTATGATAAGACCCTAACCATAACAAGCCTCAGAGGGCACCACACCAAAGCAAACTGGGGCAGCAAATAGGGAGTAGGTACAACAGAGACCCCTATGGCACTTAGCTCCACCTCCCGCCCACTGAAACCAGAAACAAGGGTGTGGGGTTTGAGTCACTAACTTGAAGGCGATATCCTTAAACAGCAGCAGATGGCTCCATGAGGACTCTGGTGTGGAGTGCAGACCACGGATGAACTGCATAGGTTTGAAAAAGCACCCCACCTAAATGGCAATGTATGCTTATCGCCCTTTATAGGGAGAACGGCCTCAGCATCCCTCTGTCCTTCAGTCTGCGGGCAGAATCTAAATGGGTAAATGCCATTGTTTCACAAAACTAGAAATCGTGGGAGCTGAAGAGATGGTTCAGTAGTGAAGAGCCTAACATTGTTCCTGCAGGGAACCCAGTTCAGTTCCTACCCCCTCAGCAGGCAGCTTATGATTGCCCATAACTCCAGACTCGTGGAAGCCTCTGCAGTTACCTGTACTCCACACACAAGGACACACACACACACACACACACACTATAAATAAGTGCGGTTTTAAAAGAATCCCACCATTTTCCTTTACATCCACATGCCATTTTCTTTACTGTCTACTGGGGAAGTAATCAGGTCAAGATGCTCTGGAAGCACAAAGAACAATACAAAGAAGCAGGAAGCACAGGTCATGGTGGCTTTTCTCCAGCAGGCTATGCATTAGCTACTTTTTCAGGTGCTGAGAGAACAAACCTGACCAAGCAGTTTAGCAAAGGAAGGCTTCTTTTGGTTTGGGTTTGTAGGGACGTCCGTGAGAAAGGGGAGAGCAAGGATGCTACATTCAGCTTGCTTTCTCCTCCCTGATCAGTGCAGGGCCCCGGTCCAGAGAATCCTGTGCATCTAGAATGAGTCTCCCTGCCTCGGTTAACTTAGTCATGAGAATCCCTCCCGGGCTCAAGGCCAACCTAATCTAGATGACACCTCACAGTACACCCAAGGGCTGCTCTCCTGGATCATTCTAGATCTTGTCCAGCTGCCAATCAGTGCTGCCAATCAGAGTCAGCAAATGCTCTTCACACCAGAACCCTTCCCAGTACGGGCCAGAGTGGCTCTAGCACAAGTCCTGGTGGCTAAGACTCCTCAGTTAGGAACTCACCCCCCCACACACGCCCTACTTAATTTCTCTGACATATTTGAGCCTGAAACATGAATGTAAGATGTTAAATCCCCTGAAAGATCGTCAAGTCTTCAGCTCTAGGTATTTGGAGACGTTTTACAACTTTTAAAGGGCATTATGGTCATTTCTTTTTCTTTTCTTTTCTTTTCTTTTTTTTTTTTTTTGCTAAATAAAAAATGAGCCCTGAAGAAGATGCCATTTTTTGGGTGATAAAGTGACAATGAAATAAATGTGACAACAAATATTCCTTTCGAACTAAGTGACATGAAGGTCTGTCTGTGAAAGTGACAGCCACCAGAGCAGTTCTCCTCTCCAGAGCTGTGCTCAGCCCACCAGAGTGGGAATAGCAGCCACCGCATGGCGCGTGCCAGGAAATCAAACTCCATTTAAAACCTTCTCAAAGAGCAGCGTCATGTCTGTGAATTTCTCGAGTGAGGGCCATGCTACCCTACGGTCTAACAGAAGCGGTGTACAGCTGATTTGGAAGACAGGGCTGCAGGCTGCAGTCCACTTTGCTATTTTAATATGTGCCGTCCTTCCCCATGTTTGGAATGTTTCTGTTCCTGAAAATGTGTTCCTTTGTTTTTAAAGAAGAGCATTTCTTTATGACGTTTTTGGTCCTGGGCATTCATCCTGCCCCTTGAAGCCCAAGCCAAGGGCTTTCTGTAAGAACAGAGGCAGGTGAAGTGAATCTCTAGAAGCAAGTGGTGGGAAGAAGGTTCCTAACTAACTTAGCTTTTGTCCCTGACAATGGGAGGAGATGAGCAGTGGTCACAGACAGAGGCTTCATTTCCTCAAAAAAACAAAACAAAACAAAAAAAAAGGATTTTAAAATATGTGTGTGTTTGTGTGTGTGTGTGTGTGTGTGTGTGTGTGTATGTGTGTATGCTCGAGTGCACGTGTGTGTGCAGATAACTCTGGAAGCCAGATGAGAATAGTAGTTTGTCTGGACCTAGAGTATGGGCTTTTGTGAGCTGTTGCTGAGGAGCTGAGCCTTGCATTCTGGTTCTCTGGTCCTTTAGCCAGCATCTCTCTCATCCCTCCACAGGTTGTGTAAGATGTTCTCATTGACCCGATTTCTCACACTGCAAGATAACGATAGGAAAGGATGAAAAGAAAAGGTTTATAATATGTCAAAAATCACTTAAAAAGAACCACAGCAAATCTAGAACCTGACCTTTATTTGGAAGAAAATAAAATTAGAACCTTCACTACAAGTCAGTAATTATCTGCAAAGTTGCCCCATGTTATCTCTGTTTTACTCCATCCATTTCTTTCCTTGTATGTGCAATTTCATTACTACTATAACAAGAAATGTTAAAAAGCTTTTAAAGGCATCACCAAAACTTAAACATTAAAATGTGAGAGTTGAACACTACTCCTTCAACTCCTAGGCAGGTTGGTGATGGCCTGTGGGAGCCCAGAAACCCTCATGCTGGGGTCAGAACAAGCCACGCTCCTGAAGCTGAGCCAGGGCAGCACCTGATGTAGAGGTAGTAGAGGGATGCTGCTTGTTGGCTCTTAACACAAGGCCTGTTTCCTCACCTCACTTTCTTACTAATCATTAGTCAGGAAGACATCCCATAAACTTGTCTACAGGCTAAGCTGATGAAGACATTTTCCCAATTCCCTCCGCTCAGATGACCCCAGCTTGTGTCAAGTTGACAAAAAAAAAAAAAAAAAAAAAAAAAAATCTGATCAGAACAATCAACTCCTTGTCAACACGGCACAGAAATGCATCCTTACTGAACTATAACCTTTTTTTCTGTTGTTTATCACCGATAGTTGATGTTAATATCATCCTTGTAAAAGCAGCATAACTTTTTAAATCCCCACATTCTTTAAAGACTTTACTATGAAAGTTCAGTTGTATACAGTGCACTCCACCTTTTAAAAGGTCATAGATGCTACTCTATACTAAGGGACATGCAGAGCTCTACGCCATAGTTGAAGAACAAAGAAAACTTTCTGTGGTATGAGCAGGTTAGTCTGTGCCTGTCAAGCCAACCCACCAGAGAATTATATAAGCAATTCTGAGAAATATAACCAATAGACTATAGGAAGTGACCAGCAGAAGTTCTAATTATTCCAGCATAATAGGATTAGGAATGCAGACAGGAATAGAAAACAATAAGACATCTATATCAATATATTCCTTCTCACAATAAATTTAAGTCTTAATGATGCCAATCTGCCAATCTAAAGAAAGAGTACAGCTAAATAGATTAAGAAACAAATCTTTATTTATGCTGTTTCCAAAGTAATTCACCATAGCTTTAAAGAGAGGCTCCACAAAGGTAGAGATGAGGAAGAAAGCAGACACTGCTATACTATTAGTAAAGTATTAGATATTAGTAGTATCAAATACCAGTGTCAGAATCTATGGGGGAAATAGCAAACTAGATTTTTCCCTTTAAGCAAAGTGTCTTGGCCCATGGTAAGGAGACAGGAAGCCCAAGTCTGTTCATAGATGTACCATGGATGGCACTCTGAATGTTCTCAATTTAGTTATTGTAAGAAAGCAAAAGGGAAAGAGGAGCAAGAAGAGGAGAATGATGTTTTCCTGTACTGATAGATACTATTATTTCTTGGCAGATGGGTTCTGTCTTGGTTAGGGTTTTACCGTAATTAAAAGACACCATGGCCAAGGCAACTCTTTAAGGACAACATTTAATTGAAGCTGGCTTACAGGTTCAGAGGTTCAGTCTAGTATCATGAAAGCAGAAGCATGGGAGCTTCCAGGCAGGCATGGCACAGGAAGAGCTGAGAGTTCTACATCTTCATCTGAAGGCCACTAGGAGAAGACTGGCCTCCAAGCTCAGACCCACAGTGACACACCTATTCCAACAAAGCCAACCATACTCCAACAAGGCCACACCTCCTAATGGTGCTAATCCCTGGGTCAACCACATTGGAATATCCAGTTCATTTCTTAGAGCTCTTAAAGGAGCTGGGAACAGAGTGCTGTTAGTACATGGCTCTTGCACCTTGAGTGCCAACAAGCTGAGGAACAGAGTGCTGTTAGTACATGGTTCCTGCACCTTCAGTGCCAACAAGTTACTGAAGAAACAACTTACTAAGGGAACAATGAGGAAGCTACAGAATATGCCTAACAGTTCGGCCAAGATGATGGAGGAAGCCAAAAGCAACACCATGATGAAGAAGGTGGCCAGGGACACTCATTGCCTTCATAAGAGCTTCTGCTTTCAAGTCTGGGCCTGGCCAAAAGTGGGTCTTCATGAGGAATGAGTAAATGATCAGACCTTGAAAAGAAGAAGCAACTCTAAGAGAGAAATCTGTGATTAAATGTTTATCTATGCTTAAAATTTTAGAAAGCACACAAATGAATAACACAATATAACTAAAAAATTTAAAACAAGAGAAAACCCCCACAAGAACAAACCAAACACAAATCCAACAGATGAGAAAAAAGAACAACAAAAAATCAGATAAAAAATATAATAATAATAATAATAATAATAATAATAATAATAATAATAAAGAATGAAGTAATCTAAAAGCTGGTTCTTTGAAAAGATAAACAAGATTGATGAACCTTTGACCCAATTAGCCAAGTAAGAAAAAGAAGTGACCCAAATACATGGGATCAGAGATGATCATACAAACACTACAACAGTCAGCAAAGAAATGCAGAGAATAGGGAGCACTTTAAAGACCTGTACTCCATTAAACTGTAACACGTAAATTAATGGGCACATTTCTAGATTCATCCAAAGCACTGAGGTTAAATAAGCAACATAAAAAGTCTCTTAACAAAACAATTCAAAGCAGCAATAGTCTTCCGAGTAAAAACAGCCTAGGCCCAGAAGATTCACAGTAGAATTCCAAAGACCCACCTGCCCCATAAAAGATCTGCAATCAATGCTTCTTCAGTTACTTCTTAGAAGAATATAAAATATAAAAGACCATCCATCATGACCAAGCTGGCTTTGTCCTGAAGATGCAGGGATGTTTCAACATCTACACATCAATAAGTATAATAAAGTACCAAATGAACTTAAATACAAAATGTATTATCTCAATAGATGCAGAAAAAGCCTTTGAACAATTCAACCTGACTTCCTACTACAAATCCCAAGGAGACCAGGATTGGAGAAAATAAACCTCAACAGGAGAAAATGCAAGGCCCACTCCATGACATGGGACCCAAACCAGGCACTGATTTTTGTGACCTGAGATTAGGTAAGCCAGCGGCTTAGGGAAAAACCAAATACTACCTACTTTTCTGCTAAAGGCTCTCATCCCAACAATAAAAGGAATCCCAATGACATTCTACTATGCTCATAGATCAATGCTTTGCTCAGTTATCATGAGGCCAATTTCCTTCTGTAGCTGATGGAACTAATAAACCCACAGACAATGTGCAGAGACTGAGAGTAGAACATTCAATCCTAGATGGGATGTCTCCATCAAATCCTTCCTGTAGGGCTTCAGGACCTCTGCAGAAGAGAAGGCGCACAGGGTGTAAGAGCCAGAGATATAGACTACATCAGGGAAACAGGCCTTCTGACATACATAGAAACAGAATGGTAGGATGTTGAGGGCTTGCAAAGGTCTGCACTGGATGGAGTCCTAGACCATGTGTGAGAGGTACACACATGCCTCTATCCCTAACTCAGAACTTATCTCCAATTGATAACACCTTGCACAAGAAAAAATAGGTTTTCCAAGAGAGTCTCACTGAGGAAACAAACTACTTGTAAGGGTAGGTCCCATGGCCAACACAAAATGAACTCAAGGGCAGTTCTTTGTTTCATAATGTTGTATCAGAGCATTTTTTAAACTTTTCACATCCCCTGTGTATATCCAGGCTTTCTGTTTTGTATTTTTATGGTATTCCTGTGTGAGAGAGCATGTGTTTCTGCCTCTAGATGGGTTTCTTGTGGGTTTTTTTTTTTTTTTTTTTGGCTCTTCTGTTTTTCCCAATCCTATTCTGTTTTGTTGTTGTTGTTGTTTTATTTTATCTTCTTTGACTTATTTGTATTCCTTAGATACATGTTTGTTTTCTAACAGAAGACAGAAAGGGTGTGGTTCTTGAAAGGCAGAGAGGTGGGGCTGTGAGGCGTTTGGAAAGAGGAAATCATAATCAGAGTAGACTGTCTAAAAAATATATATATTTTTAGTAAAAGAAAAAAGGCTGTCTATGACAAACCCACAGCCAACATCATCTTAAATTGAGGAAAACTTGAAACTATCTCATTAAAATTTGGAATGAGACAAAGCTCTTCACCATTCTTGCTGTTGTTTAACATGGTACTGGAATCACTGTCTAAAGCAGTGAGGCCAGAGGAAAAAATACAAAACAGGAAAAGAAAGTGAAATCATCTCTGTTGACAGAGATACAATATTATCCGTAAGATATAAAAATTCCAACAATAGCAACAGAGAATTCAAGAAAATGTCCAACAATGTAGGTAAGATGGCAGCATAAAAATCAATTCACAGGAGCAGTTCTTTAGCTTGACAACAAATGCAATGAGAAAGAGGTTATCCACAAATTCTTATTTACAACAGCCTCAGGGTATATCCAACAGTCAACCTAACCAAGTGATTGAAAGACCATTATCATTAAAACAAAATCTCTGAAAAGATAGTCTGAGGAAGACACTAGAAAAATAGAAAAACTACCTGTGCTCATAAGCTGGTAGAATTAATAATGTTAAATGTTCGTCCCACACAAATCAGCTAAGATGCAGTGTAATCCGAGTAAAAATCCCTAAAGCATTCTTTATCCCCCCCATCCCCCACCCTAAAATTCTTATAGAGTCCAGGAAGATGTAGCTATCCAAAGGATTCTTGCCCAAGAATGCTGAAAGGAATACTTTGTAGATTTCAAGATATATTACAAAACTATAGCTTGAAAACCAGTATGGTATTGGTACAAAAACAGACATGTCAACAACCAGCCAAACAAAATAGAAGACCCAAACATTAGTACACAGAACTATGGCCACCTGATGACATTAGAGAGCAAATGCTGTGTGTGGGTATGTGTGTCAGAAAAAGAGAGGGGAAGGGGAGTGTATGTATTAATATCCAGAATATATAAAGAGCCAATAGAACAAAAAGGTAAGAAATAAAAGAATCCAATTAACAAGAGGGCTATGGAGCAGAACAAACAGTTCTCAAGAGAAGAAATAAAAATGGCTAAAACATATCTCAAAACGGCATTCATTATCCTTAGGAGTTAGAAAAATACACGTTAAAACAGTTCTGTGACCTCATCTTACCTCAGTCAGAACGACTCCTATCTGCTCACTCCACACCTGGTGTCACCCTTGGGGGTCATCCTGAAATCCCAGAATCTCCATTACAACTGGGCTGCATTTTCATCAATAACCTCTTCCTGCTCTCTTCAGAGAGTCTGGGCCTGCTACATGGAACCAAACAACAGCTTCTCTCTGTGACCCTTCTAATCTTGGGTTCCTCCTACAACTGAACCCTCATCAATGGCCTCTCACAGTGCCTAGACTCAGCTGATCTGCCCCTTGATGCCTTCAGAACCAGTACCACCTGGGAGGTTCTCCAGCATTACAAAGTTCACAGCCAATGTGAAATCCGGACTCTAAGCATGAACTCGACCCTCAAAACTTTCTGGACCTCAGTTTCAGTGTGCTGACTATGAGAGAGATTACAATACAACAATGCTGGTCTCATCTTAACCATTGCTGCCCCATCTAAGCAACCTCAGTGTGCCCAGCCGAGCAAATGCTTCACTTGGTTGTTTCTGAGCTCTTCTTCAGCCTTGGGTGACAAGAACACAGGGATCCTCAATTTAAATAATCATACAATCAGCCCATAAGTTCCCCCTTCTCTGAAACATCATAAGCCAATGGCTTTCATAGGACAGTCACAAAATTTTTCCTCCATTGCTATCAAAACAACATGGTCCAGACACTCATAGCCATACCTCATGAACCCAGAACCTATTTCAAGGTTTGGGAAGCAACTCTTATTCATGAGAAACCAGGGCAAAAACTCAAGGCAGGAACTCACAGGCAGGAACTGAGTCGTGGGCCATGGAAAGATGCTACTAAGTTGCTCAGCTTGAGTCTGTATAAACATAAGGACCACCTGCCAAGGGCAGCACCAAATGCACAGGCTGCTGGGCCAGTCAGCCAATCAAGGAGCTGCAGCGCAGCCTGGCCTAGAGGCTGGTGTGATGAACGAGTCTTTGGAGCAGAGGGTTCCACTTCCTGGATGGTCCTGGCTTGAGTCAAGCGGACAGAAATCTACTGCATCTACAGAATGTTCTTCTTTACTATTACAGTTTTCATTGGGGCAGGGAAAGTCTGACTTCTGCAGCTGGCCCAGCGTTCTCTGATTTCTGCTATGGTTCACTTTCCAAATCTTGAAGGTTTGGCTGTGAGAATACCATTTGGTGCAGAGTTAACCAGGAACTCCCATTTTGAGAACAGCACCCATTCTTTGCTTATGTTCACAAGTTACTGCTCTGATAGAACTAATTTAATGAGAGAGTCTACTGTAGGTGAAAACGTGCTTATTAAGATATAATAAGATATCTTAATCTTATTATAACCCTACAGAAAGACCAGTTGAGCAAGGTATCCTTATGATTGAGGAACACAGATTATAAACTCAGCATTCTTTTGCAACTTATTGTTTTGTTTTTGAGACACGATCTAATTATGTAGCCCAGGCTAGCCTTTCAACCTAAATCTTTTTTCTCTAGTGCTACCTAGGGCAGAGATTAAAGAAGTGTGTCTCCACCCCTGGCTAAATTTCTGACTTTTTTCCCCAGTGACATACCAATGACATTTCATGCCATGGGTATTAGTCAAGCTCCACTTATTAGATATTACATTCTTTAGTCAAATTTGTATTTTTCCAAATTTCAGTGTCTCCATGAGTAAAACGAATCCTGTTATGTTCTTTGTGGCTAGGCCATGGGGAAAAGTATATTAAAGTATGTTAAAATATAAGTAATTATGCACTGTAGAAACAAAGAATAAGAAAATATTCTAGGATGGCATCACCTTATATTTTACACTCTAGGTATAAAAATCAAGTGGTATTTATTGCACACTGGCAAAAAAAAAAAAAAAAAAAAAAAAAAAAAAAGAATGCATGCTATTCATTTTAGCGTAGTTTTCCATTCAGTTCCTATTTTAACACTCATACTGCCTCCTAGCTCTTCACTCATTTCTTCACTCACTTTTAATTTGAACTCTCAGTTGAATCATAGGCATCATTGTAAATTATTTTAAATTGGGTGATGTTTGTGTAAACAAACCAATATACATGCCCCATTATCATACAAGTGAGAGACACATCTGCAAGGTTCTGGTTTATACTTTCTTCTAATGGTCTCTCCAGACATGAGCTCCTTGAGTTATTCATACACACCAGCTACAATAATTTCAATTTTAAGGAAAATAGAAAAAGTTAGGGGGGATCTGATGGAATGGAATCAAGTTCTTTATTATAGTGCTGTTTAGAGTCTTCTAAGCCAGGGATAAAGAGTGCTAGATTTCTTAGGCTGAGTTCTGTGGTATTGAAGAAGAGTCATTGAACTCACACCTCTTGCTGGCCACTCTCCCCACTGTTGTGATGTATTTGTGGTACTGTAAGAGACTAAACCCAGAGCCTTGCACTTGCTGGGCAAGTTTGTTTACACATACCAACATCCCAGGCCCAAGTCCTCCTAACTTGTTCTTTTCAAAAGATATCTAGAATGAATACCTAAGGGTTTCTAAATCGCTGAAGATTAATTTATATTGAGAATGAGAAAATTCTATTGTAGAGTAAGTTACCTTGGTTCAGAGCCTCAGCTGTCCCAAAGTGGTTGTGGTGATGTAAGAGAGAAAGGCCTCCCACAGTCTCATATAGTTTTCAGTTGGTGAAACTGTTTGGAAAGGATTAATGGGTGTGTCTTTGTTGGGGGAGGTGTGTCGCTGGGAGTGGGCTTTGAAGTTTGTCATTTCCATTTAGTTTTCTTTCTATTTTTAAATTTTTATTTATTTTGTGTATATGAGTAAACTGCCATTGTCTTCAGACACACCAGAAGAAGGCATCAGATCTCATTATAGATGGTTGTAAGCCACCATGTGGATTCTGGGAATTGAACGCAGGTCCATGCCAAGAGCAGTCAGTGCTCTTAACCATTGAGCCATTTCCCCAGCCCCCAATCATTTGGCTTTCACTTTGCTTCATAGTCATATCTCAAGATGAAGCTCTCGGTTATTGAAAACTTGGGGTGTCTCTGAGGATGACAGGGCCTGGCTTGGGTTACCAGCATTTTGGAAATTTACCATTGATCAAAACTGCTCTGAGTCAGAGATTGCCATGTGGCTTTTAAGGCTGACTCAAGGAATGGACTTCACATTCCACAGAAGATAGTTTTAGAGAGGTTTATTATAGAGTTGTGCAGGGGAACTACTTAGTATAGAGAGCTACACGGTAGGAAAGGGGAGTGAGAACACGAGGAGGGAAAAGAGAGACAGACAGATAAACAGAGAGAGAGACACACAGAGAGAACAGAAAGAGAGACAGAAACAGAAAGACACAGGTAATCTTGGATGGGTCTTAAAATCAGGGTTTTAGTCAGGGCAAATCTAGGGTGGATTCCGGAGTGAGGAATGGCTTCTTTTCACTTTCTGCCTCACAGAGACACACAGTGAGAAGATATGCTCACGAAGAAGATGACAAGGACACAGGAACCCGTACACCCTTCTAGCATTTCTAGCCTGAAGTAGGGACATTCTTAGAAGCACCATCTTGGATGCCAGCCCTTGATGACCACTTTCTTTCTCATCTTGTCAACTTTAGCACAGAGCATAAAAAATGAAAAACGTTCAAATCAAGCCATTAATAATCGTTGGGATCCAGATTTGCTAAGCCCCGTTGTTCACTGTAAAGCAAGAAACTAACAAAAGTCACTCAACTAACTAAATAACAACGAACCGTGAATGAGGAGGAGGGATGAGAGACAGTGCTTCTCACAGGGGGCAGTAGCAACATCCACTTAGAGGTAAATGTGAAACACTCACAATATTTAAAGCATAATGTTCCCAACTTTTTAAATGAAAAATACAGCATGGTTTTTTGGTTTTGGTTTGTTTTGCTTTCTGGTTTTTGTTGTTGTTGTTGTTGTTGTTGTTGGTTTTTTTTTTTTTTTTTTTTTTTTTTTTAAGCAAAAGCACCAGAAGCAAATTGTACTTAAGTGTAAGACAAATTGCATGGGTAATAGGTGGATTACTTACTAAGATTACAAAATTTAAAAAAAAAATCAAGAAAGAAGCATAGGAATCAGAGGAACAAATTGAGCTAGCTTTAGTGAACCGGAAAGACAGAATAAAGAGGCCCGTCTTGGAAACACTATTTATGCAACTAAGCAGCTTTGATCATGTCCTGTCTAAATGCTGCTCCATTTCAGACTGTAACATATGAGAATGAAAATATGAATAATTCACCTCCATATGATATAAGAATTTGGAATTCCATAGCGGAAAGGTCTAGGTGGCCAACTATGTCCAGTCTGCTTGTCCATCTTCTAATTCAGATTGCCAACAAAGGAGGAGGTCAAAGTGTGGTTAGCTGTGGTTGTCCTTGCCTACAGTCCCTGCACTAGAAGCACAGGTACAAGGATTTGATCACAAAAGTCTGGGGCTAGCCTGTTCTACATTGTACTTTGCAAGCTAGGAAAACAAAAAGAAAATGAAGTCTGAGAGACTACAGCACGGACTGTCTGAAGGTCAGATTTGTCTCATGTATGTTTGAAAACGTTCCATGCCCAGCTTTCAGTATCATGTCAGCAGCTGTCCTTGAAAAGCGTATTGTCAGGAGAAATTGTGTACGTGTTACTCTTTCTGTGTTCTCTAATATCACGGTATTGAAATCTGACAGTGAGTCTCAGTCTGTTGAGATGCGCATCCTGATTGACAGATGATGAGAATGACATTCTGGCCTTTCCCTCAAACCTCACACCTCCTATCTACTAATATTGGAAACATCAGACAAGAATGTTTCCAGAGCACATTTAACTTTGCTCTCATTCCAGTCATGAGAAGAGCGAGGTGCCTTTGTGGGCACTGATGAATGCACACAGGAAGCAGCTCACTAAACACTCTCTAAGCATCTCCACAGCTAACCACTGACAGCTGCCTTGATGGGACAGAACCATCATCACCATCACTTGATACGTGAGGATAGTAAACAGAGAATGCTGAGGTAGTGACCTGGTTTGCAAATTCTGCCAAGAGCTAGGATTACACTGTGGTCCTGGACATTGAAACAAGCGATCAAGTTCTTTCCAAGTTCATTCTTGTGTCAGACAAATTCCCAAGTCCATACCAAGTTGACAACATGTATGCAGTACCACCCTCAGAGATGGAGAGAGGGCTTGCTAGTGAAGAGCACACATGACAGCTCTTGCAGAGGACCTGAGTTTAGCTCCCAGTGCTGTGCCAAGAGGCTCACAACTCCCTGTAATTCATTCTTTAGGATATACAACATTCCTCTTCCAGTCTTCTTGGCTAATAGACTCATGAAGGCATACATACAGACACAGAAACATATAATTAAAAAGTTAAAAAGGTATTACCCTCCTTCAAATACCAGCCCATATGAACCTTGCCGAGTCTCTGAGAAATTCATCTTGGGTTAAATGTTAGGAAACTTTCTTCGGAGTAGCTGAACTTAAATTCAATTTGGGTGAATGCGGCAGGGGCTGAAGTTTTTTCTTCTAGAGTTTTCACTGATCTTGCAGCCAGAGTAGAGTTTTGGACCCAGAGGCTCTTTCTGTGTCTGATTTGAACAGTTCCAGTCCCTCTGATACCCAGGGATTCCATGAGCCTTTCCAGACGTGTCAGCAATTTGGAGTCAGGCAAACACTTGGCCTTTCCAGTCGTGCTTTGAGTGAAAATCAATTTAGACTCTTTGCAAGACTGACAGCGCCAATCAGACAACTGAGTTCATTCTTAAGACACAGTAGTCTCTGATGTATGTGCCTCGTCATAGTGTAACAATCTGACAAGCATGTTCTCCCACCAGTCTGTTCTCAAATAAATGGAAACCAGAAAGCACGGAGGTTAGCTGATCTGGAGAGAGTGGCTTACGTGGGGCAGCAATGATCGGCAGCCCAGGAGTGGCAGATTCACAGTTCTCTGCCGACATCAGAGGCAACCCAATCAGTGATGTCTGTATTTGTACACGTCCTCATCCTTAGGAATCTAGCCAGAACTTCTTCCCATTAAGGTGTGTTTGAAATAACAGAGTTCTGGAGGAAGTGGGTCCTTTAATTAAAGCGTCATAGCCAGTTGACTGCCACAGTACTAATTTAAAAAGGAATAAGGTGATAAATAAAAGAATTGGTTACCAGGGAACTACTTAGGCTTCATTGATAAGTATTTCTAGTGACTAAGGAACTATTGGTGTAATACAAATCACACAAACACACATACACACACACACACATGCCTGCATCCATTTCAGTTGTAAAAAGTGAAGTTGAACTTGATAGAAGATTAGTTTTACATACCTGAGAGAGTAACACTGACCAATAGGCCTGAGAGATTGTTTTGCTGTAGAATACTACCATAAATATTATTTCGTATGACTTAATTCTACTTACTGGTTCTAGCTTTGAGAGTGTCTATTCTTTGATAAAAAAATAAGCATTTTATGTTTGTATTAACTTCATGTTCTTTTTATGAGAAAGTGTTTCTATACATGGCCCAAGACAGCCTGAAATTTACTACACAGTCCAAAACAGTCTTCTGGCATGAGCTTCTCCCCTCTGGGATCAGAGACATGAGTCACTATGTTCTGATCCATGCTTGCTTTTAATTCAAAGATAAGGCAGACACACTTCTCACTTTGCTTCCTAAGTTGTTTGGATTGTCCATTTACCATGGCAGTGAATGAAATTTCTAGGAAGTTTCCATGATGTTACCCTAAACATGTAAGAAATCTCAAAAGTATTACATGGATGTACCATATTTTAAGAAAATTTCCAAAATTGGATCTGTTAAAGATGCAAGTACCTGTCTAGAAGGCTAAGAAGTAAAGAGTTAGGGTTTGCTGAAATTAGGTTACTGGGAGTGTGCCCTTGGAAAGGGTGTGGGGGACATATTTCCTTCACTTGTCTTTGCATTTGTTATTATGAGCGACCAGTCTGTTCCAGCATGTGTACCTCAGCATGAAACACACCACAGGACTCAAAGGCAACGGGTTCAAGCAGCCTGGCATGGAAACTTCTGCATTTGAGAACAAAAAGAAACCTTTCCTGTGTATAGGTTTTTCTACCCCAAGCATCATGTTATAGTAAGGAAAAGCTGACCGACATGGATTATAGGCTTCTTTTCTCCATGTTTGATTAGTATACTAAGGACTCAATGAATTTTTTTCTGGTGGAAAGACAATCTAAATTTGAGCTAGGGAGCATTTTTGCCTTGAAGTGGAGTCCTTAGCAGAGTCTAATACTGACCTGTTCTTGATGTGGTTCAGAATCAGTCTGAACTCCCTTTGCAAATTGGAAACTGTTGGCATCAAAAAAGTAGCAGAGTATTGTTCAGAACAACTCCAGCCAGGGCGGTCGTGGCTGTCACTAACGGCCCAAGACACTTTAAGAAAACTATTTCTGAGCTTGAGTTCACATTGCCTAGCCTCTGTCACATCTGTGGCAGATAGCTTTGCAGTGAGCCCTGGGAAGTTAATAGAAATCAAAATAATTTTAACTTAATACTGAGTCCTGTTGGCCAGTGAAACTCAATGGGGTGAGATGCATTGGTTCGAAGGGCAAAGGACTGTGAGGACGTGCGCCGCAGCCAAGTGTTTGCTTCTCATGTGGCATGGCATCATAGCTCTAAGAGGAGTTCAGATGATGAGATAAAAACGCAGCTGTGCAAAATGTGTTTTGTGTCAAAGAAGAGCAAGCTGGGAGTGGTAAGAAGTAGCTTAAAATATTCCCAGATGTGGGGCTGCAGAGTTGTTCCATTGTTTATGAGGCCATACCGCTCTTCCAGAGGACCAGAGTCTGTTTAGAGGCACCCACCTCAGACAGCTCATAACTGCAGGTAACTGATGCTCAGGTGATCTACCCTCCAGCCTCCTGGGGCACCTGGGCTCATGTGTATGTACCTCCACACAGAATCTAGGCATATACACATAATTGGGAAAAAAATCAAATAAACATTTAAAAATACACCCCCAGGTATTTAAAAAAAATCTATAAAGCAAACAACTAAGCAGAAAAACAAAACCCATGGTACATTTTGAGATTCTTTAAAATTAATTGCATGTGCCTATGTGTGTACATTAGTGCGTATGTGAGCTCACAAGCATATGTATGAATCTTTGTGTAGAGGGCACAAAGGTAAATCCATATTTACCTTTTGTTACTTTTTGGAGACAGAATATATTGTCATCCTGGAACTCAAGAAGTAATCTAAACTGACTAGCCAGAAAGCTCCAGGGGTCCGCCTAGCCTCCCTTCCCCAGTGTAGGGGTTATAAACGTACTACCATGCTGGGCTTTTTTATGTGGAATTTTGTGGATGAGGCTCAGGCCTTTATACTTGCAAGACAAGTACTTTCCCAACTGGCTTATCCTCCATGCTTCCTTATCTTCTTCTTCTGAGACAGTGCTTCTTTATAATTCTGGCTGTCTCACAGCTTGCAATGTAGACCAAGCTGGCCTTCAATATAAGGTGATCATTCTCGCCCACATATATGAGTGACACAGTCTCAAGACCTTGGTGCCAACGACCAAGACAATGTCTTACTTGCTTTGGAGAGTCATGTGACCGGAGAGCCATAGAACAGTGGCTATCCTCCTGCCTGGTAGAAAAGAATGTGACCCACAGACATAGCCGGCACCAGCACAGAATTCCGATGTACACGTTTTTTCAATGATGATACATGCTTTCTCATCTTGTGTCTGTCTAGTCTATGTTTTTAAAGAGGGAAGGGCTTTTTCCCCAGTAAAATAGCCTAGTCAGTTATTAAAGTTCAAAGAAAAATAATGCTGTAAAGTGACAGCAATCTGCTCATTTGAACTTGAGGCCTTGGGGGTCTCTCAACTTTCAAGACCACTTAGAAGAGAAACGAGTCTCCGTGATGTAACTTCACGTTCTATTTATATCATCATTCTTCATTCAACATAAACGCAGTGCTCCGTGATGTTACTGCATGTCATAAATGTCATCATAATTTGTCTTTACACATCATAAATATCTTAGTTTGTGACATTATTATACCTTCGGGTGTCTCTTTCCATATTTATGGTAATTACATCAAAGTATTTACTGTAATTATGTCATTTGATGAAATTACAGTAATTACTTCAAAAAATGATAGCCCATGACTAATGAATTAAAATAGCATGGAAATTCACATTTAAAATGACGTTAAAATGATGCTAAGCATCTGAGATAGTGTGCAGGAAGAACCTCCCTCACTGAGCTTTTGAACCTGGACGTGTCCCCACTGCCTTCCCCACAGGGGAGCTCGGCTTTATCCAAGCCTTCAGACGTGCTTTGTGAGGACATGGGGGGCCCAAAAACAGAAACCCACGTGGCAGCATAATTTCCAGTAAGTTTATGAAGCCAAAGCTTGACTTTTAAAAACATAACTCATGTCATGGAAGAAAATCCATGTCCTCCTCTGTCTGTGTTATTATTAGTGTTACTGTAAGACTTACAATTTTTCAGAACCTGGCTTATACAGCTTCTGGGATGTAGATCAGGGAACACATGGGGAAGAAGGTGGACTCGGGAGGTGTTGATTTAGATACATACCACCAAATAAAAAAAAAAAAAAAGGAAAAAGTGTCAGCTTGCAGCTTAGGTAGAAAGAAAAGAAGAGATGAAATTGAAGTTCAAGAGAGAAATCCCAGATAGATAAGTATGTACACAGCAGTACATAATGTGTATTAGCAATTATGCTGCCCCCGGGACACAATGTCTGAAGCATCCAGGACAGGGATGTGCGAGCGCAGATGTGTTCGCACACAGGCGCATGTGCAAAGAGCAACAGGAAACAGAAGCATCGGTCTTGCTTTCCTTGTAGCAGAACCTTCAGAGAATTCAAGGTTTTACACGAGAAAACTCATCACCTCAAGTCCCCAGTCCCCTAAGGACTTGTCTGTCACCACCCTGAGGCACAAGCGTCCGATTGCAATCACCAAAACTGTGTCTATAGCCAGCATACTGCATCGAGAAGCAGGGCTCCACAGAGAGGGCAAAGGATTCAGGGCTGCACACTTTGTTGTAGTCCTGCATTTCAGTGGGAGTGACTTGAAAAACAGCCTCAGAGCAAAGATCACATAGTGATGGGCAGATTTACAAGAAGAAATTTGATATCATAGAGAACAGTGAAGAGGGCTGGAGCCTAGAGTGTACCCTTTGCCTGGGGAGGCCAAGAGGTAGGCAAGGGGGAGGAGCTGGAGCCAGCCAGGCGTGAGCAAATCTTCTTTAAACACTGTAAGGATTCTACTCAAGCCTCCAAGTATGTATTCAGAACGGGCTGCTGATTGCTCATCTTTAGGAGCACGAATCTGGGGCCCATCCACACAGAGATGTGTTTTAAGGTAATGAGATTGGATCCAGGAGTGAGTGAAGGAGAGGAGCAGGCTGTGACTGAGAGAATAAAATCAGGAAAGATACCTTGAACGATCATAGCCAGTTAACAAGCTCTGCGCTGAGCATTCTGCCTCGTGGACCAATAAGGCAAGAGGAGAGGAGGATGGGCTGACACTCAGCATCTATAGCACCGGATGATGAGGGCTAATGTGGACCACTGGACATAGCTGCATGTTGGATCACATCATGCCCTAAGATGAGGTATCTGTGGGTTAATTGCCTGCACTCAGACTCTTGATTCATGCCCCACTCAACAGAAAAAAAGGCTTCTAGTCCCCAAGGTATATGTGCATAAACAACACACCAGGACCCCAGCCTTTCTCTCACTGTCCTTTGCACAAGTAAGGGACCTATATTACTTCTTATATGCTAGATCATACAGAGGAATAACAAAGATGCCACATGATGTCACTCATCCTAATTGTTACATTCTGTTTTGACACTTAGATATTTTTTCTTCAGATAAAATAGTACCAGTGCTGAAGAGAAGGTGCAGTGGTTAAGAGATCTTAAAGGGGACCAGGGTTCTGTCCCCAGCAGCCAGGTTAGGAGGTTCACAACTGCGGTAAATACTTCCTACAGGGAATTCAAAACCAGTTCTGGCCTCCATGGGGACTTTCAACTCATGTGCACGTGCACAAAACTACACATGAATGCACATAGGTAAGTCATAAAATGAATCTTAAAACATACTATCAGCAACCTGTAAGTGGTTATTTCTTTCAATTAACATATTACTTTTAAATTTTGCTCTCGTTTTTAATGGGGCACACACACACACACACACACACACACACGCATACACACTATGGATTTTATTTGCCTGGAGAATCCTGCCTAGTGTGGTGCTTAATACCAATTGTGTACTTCTCCCTGTCCCACATGTTCTAACATGCCAATCAAAGCCTCCCAGCCGGTGTGCCCTGATACTGTGCCATCATTCAGACAGCAAAGCGCCTACTTCTTCCTTAGAAATGTAGAAGACAAAATGACTCTCACAGTCCCTCAAGTTTTACACTGAGTGAAATGTGTTCGAATTCAAACATGACAAGCGTCACACATGAACAAGGAAAACATATAAAGACAATTTTGTTCTGGAGAAAATCTACACATCTGACTTTCTCCGAGCTGTTCCTTTGCAGATTCCATTTACTTTAAGTGTGATAATGTTTTATTATACTTCTCCATATCATTCCTAAAGTATTAATTTTTCATCTAGTATTTGAAGTTGAATGTTCCTCAAAAATTGTTGCTGTATGAAGCTAAATTAAACGGTTTCTTGACCTGTGAAAGCCACTCAGGCCAGGTAACTATTAGAAGGTTCACACGGAAAATGAAAGAAAGGTTCTGAAGAGTCAGATCTCTGGGATGTATGTTAAAAATAAGGTGCATCTTTCATAATTTGTCTACTACACTCTTTCTCAGACTTCTTAGCAAGACCTTCAGCTTAACATGTTGATTTGTGCCCAGAAAGTAAATTCAGAAATCCAAAACTTTTACAGCCACCCTTAACTCACAAATGGATTGATCAAAGTTAACCCATTGCAACACCAGATAACCTTGACCACCATGAGGCTGCCCTCTCCTCTCCTCATTTTTGGAAGAAGGAAAAACCAGCAAGAACTCACTCTCGTATCTGTGAAAAGCACAGTTACAGTGCACACAGCAGGTCTGCAGTCTTCCACGGAGCATAAGAAGACCTTGAAGCGACTTTGGTAGTCCCATTGTCACCAAGATATGGCTCCGAGGTGAAGAGCACCACTGTTTTTCCAGAGGACCGGGGTTCAATTCCCAGAACCCTGACTTCAGTTCTCTGGAATACAACACTGTCCTCTAACCTCTGTGGCCCCTCCGGTCACGTGCTGCAAAGACAGACATGCTGACAGAACACACCCACGTATGTAATATGAAAAACAAATGAGAGTTGGCACTAAAACAAAAAGAAACCAAATGAATAAAAATAATTATGTTTTATTGCGAAATTTAAGTAGCAGGGCACAATGTCCTACTCTTTGGCTATAACCCTGTTGTTGCTGTTTTAAGGGTCAATTTTTAGTCACACTGCTCTGGGAATGTTATGAGTGAGGTAGTTATCCTAGTAATCATCTCTACTTGGAGGCAAACAAATAAGGAAAGCAAACGTGGAAGTTTTTTCTTTATTTCAGATGTAGGAAATCATGAAGGTTTTCAGGAACAAAACCATGTTTTGTTTTATTTACAGTTTTTGATCCAATATCTGCTTAAAATGCTTTTCATTTTCCAAATTATTTTACCATATCTTCACATTTGTTTCTATTTGGTATCATAGCTCCGAAGGAGAGGTTAGTCTGAAAGGATTAGAATCCAGTTCCCTCAGGTCGTTTGTATGTATCCAGCTGAAGTCAGCAGTGGCTAAAATTCATTACCATCTGGCAGTTTTTCCATAGCGTCTTTGACAGAACGTGTGGTCCTAGTCTAGTACATACTAGACAGATGTCCAGGTCATAAAAATCACAACGACGCTTGGCATGGTGTCACCCCTTGTTGACAAAACCATCAGACAGGCCAGAGATGGAAGCGGAATAAAGGATGAGCTGTCTTCACCGCATCCAGTGGTCCATTGGCAAACAGATACCCAGTCCTCAGGCATCCCGAGTGGGGGGATGCAGTTCTTGGCTATACTCAGAGGAAGAGGAAATGATACTAATGAACTCAGCGTGTCACAGCTCAGCGGAGTCAGATCTGCTGCTACACCTTCGTGCACAGATGCGAAATCTGACAGAATGGCTAAACACTTGAAGCTTTCTTTTTAGTGGTAAGTAAGACTTCGTTCACTTCCGCCCCGTTCTAAAACATTTTGTGAAATCACAGCTTCCTCTGCGATTGCAAACACGGATTGTAAAGACAATGGGCCATGTAAACTTCTTCTGTAAATGCTCTGAATTTACATCCATCTTCTATGTATTTCCCATGGCAGACATAAGATGGACCACGGAATTTGAAAATCCCTTAGACCCTTCTCTCTAAACAACCCCTTTACCTTCTTTGCTAGCTGAAACCCTCAGTCCCGAGGTCAACTCTGTACTTTACATTATAGTGTGGCTCACTTTCCTCTAACTGGCCACGCCACCATCACATTTTCTGACCACGCCCCATCATCTTTCTTTAACTGGCCACGCCCCCATCACGGTCCTCTGACTGGCCACGCCCCCATCATTGTTCCCTGATTTCTGCATTTTCATGCATGAGCCTCTTATGAGGGTCCTCACGGACTCCTTCCTCATCTTTGCTAATCCTGCTCCATGTTAACCTTTGCCACCTACTCAAGGCTTCACTTCCTTGATATCATCACCACCCAATGCCCAGTTTAAACCAGTAAACCCAATTACCAAGAGTAACCCTAGTTTATGTTCTTTTAACATCGCTTTTTTGATACCAATGCAGCACTTCTGATTCTCGGACGCAATGGCTTTTCAAGGCTCCTCCCTCCCCAGCTAAACTTCTTCAGCTTTTTTCGCTCGGCTCGTTTGCATACTGTCTAGATGACGATGTGGCATCTAAGATTTCCAGTATTCTTAGAATTTCTTCTCCTCACACTCAGCTCAGACGCACCCTCCCTGCTCCGGAGGTGAGAGGAGAAATGAGAGACCTCTGGCTGCTGTGTCTACCCTCTTCCACAGAATCAACTTTCCTGCACAGGACGCTGTCCTGTCGCCTCTCCATATAGCATGGTGTTGCCTCACTTACAAAAAGAAATCATAATTGCACATGGATTTTTCTTCCCTCTTCATAATAAAGACCTCTAGGAGGGCCTATAGCGACGGCGCAGCTCTTACTAGTTCTTGGAGCATGTCTGGGTTCAGTTCCCAGCACCCACATGATGATGTATAAATATTTATCATTCCAGTTAGTACCAGGGGTTCTGAAACCTTCTTCCGGCCTCCATGGACTCCAGACATGCACATGGTCCATGTATATGCATGTGGATTAAAAACTCACATACTTAAACAAACAAACAAATTTTATTTGTAAAAATGTTCTTTAGCAGTCTGGGAAATGTAATATTTCTCCTCCAAACTCCCCTCTTCTCCTTTGAACTTGGTCAAACTATTTAAGCCTAACATGATTAAGGTCAATCCAGAAATTCATTTTCAGTCCTAATTTCATTGCACATCACAGTTTCATTGGACAGAACTGTTCTTCTTTTGGTCGCAAAATACTCCATTGCCTTAGCTGTGGGCATTCTATTCTTTGTGTGAACCTTGCACTTGGCTGACTGCTCCATATATGAACAAAAACACTTCACCAATCCGAACAAAAAGCAAAAGCAAAACCAAACAGAAAAGAAACAAAACAAACAAACAAACAAAAACCCAAAATCAAATAAGCAAAAACAACATTTCAATTATAGATACATATTAAGACTTGGCTGAGTATCAAGCAAGCTCTGCTAGGTGATGGGAGTCATCCACTATTAGTCAACTGAGATTTTTCTCCAGGATTTGGAAATATTAGTCAAGGTTAATGTTACTCTGAATATCCAGGTAGAAATGCTTTCAGATACCCGCCTTTATTGGTTTTGAGTACATGCATGCAACTGCTAGGTCATATAGTAAATCTATGTTCAACACTTTATTTTTGTAATTTTATTTTAAATTATGCATGCATAGGCGGAGCATGTAAACTGGGGTGCCTGCAGAGGCCAGAAGGGGGCGGGTCCTCTGTAAGAGCAGCAAGAACTCTTGACCACTGAGCCATCTACCCAGCCCCAACCTTGTATTTTAAAGAGACGAAGAAAGTGATAGATCGTCTGGAAGGAGATATGCAAGTGAACAAGGATCACATGAAAGGTGTGGAGGAGCATCATTAGACTTTAGAGGGATGCAGCTTAAAGCCACAGGGAGACTCTGCTTTTATACATGATAGACAGCAAGACTGATGGAGTTAAAGATGCGGAGAATTCAACTTACATCCAATGCTTGCGATAGTGCATACTGGAGCAGTCTTTTTGGAACACAAAGCAAAGGTTCAGCATAGGCGCTAGAGAGATGGCCCAGTGGTTATGACCACATACTCTTTTCCTAGGACCAGAGTTTGGTGCTCAGCACCACATCAGCAGCTCACAGCTTCCTGTAACCCCAGCTTAAGGGATCCAATGTCATCTCCTCATATCTGTAGATCCTGCATACACATGACAGGCAGGCACAGAATCATACACATAGATTAGAAACAAAATAAACAAATGAGTTTAAAACACAGGATGAATCATGTTTCTGAGTTATAACAATCCTATTCATAGTTCCATTTATTTATATTATAAATTCCATTCATAAATTTTGCATATAGCAAGGTTTCAGATTACAAAGAGAAATGTCCAACAGCTCTCTTTACAAATGTTGAAGGATGTTTCTCAGCCTTCCCACTGCTATGTCCCTTTAGTACAGCTCCTCATGTTTTGGTGACCCCAAACATAAAACTGTTTTGGTGTTGCCGCTTCACAACTTTAATTTTGTTGCTGTTATGTGTTGTAATATAAACATCTTTGTTTTCTGAAGGACCCAAGGTGACCCCGTGACATTTGTCCCTCACAGAGGTCAGGGCTCAGAGGTTGAGAACCACCATGTTAACTGAAGCCATTTGTTCTTCTGCTCTGCCTTTTAAGACTGGGCTTTCCATAGAATTATTCTTGTGTAAAACTCAAGGGTAGCAAACGTGAGGTTATAAGACAGTACCACACTGATGAATTTCATTGTTTTTCACTATAATTTTTAATTCGAGCCTCCTGGTTTTATTTTCTTGAAGTTTGCAGAATTATTTCCTGTCTCGTAAATATCAACATGGATCTTGGGATCAGTTTGATAAATTCTGGTAAAGAATCAGTGTTAAAACCAGGAAGAATGCCAGCTGTCTGAGAAGGAAGAAGAAAAAGCAATAAAACAGGAAGTTTTCTCATTTCTTAAGACCCCCAGACAGCAATGGGCATGCGTACCCACTTCATCAAAAGAGCAAACACTGGGCACATTCCCACACATCTTTCTGATGCAATAGGAACCTCCCAGTTAAAGTCTGCACTGAACAATTCCTTCAAGTCTCCAGAATATTTTACCACAGGGGATAATTTGTACAAAGTATGTAGATCCACAGGTAGTACCAAAAAGTAAGGCATTTTAAGTGAGAAAAGGCCATTGCAGAAAAAGAGGAAGCTTGTGCATGTTCCCGAGATTTATGAAGAGGAACCAGGATGGCAGAAAACCAGGCCCGCCAGCCACCTGTCAGTACTAGCTAGGGGACCCCTAGGAGGTAGTGTTTATCTGCACTTGGTTACAGGAAGCCACTCAGAGGGCAAACCGCATGCTTGACAAATTTTCAAAACTTACAAGGAGATCCATTTTGCTGGCTGTTACTGAGGCTGACTTGTGATCCTTCTCTGGTCTATGATTTATTGTCTAATTTATATCTTTGATTAAGGTCCTTGAGATGACATTCTAGTATCTTGGATCAGCAGTGACAGTGGAGATGGTGAATGAGTATTAAATAAGCGACCGAAACTCACTAGGTTCCTGTACTTCTGTGTGCAACTTACATGTGTGTGTCCAGGTATCCAGTTGTGTGTGTGTGTGTGTGTGTGTGTGTGTGTGTGTGTATGTGTGCTATGTGCCCTGGGCATGGGTATGTGGCTGAGTGTGTAGAGTCCAGAGGCCGAACTTGGTATCATTGGTCTGGAGCTTGGTTTTTGAGGCAGGGTCGCTCACTGACCTGGAACTCACTGGTTGGGCTGGACTGCCTGCCAGTGATCTTCATGTCTCCTCCTGTCCTCACCTCCTCTGTCCTGTCTTCATTTGGATTGCATGAGTATCGCCATGCCCGGCGTCTTAGATGAGTTTTTCATGTGGGATTGAACTCTGGTCCCCACATTTGCCCAGTAACTGAGCGCCTCCCCATCCTCATGTACTTAGGAGGAACTATGTAAGCGATTGAAACTTTCTCCATTCCCATGCCTCAGGCAGAGGTAAATGACCAGGTTTAAGTAACCAGGGCAGCTGAGGAAAAAGGCCAAAGGCTGATTTTATTCTCAGCCGTCTTTCTGTCCATCTTAGAGTCAGAAGAGGAAATGACCAGGAATCAGAGGCGAGCCACATCTGCACTACATTTAGTTTTCTCGCCCCGATCTCTCAGCCCTCTCTCCTTACACAGCTCAATTTCCCAACCGTAATCAGGCTGCAGCGTGGAATCTTCCCTTTTGGATGAAGCCGCGTATTTTATTCATGCAGTCATAATCCAAGTTATCATGAATTAAATCATATGCCATTCAAGAATGCGATGTGCACATTATGAGAGAATTAATATGTGCAGCCCCGCTGCCTTTAACAAATTATGATTAGGCAGGGCCTGAAACGCATTGGTAAGAAACACTTAACAGATGACACTGTGACAGTGTGCTAGTGGGCATGTTACTGTAATGTCAATATTATTAAACCTATGTACCCAGCTAATTCATGAATAGAAATTACTTTTGTATCTGCTACATTTCATTGTGTAATAGGACCCATATAAAAGTTGTAGCAATTCCACTGAGACAAGCCAAGGGGAGGTCTCCTTCGAAACCACATCCTAAAGAGCTTCTGAATTCAGGTGTTATCTAATGTGCTGGGAATGGAGAAACAGAGTCCCACAAGGACTATTTCTCTAGTCTGTGTTGTCAAATCAGATGCCACAAAAGATGCCATTGCTTTCTAGTGCAAATTAAGACAGCAACTGTAATTATATTTAAAACTTGGTACTTTTCACAGGCTTCTGTAACATAGGACATGTTAAATAAGGGAAGGAGAAACTATGACTTTAAAACATCAGGATGTAGACATCTGAAGGAATGGTGCATTATTGGAAGTATGTGGCGCTGAATTCACCTGAGTTACCTATTGCAGGTTTTATACAGGACCTATCTGGGTGCTAAACCACAAAATGTGGAATAATTGAGCCTCTTACCTGAGTGCTGTCTACTGCTGCTGCCTGTCTCAGTTTCTCCTTTTACAAATAGAAATAGCACTTGATTAGAAAAGCAGCAGTGCTCAATAAGTGCTAAATTATTTTAAAAGGTTTCCCACAAAACCACTGGAACTGGCCATTCGGTTTTATTATCTCCATCAGAAAAGATCTGGTAAAACACACAAGGTCATCTGCCTACTTTCAACTGTTCTTATCCCCAGTCTAAGGCTCAGGCTTTGAGAAGAAGCTTCTACTTAGACTTTACTTCTGTTTCCCAACATCACCTTTGCTGGTAGTTCTTGCCCATTCTAGATATTTTAAGCAATTACACAAACACTCACAGGCACACACATACACACACACAAGTCACTCACAGACACAGACACACACACTCACACATACACACACACATACACAGTCTCTCACACACAGACACACTCCCTCACAGACACACAGAAACACACATGCAGACACACTGACACACTCCCTCACAGACAGACAGACACACACACACACACACACACACACACTCCCCTACATTGGCATCGCTGTTAGATGCTGAGGGAAGTGGGATGGAGGAGTGAGAGGATAGAGCAGACAGCAGTTGCTTATGTGAGAGAGAGAACCCCCGGTCAGAAGGGCTATGGCCTGTCTCTATTCTGCTACCCCAGCTCGAGAGATGGCCACTGAAATCTTACCTTTCCTGGCAAATCTACCACCCTCTTGAAAAGGAAAACAAAAGCAAACAAACAATTCCACACTTCTAAGTCTCATTGGCATCCACACAATTCCCAATACTCTCTGTCCTTTAGTGTTCAAACTGGAGTCACAGCTCCCTTGAGCAAGAAATGACTTCCAAGTCTTCCAATGCCTAAGCTAGTTTCTGGGCAATCTCTCTTTCTCCCTCTTCCTCTTTCCTTCTCATGGAAGAGGCTATATTGTGAGCATCCCTGTGTTCTGAAGATGAAATCCGGGCATGGACTTGGGGTATGAGTTTACAATGACTAAATTTTACCCTGGCCACAGTTACCCTCTCCACACTTACGGGAGGTGTCAGGGAAGGCTCGGGAAGTGACCAGCAGGAGCAGATTGTGGAATAAAGGAGCATGTACTTGCTTCCGTTAGCAGTCAGACCCTCAGTTCCACACTTCTCATGTTGGTAGAAAAAAAAAAAAACACACATGGGTAAAATCATTACCATTTTCTCAGTGTGGTAGTATGTGACTTTCCTTAGCAAGACATAAACAAACATCTCTTTACCCCGGATAAAACACCGGTAACAGACCAGTCTAACTTCACGAGCCAGTGACCTGTTAGAATCACTTCCAGGAATGTATGTGACTCAGGCATCAGCATTACAGACATGGCTGGCCCTGCATAGGCAGTAGCTCATAAAAACTGCATCCCTAAAGTTTCCTGTACAACCTACAGGCTGCTCCACAGAAGAGCCCCCTCTTTCTGCCACTGTTTACTGCTTGGAGAAGGCCCTTGTGACTTACGTTTCTGAGAACTGTGAATCTCCTAAGTTTCATGTGCTTTCTAAACTGTGAAAGTTTCTTCAGCATACATCATTCAAGAGTGTCCCACCTTCTTCTCAGAGATGAGGAACCAGATATTCAACAATGAGTTTAAAATATAGTCAGATTTTGATAGATCTCAAATTAAACTCAGTTAGAGTACCGCACCATCATTGTCAAGACATCAACAAAAGCGATTGTGGAACTGAATGTCACTTTTATCAGTGAATAAAAATAAACAGTTCTGAAATGAATGGAAAGGAAGATTGGATATGCTTTTGTATTTGCATGAGTTATGCATAATCGCAGAAACTTGAATCCCATTTTGCACTGTTTAACCTCTATTATTAAGAATAGACAATCTGGTCTTTGAGTGATTCCTTGGCTATGTCTTCATTATTACAGACACCTGCTGAATGGTAATTGTCTATCAGTGGCTTTGTAGATCATGTGAGGTGCTGTGGAGAGGAAACAGATTCAAGACAGTCTCAGGGAAATTTGCTTTGGTTCCTGGCCTTTTATGACTTAGAAACTCTCTTTTTTCTACACTACTGACTTTTAAAGACACTTGTATTTTTCTTAAAATTAAAATATATTGTGTATTATTTCTTAGGAGTCTTGACGTGTTAGAGGGCATCCAGCAGTACCATAATTAACCAATAGTAAATTGTTAGGATTACTTAGATTTTACCAGTAGCATGGCATGTGTGTGTGTGTGTGTGTGTGTGTGTGTGTGTATGTGTGTGTGTGTGTGTGTGTGTGTATGTGTGTGTGTATATACATACATATATATATATATATATATATAATATTATATCCTATGGGCTATAGCTTATAGCTCCAGACTCACAGTCCAGAAGAAATAAAGAACCATATGTGATGGTTAATATCAGGCTTTATGGTGGAGTGGGGTCCCTAAATGTGACCCTTAGACAAAGTTTAGCTGACAAAGCAATAGTGTCTAAAGTCATGTGTCTACTGCTCAGGGAGAGAGGAGTTTGTCCTTTAATCTTCCTTAGTGGTAGTGATCATTTTACTTAAAAAGGTGTCCAAGGTCAACTGGCATCAAACATATCAAACCTAAACAACACTGTTTTCCTGTATTTCTAGAAGAAGCAGATGTGTGAGGGGTCCCAAGGACACTGACTGGGTTCTCTGGAAGAACAACGGGTTTCAGTTAACATACGCTGGTGGTGGTCACTCGCAGTGGTCACTTGCTCTGTCTGCAGACTTTCTGGACCATTCCCATGGGCCTAGGTAGTGACATGGCTCTTATAAGATCTCAACTGGGCAAAAGAAAAATCTAGTGTGTGTGTGTGTGTGTGTGTGTGTGTGTGTGTGTGTGTGTGTGTGTGTGTGAAGGGTTCACCAAAGCAAAATATTTTTGAAGATCAGCCCTTCAGGATGAAAAACAAGGCAGGAAACAGAGAGAAAGGACTGTGGAGAACAGAAGGTGGCAAACAAGAGCGTGTTGCTGCAGCTGAAAACAATTCGAGATAGAAACGAAAAAGCCATGCAGAAAAGCATCGTATCTATTAACCATATGTAGTCAAAACGCTCATGGGAGGGGTGCTCCATGTCCCTTCCAGGAATAATACAAACCTCTTAGAGAGAAAAGTTTGGGGCGTGAGCCTCGATGTTGTTCACAGATTGCCTTAATCTGGGGCATGCTTTTGACAGCTTATAAAGATGTATATAATGGGGTGCAATGCAATAAGATAATCCTGTAAGAAAATATGGGACAAATGTTGCACGGATTGAAGTTTGTGCAGAAAACCTAGACCCTGTTGTGGGTCATAAGTTTGGTTCTGTCTTTTTTCAGTCCTTCCCAAAAAATATGCCTCCTACACATGCGTGCTGAGTTTCTGTGATGTTTTTCTAGATAAGGATATGGCAGGGAAGAGATAAACAAGGTCTTTTAGGTTTTATATTTACTGGAATATACAAAAATAACTATGGCATATAGGTAAGGTGACTTCCATTTGTGTTGTGAGGAGACTTATACACAGCCACAAAGAGAATGATGGAAGCAATGCACCGTGAGAGGTGGGGAGGGTGAAGCCTTGCTGAGAAACACTCTTTGCACAAAATCTTCACTGGCATCGAACCTGAGGACCAGTGAGAAGACTCAGTGGATAAAGTGATTCACACAAAGGCCTGCGGATCTGAGATCAATACCCATATCCCGCTCATAGGCAGAAGGAGAGAGCTGATTCTGCAAGCTAGCTTCTGATGTTCACATGTACATGAAAACCATGTTTTGACACACAACTAAACATAAGGGGGAAAAATAAAATCAACACTTAAGCACAGAGACTGGACTTGTAAAAAGGACCCGGACCATCTACATATAACTAGTCAATGCTACACTATTCTTCTCAAAAAAGGCAATATTTTCCATATTGCAAACAATAACTGAAAATATGTAAGTTGTCTTAGTTAGACTTTCTATTGCTGCGTTGAAATGGGACCAGAAAGAAGGTTAGAGAGGAAAGGGTTTGGTTGGCTTTCATATCACTGTTCATCACTGAGGGAAGTCAGGGCAGGGACTCAAACAGGGCAGTAACCTAGAGGCAGGAGCTGATGCAGAGCCCATAGATTGGTGCAAATTACTGTGTCTTCCAGTGCCTTGCTCGGCCTTCTTTCAATCCTGCTCACCAGCTCAGAGATGGAACCACCTGTGCCTGCGCCATCAATCACTAATGAAGAAAATTAACAGCTGGAAGATTAACACTAAGAGCCAGAACTTATGGAAGCATATTCTCAACTGAGTTTCCCTTCCTTTCAGAAAGCTCTAGTTCGTGTATGAAGGTGGTTTAAGACCAGCTAGCACAGAGATTAAGATGTTCTTCTGGCTTGTAGACTGCTGTCTGCTCATTGCATTCTTCCTATTCTGAAGATTAATGAAGAGATCAGTGCCGCTTTCTATAAGGACATTAATCCTGTTGGGTTGGGGCCTCACCCTTAGGACCCCATTCAATGTTAAGTAGCTTATTAAAGTCTCTAACTCCAAACAAGGTTGCAGTGTGGAGGCTGTTAAGTGCTTCAACAGAACAAATTTTAACATAACCACAAAGACCTTATACCTAAAACACAAAACACTTTAATATATATATATTGTTTCAGATAGATTTCAGATAGATTGATAAAATTATATATTCTAAGTCAGTGATTCTATGGGTAATAACCCCTTTTGGGGGTCTAACAACCTTTTCACAAGTTTCACATATCAGACATTTACATCATGATTCATAAACACAATAAGATTACAGTACAAAGTATCACTGAAAACTTTTATGGTTGGGGGTCCCCACAACATGAGGAGTTGTATCAAAGAGTCACAACATTAGGGAGGTTGAGAACCACTGCTCTAAAAAAAGAAGAAAGATTAATTTGCAAAGAAATGCAAGGTCAACCCAAACCCAATAGATCCCCTGCTCAACGAATTTTGAACCTGAAGATATTTATCTCTTGACTGAATATAAAGAAATGTCAAAGTTGTTTTACCCATTTGTCTCCCATCTTTTATTTGGATAGAACAAGCTTATTGGAAAATTTTAAGGAAATCTGTGATCCATCTGCAGAATAAAATGTTCAGCTCACTCATAGTGATATTAATAATGGAACTTTTAAAAAGGAAAAATCATGGGTTTTATTATCAAAATATGACCACACCCAACCTTATCACCATATACCCTGCTCCCCAACGGCTCCACGCTACATCTCCATTTCTTCCTTAGATCATTGCAACAGCTCATACAGCAAGTCCCTCTATTCTGCCCACACCCAGCGTCTAGTGGTTCTTTACAAAATAAGTCATATAAAATCAGTACATTGCCCCAAATTCCTCAATAATGTTTTATTTTGCTCCAATCTTATAAGAACCTAGAAGCTTCTATACCAACTACATTCAGGAGACATTTCTTCTTCTTAGAGAAACTGCACTGATCCATGGTACATGACTCTCTAGGTCAGTATCTTATCTAGAACTTTAAATAGACTACCAGTGTCTGTGAGGAGGTCTACACAGAGAATGGGAACCCAGGGTCAGCCATAAGTCAGTCTAATATAATTAACTTGCTACTGCATTCCTGGCTGGTGATTTAAGGGATAATGACACGGTTGGGCGACTTCTCTCATAGCCGGCCTTCATGAATGAAAAGATCAAATTTGTTTACTCCATGCATAACCTCCATTCTTATGCCATGGCTACTTTGGACCACTGGGGAAAACAGAGGCATCTAAGGGTGGAGTGTGACTGGATCATCCCATCTCCTCAATTCTCACAGAACTTCCATGTGCCTATACTTTCTGGGAGGTCATGATGTAAGGTATACGAGCCTGTACAAAGTGGCTCCAACACTCTGCTTTGTCAGCTGTCAGCACAGCGTTTTCTCTTTAATATTTCGTGCCTTTAATTTATGTGCCTTTATGCACATATTAACTTTTTTTCCAGAAGAAGGTGTCAGATACCCTGGAGCTAGAGTTACAGATGTTTATGAGGCACCCCACACAAGCATGGGGAGTGAAATTTGGATCCTCAGTAAAAGCAGTACTAGGTGTGTTTAATCACTCAGCCAAGTCTCCAGCCTACAAAATACTTCTTTCTTTGACTACTTCTCAAATATTGTTTGTTCTAGGTGATGACCAATGCTCTGGATTACCATATGATCTGGCTAGAATACAGACATGTCCTTACTACAAACCTTTAATCACAAACGATAAAAGTAAAGTTAGTATCAGAAGGAAGCAGCCATGTTTGAAAATGACATCTAATTGACGGGCAAAGTGATGAATCAGGAAGATTTGACAGAACAAGTCAGAGAAGGATATGTCCAACTGTTTTGAGAACAGCACAGGAAAGACTACTTGAGACAGTCAGGAAGAGAAAGAGGGAGGGGGCAGGTTTTCCAGTACAGTTTTACAGAGACAAATTACAGGTAAGGACAGAATGAGCCAGAGAATGAGAAGAAGGCAGAAGATTAGAACAGATTGCTGAAATTAGTTTAATGCCAAGCAGATCAGTTCAGTCAGAAAACAAGAAAAGCCAGTTTGCATCAGTCAGCTTGGAAGATTGGATTTTACAGAGGATAGAAGTTTCCAGGCCTAGGCCTAGAAATAGAACAGAGATTAAAACATGTTCTGGACTCAGCCCAAGATTGGGTGTGGCTCTCACCTCATCCTCTTCATCAGAAGAAGCGAAAGATACATGTACATCTGGCACCCAACATGATTGGAGGGGAGTTTGGGCAGAACAGCTGAGTTGAACTATCCAGCTATAGTTTAGAGAGAGCCAGAAAGAGTGAGCTTCTTCAGCAGTAAGCTTCTACAGGGCAATTACATCTGGTGGATAAAAGTTCCTTTTACTATCTGGAGGATCAATCGTGACCTCCAGAGAAATCACTATACATTCCTTATGCAGGAAGACTTAAGTTCAGTCAATGGAATAATGGTTACTCTTACCAGGAAGAAATGAGAAAGTTATAGTTTCAGCATCATTGAAGACCATCAGAATGACCTAACCCCAATATATCATATCCCTCATAGACCTAAGCATCACCTGAATGAAATTTAATTCTCTTGGTTTCTAAAGAAAAAAGTAGAAACTGTTCTGCCCACAGTTCATGTCCACTTTATCCCTGGGATTCATATGTCATGGTCCACTCAGAGAGTCCCCTGCTACTCAGTTCTCCAACCACAGTAACTACATTAATTCAAGACTCAGTGGTAGATAATCACATCGTTGCTGTTGCTTAGATGAATATTTAACACATTCATATACCCACTGAGTATCAGCAGCAAAGAATAGAGAATAAATTAAACAATTTATAATTTTCCCTTCTTGTTTTCAAAAGAAAGGGAAGGGAAATATCAACAAAACCTACAGTTAGATATCTAAGAATGGATCCTTTCCCAATTCAGTTTTATTTCTCTGTGTTGTGGTTTGAATGCCAAATGCCCACCATTGGCACATGTGTTGTAAGAACTGGTCATCAGTTGAAAGTATTATTCCAGAAGGTTGTGGAAATTTTAAAAGGCAAAAGCTCACTGAAGGAAGTAGTCATTGGGGTGTGCCTTGGGGTTTTATAACCTACACCTGTTTCTTATCTTCTGTTGCCTTTCAACTACAGACAGAGCTTTACAACAATCTTATATTCCTGCCATGCATAAGGGATTCTGTTGCTGCTGAGTGTAGGCTAAAGTAACCCTTCTTCCCTTAAGTGGCTTCCTGTCATATATGGGGACATAGCCATGGGAAAAACTGATAATGGGCTAGAGATCATTAAAGGATCAGCTCACAACCAAAAAATATGAAAGAAAAACTGCTAACATATTCTAACTTTGTGAACGCTGAGGTTTCTAACAGAGACTGAGAGAAAATGTTCAGTTACCAAGCAGAGTCCTCACCTTTCTGTCTCCATATATACTGTCCCATATTTCCCCAACTGTGTCTCCATCTATTCAGACACCTTCTGCCAAATTATCTATTGGGAGTTTCTGTGAATTTTCAGCTGTTCAGTATAGCCTTTCCTGATACAGGTCACCATACTATTTTATACGAGGATGGTCTGGGTGGTTTTCACTAAAAAGCTCCTTTTTAGTGTCTTTCCTGTGTCAATCCTCCTTATCCTGGGTCTCTGCGGTTCTTCTTTTGATTTTTTCCTAGAGTGGATACCAGGGTAAGGTGGCAATGAGGAAGAGCCCATTGAAGACAACCTCAGTTACTTCTACATGTGATCTTATGTTGTCTGGCATGGCTGGGAGCAGGACTTCTCCTTTGGTGATGCTCCCTCAGCTCAGGCCAAGGAATAAACACACACAATGAGGCAAATGTAAGCAGATGATCCAGGAGCTAAGCAAGCCTAGCTTGGTTCCAACACTATGCCTATGTCAGCAAACACCCAACTCCACACATAAACATAGCGCTTAAAGAGATATTTATATTCACATGCCACTGGTAAGCTTTCTGTCTACATAATGTGCTGTGGTGCGAGCAAGCTGGCGCAAGGGTGAACACTCTGAAATGTTATGGCAACTGTAAAGCACCTTGGCATCATCGTCACTACACAGAAAGTGACCCTGCTAATGTGTTGGGATGGATAGATACTGCTGAATGGTAGCATTTTGGCACCTCTTAATATTTTCAATTCTTCTTTCCTCAAGATCAACTGGTTTGTTCTGAGTTACGAGGCAGGCTCTCGCTCTGTAGCCTGGGATGGCCCTGCATTTGCTGGAGATTTCTTGCTTTAGCATCCCAGGCATGAGCATCACTGTAGAGAGCCCCTGTGCCTGCCAATTTCTAAGTGAAAATCTTGGCTATAGTTTGGTACAATAATTTCATCGTTGGGTTAAGTACCACCACAAATATTACTGCAATGCTTTATATTAAAAATGTAAAGCAGTTTATTCAGCTGGCTGATGGGGCATGTGAGAAGGGTGAAGGATAATAAATTTGAAGCCAACACAAGTAACAGAAACCAACCACTAAAACTAGACATCCAAACAGCCAAACAACAATCCAAACAATGCAACAAACCACCAAAAAGAAACAGAAACGAAAACTAAACACTGATTTTATTTGATTCAGCCTCCAGATTTAGAGGTGACTGGCATATTTTTAAATATTGGTTTAATACACCACTAGACTGCTTATTATATTTATTACATTTTTACTGTTTGTGCTAATATAAAGTTATAAGATACTTTTATCTTAGAGGTAATCGTGACAAAACCCATCATTTATCAATTGCTTTTGTCCTAGTTTGAAGGGGGCTGGATTCATTCAATGAGTAGAAAGGAGATCATCCTCAATAATAAAGATCCCTTCGACATGGTAACCAATGGTGACTCTGCTATGACAAGGAATGTATTTTGTCAACATTTGACTAGAATCTTCTTTCCATGCATAGATGAAGAGATCCATGAAAGCCACGTAGAGCTCACGTGTTTTCCCTCCAAGAGCTTTCATTTGGTGCCAGTTTCTTCCAACAGGATTTGTTTCTGTACTTCCATCCCTTCCTCCACTCCCACCTCTTGTTATACCTTTTCCTGCCTTCATTTTTTTTTTAACTTTAAAATGAAGAAACATAAGGATCTTTGTCCTTTTGGAAGAGAGGAAGACACGCACGGTGGTGCATGCCTGTAATTGCAGTGCTCGGGAGGCAGAAACAAATGAATCTCCAAGATGAATTACAGTCTGGTATAGACCCCAGAGCTTCCCACTGAGACGCAGTCACAAAAACAAAACTAACCTAAACAAAGAACTTCTTAGCACAAAATAATTGAGTAGTACTCCTCATAGGATTGTGGTAGAATTAGGACTCCAACCTTCCTCATAGTTCCTCGGCCCCACTCAGTTCGTGGTGCCTCTCGAATGCTCAATATTCAACCCATTTGATGTTCAAGATGCTCTGATTGGCTAAAAGGTTGTATGTGTTGGAACCAAGCTTTGATTTGCAGAGAAGTAGTTCCATGAGGTTTGAAGGCATTACGACATTATCTTTTGATGAAAGGTCAAATTCATTAATAGCCTCAGTTACAGCAGACTCTGCACCTAGCTACACAACTATTATATAACAACCAAGGACAAAATAGACACAAGCTTGGTGCATCTTGCTGAGTCAGAATCTCTTAGGCAATGGTTGAAGTGGGATGCAAACCTACCTGGGTGCTTTGGACTCAGGCACCTGCATCTTTTATCATCTCTTGACAACTGTTCAGACCTATGATGTTGAAAGTCCTGGAATCATTCTCCCCAGATCAACGCGTTCTACCAAAAGCTCCATCTATCCGCTTAAGTAAGGCAATGTAGCCACACTTAGGTTGCAACAGCATCCTAGTGGAGAGCCGCCATGATCAAGAGAGCTTACCCAAATATGTACTAGCTGATATTATCTGATCTCTCCCAGATTGCTTTCCTGAGGTAGGGAATATTGATGTGTGTGGCGTGAGATGGAAGCATGGCTGACACACACTGATAAGGCATCAGAAGGTGAGGCTGGTTTGACGGAAACGCATCAACACAGTAGAACAGCAGTCAAGAGCTACTGCTTCAAAAGCATTGCAGGAAGTATGTCCCATACGGAGTGGAGAAAGTAAAGACTCCTCAAAAAGTAGGAAGGAAAGACAGATCCAGAGAGGAGTGGGGAAGCATTTAGCATGCAGTCCGAAGCAAGTAACATGTGTTGGGATAAAGAAAAAGGTTTGCTTCTGATGATAGTATCTGCTACATCACATGGGGGTGACATGCATTGAGCCATGTTCTCATATCGTCATAGAAAAGAACAACAACAAATAACAACAAAAATAAACAACAGCAATAATAACAATTACAACAAAAATAATAACAGCACCACCAATGACAAGCAACCTTTGGTACTTACTTCCCAGGTACTTTTATGAAGTCTTTGCTTCTTAAGTAAAGTACAGATCACTTATTTTGGGATGTGCCAGAATTTGCTAAAAGGTAAAATTTCAGGCTTCACTCTACCTTACAAAGGGAAAATGTTCCAATGAACAGGATCTCTAAGTAACTCAGAAGGCACATTGCTGCCGAGGAATATGTCTCTTGGCTAGTGCTCACAGCATTAAGGTCAGAAGGCCACGTTTAATATCAAGAAGCATAAGGTGCAGAGAGAAAGAAATGCTGAACCAGCCCCATACCTGATGTCAGTACAGGGCAGGGCAGGACTCCCATCCACCACAGCCGCCCTGACCAGAACATTGTTCAATTCCCTTCAGTTCACAGCAACCCAAGACCGTCAACTATCATCTGCCCAGAGCAGTTAACTTTCTCCCTTGCAGGAGATGAAAGGAGAAATTTTCAATCTTCATTCTGAGTTGAGGCAGCCAGCATCTGAAATGATAATTACATTTTAGCTATTATCTGGAGCATAGAGGTGGACAAAAACAGAGACCGGCTTGTTAGTCAGAGTAGATTGATCTCTTGCTGGTCAGAACGGAATGCTGCTGCTAGACTAGGCCTTGGGAGCTGAGGACTGTGGACTGGATGGGAACTAGTGTCCTAGTCTTAGTTTCTGTGGGTCAAGGGATGTGGGTGTGGCAGGTCTAAGCAAGAGTGGGGTCAAGGTATGTCCAAAGGAAATCTAGTCCTGATTTCGATGAGAGTTGGGATGCTCCCCCACCCACCCAGGGCCTGCATGTCCCAGCATATGTAATTTTGTTCCCCCACCTTTGCTGGCTGAAGGAGGTCACATGGCCTGGTAGCCTGGTTAAACTTCCTCTCCTTTCATAGGGACTGGAGCACCTAGAATTCAAATGCAAATGAGATATCCCAAGTGCCATGGCTCCAGCCAATGAAGCACACTACCTCTCTCCCTGAGCAAGGGTTGTGCCCACCCCTCAAAGGTTTGAGTAGCCTTTGTTGTTTCCATTAAATAAGCAGTCTCACTGAAGCTGTCCTCTCTGGAGAGTCTGTCCCAGTCATGTTCACAGATGCCTGAGGTCTTGTTTACTCCTGGCCATCCCAGCCTCTCTTTCTGTCTCAGGATCTCTTGGTTACAATGGCGGATATCATGCCTGGACAGGTGATGGGGTGGGGGGGAAGAGGGGGGAAGAACCAGAGCAGCAAAGCTTCTTTCTTGATTCTATAATAAAATAATCTAACAAAAGCCATGAAAGGGGGGGGGGGGTTAATTCCGGATCATGGTTCAAGGTATCATGTGAGGGGAGTGACATTAGCCTGCCAACACTGCAAGTGACAAACAATTAGATACAGAATTTTTAGGGAAATTTGTAGAAATGCTGTTTTGTGATGTGTCTTGGAAGTAAGATTTATAATGAATGAGAACTTACCAGCAATCTGATTTTTAAATGCTCCCCAGTATGCACCAGGCCCCCGACTACCTACCCAAGTGAGGAAAACAGGAAGGAAGGAAGCTACATTTGTGTTCTTGCATGGTGAAACTGTGGGGCAGCTGAAAGAGACAAACCTGCAGCTAAGTAGGACAACATCCCTGTCATTTTCTATATATTTGGAAACAATTCTCTGCTCTGTTCTGTACCACAAGAAGCTTTACAGGCAAATTGCACTCCGCTGGTGGTGAGAGACGGGTGCTGGTAATGGTCTTGTCTTTCTGCTGGCTCATCACTGGGGTTTGGCTCAGGATCCCCAGTCTCTGCATAACCCTCTATAACAAAGTCTCTGCTGGACAGCTCCCAGGTTCTAGTAGTGCCTCTGTCTCCTTCTGGGGTAAAGCATCTTTCTTGGAGTTGACTAAGGATACCATGTTCGGCTTCTTCTGCATCGTAATGTCCGTTCACTTAGTTCTTTGTCCCAAATTCCTTTGACTGAATTGCTAACAGTTTTCCTGATTAGATTTCATAAATATTGAATGCCTACCAACAGCGGTTTGCTGTCTATGAAATAAAATTAGCAATTACTTTCTTTGATGATTGCTTTCATGACTCTAGATAAGTGTTCGGCCATAGCAGCAGTCAGCAAACTGTGCCTTTCCAGGGAAACCCAGGGTTGACAACAGCCATTTCGGAATATAGACGTGGCCATTCATTGACTTGCTTTGCACCACTTAGAATGGCAGGACTGGCTATTTGAAAAGCAGAACTTAGATGTTGCATAATTGTGGCTTTTAATTTCTTCTCGTATTAAACGGTCCCCTCAAGTTATGCAGCCTTAATTAGAATATTGGCACCAAAGTATCTGCCTGTTGCAGCTTGTGGTTAACATAGGGATGATGTGCTCCTCTCCCATTTTCTGTTGGCTCCTGTGATATGTTGTCACATCAGCACATTTGACAACAGCTCAAATTTAATGCACATGGATAGTTCAACTTGGGTGTATCAGTCAGCTTTGTGCTTCTAAAAAACACCTCGGAGTTAGAATGAGAAAAGATTGATTAGGGCTCATGGTTCTGGAAGTTTCTACTTGCCATGGTTTGCTTTGGCTGTCAACTTGACACAACCCAGAGTCACCTACAAAGAGGAAACCTCCATTGAGGAATTACTTACTTAGGCTACGGCCATGTCTGTGGGCTACTTTCTTAATTGAGAGTGAATGAAGAAGAATGCAGGCTGCCATGACCGAGGCTATACCTGAGGACACCAGACTCAGGTTATATAATAGAGTAACTGAGCAAGGCAGCAGCATTCTTCCATGGTCTCTGCTTCAGTTCCTGCCTTCAGGTCCTGATTGGGCTCTAGACCCTGCTTGCTTCATCAGTGGACTGTGACCTAAGAACCTGTCCTCCTGGAGGTGTTTTTGGTCACAGTCTTATCACAGCAACAGAAAGAAAATGGACACCATCTATGATCATCAGCTCTATTCCTTTCAGACCTGTGAAAGATGGCTCACTGGATGCATATAGTCCAGAAAAAAATAGCTCGTCCCAAGGCTAAAAGGTAAAAGAGGCAAAGAATCTTACTATTCTCCTCAAGGGAAAAGTTCCAAAGACATGAAGATTCCAAACTTAACCTACCCTTTGAAAATGCCACCACCCTCAGGTACTGCAGAGTTTCTAACCCGTGATCTATTGGGGAAACACTCATGATGTAAACCAGAGAAACCTGTAAACCATGTAGTATTCACATGACAACTACCTGCTAAAACAACAGACTACGAAGTTAGTTATAAACTGCTGCCCATGTTCTGTCTCCCTTTTATTGTCCAGGCTTGCCTTGAGTTTCCTGTGTAGATGACATTGAACTTCCTGCCTCCTCCTTCCAAACGCCGAGTTTACAGCTGTGACCACTGCACCTTGTTTATGCCGCACTAAGACTGATACATGAGCTTTGAGTAGAAGAGGCCAGTACGCCATCCACTGAGCAATAGCCCAGCCCCCTTCCCCTGTCCCTGCATTTTATGTTGTCCTACATGAAATTCACAGACAATAGAAGCTGACACAACCACAGTCTAGAAGGAAGTCAATGGAGGGAAAGAGTTCTGCCTACCTTGAGCGTATGCCAAAAATCAAACTATTTTGAGAGAATTTTTGTGAAGTAGAATTCTGCTTCAGATTATATTAAGAACACTGACTTGCCCTTACTAGACATATGGATGTGTGATGTTTCCCTCAAAAGTTTAAAAGCAGGTGTGTGATACATTTGTCAAACATCTTTGTATTGACATTTGCCAAAATTATGACTATGAACTCTAAAACAAACACATGAGTCCAAATCACAGAATTTAGTAAATGTGCACTTGGGAATATATGAAAAGTTGTCTCAGCACCCTAAAGTTTATATTTCTTAACTGTAACGTGAGTTATATGAGAATACATACACTTTCTTGGGGATTAGGGAAGTAAAAATAAATAGAATGTGTATAGAATACTTAAACTCCCACCCCAAAATGTAGTTTCTCTTGTTCCCTCCCTCCCTCCGTCCCTCCCTTCCCCCATCTCTCTCTCTCTCTCTCTCTCTCTCTCTCTCTCTCTCTCTCTCTCTCTCTCTGTTTCTTCAGGACACAAGGCGAATGCTATTGATACCCATTTAAGCTACATTCATCTCACTTGAACTGATTTATATCATACATAATGCGTTTCATATATGAGGGAATCACACTCACCCTTCTGGGAATGTTTGATTAATTGTAATCCAAACCCTGAATTGTAGAACTGTTTGGCTTCCTAAAGAACTATCATCTGATTATGGACCTTTGTATATTTATTGATTGGTATTTTCCCATCTTCTGTATGAATAGTTGCATTATAAAAGATAGTTTAAGAAAAATCAGTATGCCTTAGGGTTTTCCTAATAATAAAGAGTAAAAAAAACACAAATATTTTGATTCATATCGCCTCAACTTATATGACATTGTTTTCGCATACAAAGAAAATGATAAGGACATGACCTATGTAATATTTCCTAATATTACTAATATTAATATTAGGAATAATAATATTCCCTAAGATCATATTTGTGTAATAATTTATGCAGCTATATCTTTTTACTAAAGTAAAACTTTGTGTCTATGAACAAGTCTTAGGGTTATAAACCAATATCAACATGTGTGTGCCTGTGTGTGTGCACACACAAGACATAAAATTATTGAAATCTTTCTTAAGTCTCAAGAATACCACTGGAAAATAAACTCGAAATAATGTGTCCTTGTGGTCAGTGCAGAGGACAGTCACTTCAGAGCCCTCAGAATATACTCAGAACACAGCATGCCAGACCAAGTGGTCTCAAGAGTACTCACATATGGAAAGAAAATACTACTGTATAGACAAATTCAGAAATCAATATCATCAACCTCTCAAACTGCAGATGAACAATTTTTAACAGAAAATTCTGTGTCTAATCAACCACCCACCGACTGATTAAAAATACATTCATGTCTTGTAACTTACACCATATTTTGATCAGAGTGTTTGCAGCTGAGAGTCAGAATGAGTGACAGGCTAGGTAAAGACTAGCTAGGGAAGTGTGTCTCCTTTCAGCAGCCGAAGATGTGTGGAGACTGAGATAGAGTGGTTGAAGAAAATGCAATCTTGGATTTGAAGCTGTTTGGAAAACTGTAAGGTCATTTTTAAAGGTCTTATGTACTGAATGCTGTAAATTTAGACTGACTTTGAAAACCATGCATCGAAACTTACCTGAATCCAAACAAAATCTGTTCATCCAATAGTCGAGATTTCTCTGCTGGAAAATGGTATTTTAAACTTTCCTCACTGCTGTTAATGACTGGCAAAGTGAGGAAAAGGTAAAAGAGAAACATTAGAAATTCCATCCTTGCCAATTTAAAAACCAAAGGTGAATGATTGCTAAGGGGCAATGTTTCTGTTCCCCTCTGCCATTCAGTGCCCTGGTCTGTACTGTTGCTGAGTTTATCAGATCTAGTGTCTACACTATGGTTGGTGAGGAAAAGTATTTTATTCTTACGAGCAAATTCTTTGTGAAAGATGGCTTGTCCATTAGTTAGGTCCAAACAAGCATTGGTGCTCTGGAATTTTATCCAGCAAGCATGAAGAACTGGCAAGAAAATCAGTCAGTTTTACAGTTCTACTTCGTGCAGGGGAAAAATAGATCTCTATATCCCAGCGCATAGGCATAGAGATGCTGTTCGTCATAATTAGGACGATGTAACCACAAATGTGAAGCATAAACATATTTAGTGCAAAATGTAAATATTGCAACAAAGTGGGTTGGGCACCTGGGTCTCATCTGGATTTCTCCAGAATCAGTTACAGTACACAGGTAAACACAGGTGTAGGCCTTTCCAAACTTGCAGTCTGCTATTCTAAAATTACACATGGATCCATCTCGTAGTGGCCATCTTAATGAACAGCTGCACTCCCCTTTCAAAAACTGCCTGAAATGGAGTAACTGCTGGCAGGAGATGAGGAAGTTTATATATACACACACATGCACACATATATGTAAAGTTAAAGCGTATACCTGGGGAGAAAGTCTTAAATAGGAAAGGAAAAAGAGGTATAAAGTCAGGCATGGTTAGAAACAGTCAGAAAGGAAATAAGTCTTATGTGATTTCAAAGGCATCCCTGAAAACTAGAGGGGTGGGGCTCTTTAGCTCGGCCAATTTATTTGGGAGCAGTGATTGTTTGAAATTAATATCTGTGTCTGTCCAGGGGTCGGGTCATGTTCTCGGGGACCTATGAGCATGTTCCATGGTTTGCTGAGTTCTAAGGCTCTTAGCACACATGCAGGTTTCATACATACCACTAATTAATAGAAGGATGCTTAAAGAGAGAGTGACTCTTCACCAGGGACCCACAGCTGCCACATTGGCTGTGACGAGTATCAGAATCTTAGTCACTGCTCACTAGAGAACTTTCTTCTTGCAATCGATGGCTACTAACACAGAGACCCACAATGGGACAAAGTGCAGAAACGAGAGACCTAAATGGCGTGTCTCCACCAATCTCCTCCTGCAGAGGAGGAGGCTGGAAGACCGGAAGAGGCAGGGATGCCCATAAGGAAACGGCATCTTCCAGACGCAACAGGACTGCTCAGCTCATAAGATCTGCAACCAGCACAGGTTCAAACTGGACAAAATCCCAGCAACTGAGAAGTTGGCAAAAGGAAAATCATTTTCTCCAGTGATGTGTCACTGGGTATAGCAACCATGCTCCAGAGCAGGCTCTGTGTCCAGGAGCTGGTCAACACAAAACAGACCCCAGTGTGTGAGTGTGTGAGTGTGTAAAATAGGTATACATATAAAATATTTTCTGATAATGCCATTATAAAAACTATATTTTAAAAACAGTTCTTTCATAGACATATAATTGCCAGAAAACACAACTGCAAATCAATAAGATGTTTGTATCATTTATACATATAGTACTAAGTCTTGGCTGAATGATTCTTCAGGAAACATGACGTCCTCAACCTTCTTAAGAGTTGGATTTTCACAATCACCAATGGTGAGACAATCACTTTGCATAAACTCTTACCACCAAAAATGGCGGTAAAGTGCTCAGCCCCATTTCAGAAATTACTGGAAATCCTATCTGGACTCCAAGCCAAATTTTATCTTGTGATGCACTGTAAAATAACGTAAGCCAACAAATTCAAACCACAATTTCAAAAATCAAACATTTTAATGTAATCCGATCCAAAGATATAGTAATTTCACACAAGCTGAGGAAAGGTGGGAATGCTGGGAGCTTCTGTTTTTCATAATTAGACCATTACGATTATACTGGAGCAGAAAACTTTGTAAGTACATTAAACACTGGAGATAGTTCACAGGACACAGTAGACGAAGAGTCCATTAGCCCTGCCTAGCTGGGGAGCATGCGCCGTGAAAAGTTCACTGTTGCGTATTCAGAACCTGGGCTTCAGTGACGTCATTGATGACACAGGCAATCAATCACTACCAGAAATACCTCAGGATCACAGTACACCAGAATTCTGAACTAAATTCTGGTTGCTATACATTCATAAATTTTGAATAGTTGACAACTTTTTCCAGGACAGCCACACTTATTACACGACTCCCTATGGGCCCTGTGGCCTATAGTTTGAAAAACCTATGCTCTAGAAAGCCCAGGGTAGGTTAATGTGCAATGTGAACCAATTCAGATAAGAGGGAAATATAAGCTCCAGCATGGTTTTGAAATTCTCCAGGAAATACTGAGAGATTACAGCAGAAACATAAACATGTTGTGCCTACAGCTACTCATCATACAGACACTCTGAGGATCCCAGCAGAGAAACAGAAAGAATGCAGCCGCTCTGAGAACATACCCAGTGTGGACAGCACTTAACACTGGGTCCACAGCTTCCAAGACAGTTGAACAATTGCTGTGTGTCTTTCGTGATCAGGTGCAAGCACTAGAAATTTTAATAACCTGAGCTCTCTGTTCCCCTCAGCAGGTGTTGGTCTGAGGAAGATCACTGCTCTAAGAATGTGCTGTATATTTCCAAACAGGTTTCTAATGACTGTAAGTTTTGCAGTAAAATATTCTCAAATTTCAGTATCAAGCTGCCTTGGACATACCCAGGTATGGCTCTGCAAAGTTCACTCCCTCCTGAGGTCTGCTGCTTGAAAATGATAGCCAGTCATATTTTACTTTCTCCTACAGCACTGGAAACATGTTTCCATATAGTTAGATCTTGTAGCACCAAATTACACAATATTCCCTTTATTATTAGTCAACTGAAGCCATGCAGTCTTTCAGCCAGGTTGGAAAACCCTACTCATTGAAAAAGTACAGTCCAAGGATTAAACATCCGCCTTTGTGCTGGTTTGGTTTGGTTATCTGGGAAGAGAAAAACTGAGGAAACACCTTCATAGACTGGCCCATAGGCAAGTAAGTGTGTGGGCATTTTCCAAAATAATGATTGATATGGAAGATTGCAGGGCATGACTGGTAATGCCACTCCCAATAAGGTGGTTCCGGGTTTATAAGAAAGCAAGCTGAGTTAGCTAAAAGTGTTAATACATTAACCAGTGTTTATTCACGGCTTCTTCAGTTTCTACCTCTAAGTTGTGCTTGAACTCAGGTCTTAGCTTCCCTCAATGGACTATGACCAGGATATGTAAATCAAATAAACCCTTTCCTCCACAAGCTGCTGTTGGTCATGGCAACAGAAACCTCAACTCTTTTCTGCTTTAGCCATCAGCCTCTTTGTCATAGAGCCAGCTGTCACACTTGCCCTGACAAAAGTCAATTTATAGGGGTATTTATTTTAGCCCACAGTTCCATGTTAACAGTCCATCATCAGAGTAAAGTTAAGGCAGGAACTTTTAAAACTAGTCATGAAGTGAAGAACAGAGAGAGTGGATGTGTGCTCAGCTCACTTTATCTACTTATGGACATTAAGGAACCAAGCATAAGGAATGATGCCGCCCTCAATATACTGAGTCCTCCCAAAGCAATTCAAGTAATGAAGAAAATTCTCCATGGGCACAACCAGGTACCAATGTTATCTAGACAATGCCTTGTTGAGACTCTTGTCTCATATTATCCTCAAGTGTCTCGTGTTGACAGTCTTCCAGCCAACCATGGATTTGGTACCAAGCCAGGTTATGTTTTGCCTTATAAATCATTTTTTTCCAGGCTTAAAGGAAATCAGTAAGCCCACTACCCACTCCTTTCTAGCTGAATTAGAATCTCTTCGCTTGCCAGTGTCTGGAATCTATATTGAAGGAAGTTGATGTGCTGCTGCAACATAGCCTTTTATACTCTGATACCTTACATGGCTTCAGTGAACTCCTTCAGCTTCCATTACTATTCTAGGCACAGTATAAAGACGTTCTTATGGATTAGACCCCTCCTTCCTGATCCAAGCTGGTGAACATGGTTGGGCCTTCAAGATGGAGGCTAACATCCTCCTACCAGAGAGGAAACAGCTTGAGAGCAGTGGGGATGCTCACTTGGGACACAGAGCTTTGAATTCTAGTCATTTCTTTTGTCAAAGGGTCCTGTGCCCTTTGGGAGAAAAAGAAAAGCTTTTAATTATCACCTGATTTTATTCTATAAAGTTCAAATTGTGCTGGGAATTACTTTATAATCTCATAAAAACCACTACAGAGATTCAGCAAGAAATACATGTGTTTGTATGAATGCCAAAATTTGAGGTACCTTAAATAAAATTTTCAAATAAAGTATTTGCCTTTCAAATTATAGCCCACCCTGGTCATCAAAGACTTTGTTTTCAAAAGAATGCCTTGGTGTTATTTGAAACTCTAATTTTTTTGTCTTCCTTAAGTATGTCAAAGTTTATTTAGGAACTGATAAAACTTGGGATCCCCGTGAACCATAATCAAAACACAAAACGCCTGCAGTAGGTTGGGTCTGAAACCTGCTGTTCCCCTTCCCAGTTTTTCCTATTCAGTTCAAATGTTCAACTGTTTAGCAGGCTCAGATAACTTAATCAGTGAAGCGCTTATTTTTGGCATTCTCACATTCCAAATTAAAATTACATTATATTTTTTTTGGGATAACCCCCCACCAGTACCATCTGTGAATTGAATGGTGTCATTACATCAAAGTACTGCAATTAGAACAATAGGGTAAAATTAATGCCAATGTTAAATACAGATGTGCCAAATATGATGGGTAGTTGATACACAATTCAAATTGACAGCCACGTGCAATGTGGAAAGTATCCAGGCATAACCCCAGATCCAGTTGGCCAATGGATGTCATGATTGCTTCACAGAGAACATATTTAAAAGAGCTTTATTTGGCAGTAAGAAAAAGTTAGTCTGAAAAGACCATGGTCTATCCTAGGTTACTCACGCAAAGTTCTCATTACCCTAGAATAAAGATGGATCCAAAGAAGATAATACAAAGCATTTCACAGTCATACAACCAAATCCAAACCTTTCTTCTGTTCTTCTGTTAGGAAAATTATATATATAATTTATAACACAGTGAACCACATGACGTTACTCATCTATCAAATGGCAACATTTTCCAATTTTGGAAGCTACGTCGACTATCATATGCAAGAGGGGTTATTTAGTATATGTTGGTAGAGCAACATACACCATTGCCTATGTTCACCCTCTTTGAAAAGAAGCTTTTGTAAGGAAGAGTTAGGGACCAAGTTCCTTGCTGGTTAATGTCTTCTAAAGGTGTCCATTAAGGCTGAAAATCAAAGGTGTCTTAATTTGGATTTTCTTGTATTGAAGTGTGAGAGGCTCAAGAGGGAACAAACGAGTCAGGGGAAGCCACCCCACTGACTCCAGCTACAAATGCTGTGGCCATTCCTATGATGAAGCACTGACTGCTGCTACTACCCAGAGACTTTTAGCAGCAAATATAAGGTCTTTTGTGTTTGTGAATAAGTATGATTAACCTGAAAACCTCTACAGCAGCTTTTTATTTGTGTCAGTAAGTTTCAAACATGCAACAATGTTAATAAAGGAAGAATAGCAGTTACCAAGTCTATGCTTACATGGAGACACCAGCTGATGTGGTTTTGTTCAGAAAGTCTAAGTTCAGCTGGGGTCATGGTGGTATCTTTCTATGTAACAATAATAAAAATTGTAACTCCTGTTGGGTTCCCTTTTGAAAGATGGTATTTTCAAATCCTTTCTCTTCATCATTGCATAAATTTTCATGTCTTGTTTAAAGTTGAGGGAAGAATACAAGATAATTCAAACAGTCATGGTAATGAGGTACATCTAACAGTCATGGTAAAGACACACATCTAACAGTCATGGTAAAGAGAAACACATCTAACAGTCTAACAGTCATGGTAAAGACACACATCTAACAGTCGTGGTAAAGACACACATATAACAGTCATGGTGAAGACACACATCTAACAGTCATGGTAAATACACACATCTAACAGTCTAACAGTCATGGTAAAGACACACATCTAACAGTCATGGTAAAGACACACATCTAACAGTCATGGTAAAGACACACATCTAACAGTCATAGTAAAGAGGCAAACCTTCTTATCCTTTCTCCAATCATCACTTTCTATTCCCAAAGTTACTTACAATCACTTTTAGTAAGAATTGGTGAAGTTTATCCTAATATTTTCCCAAGACAGATACTTATTATCTGAATAACAATGTTAGGGAAGTCCATGACACCGCACGTTGGTTTGCACAACACAGTATATACAGAGTTCAGTGGATGAAACGGTGCTGACAAGACAACTTCACCTTCTTAGCGGTCTTAAATAACTGTCAACAAAGCTGTAAAGCCTTAAGAATGACTTTTCAAATGTGGGAAAGAGGACTCCAAGTTCAAGGGCTGAAGACCCACCCAGCACAATAGTGCATTGGGACTGAGTCAATACAGAATTCAAAATGGAGACTGAAAGCCCATCCAAACCTAGAAAAGCAACCTGGGAAGGAAGAGTTAAGCGTTCATTCCTCAAAATGAAAAATTAAAGTAGCATAAAATTGGGTATCAGAGGTGACAGGAAGAGTCCTGTGACTCAGGAAATGTTCTTATTATAGAGATCAAAGACTCATTGACCTGTTAGGTTGTAGGCATATGGAATAAGGAAGGCAAGGGTGACTGCAGTTAGAAGTATCTGTCAAGAAGAAAGCACTAGATGCAAGCAAGAGAGATGGAAAGACTGAACTCAGAGGTCATAAAACACTCTAGATGTCTAATTTGTGCTTAAGCCCCAAACAGATTCATTCTTCATATCACTGGAATGAATTCCAAAGAAATGACTCAAAGGAAAAGCAGACTCATAGACATGAAAAATGTCAGGAACATGTCCCTCTCTGCCTGATCTCCTGTGTGACTCTTTGAGGGTATTGTTTTCTAGAGCAGCACCATTGGATATTTTTTCCTCTGGGGACACCAAAACCAGCATTTGTTCACCTCAGAAAGAGAACTGATGACAGACCAAAGAGAAGGTTCCACCCAAGCATGGTTTGGTGAACCAATCAGTTTAGTAGTTTTATCTTACAGAAGCGTGGCTGTCCCAAGGGCAGCTGTGTCATTGAAAAGTCTATCCCCTCCCATGGTGATGACAATCTGCCGGAAGCTCCATTGAAGACTGTCCTCCCTCCAGCAACCTTTCCCTATCTATGCATACTTGGTGTGGAATTGATGGGGTGGAACCTATGAACTTTAGAAAGTTCTACTACTGCTGAGATTCCTAAATTTTTCTATCCTCCTAGGTTTGGCAAATTTTGTAAGCTTTTCTAATGTGAGGAACCTCTCTCTTACCTGGAATGTTTCAACTTAAAAGGAATGACTACACAACAAATAATTCATCCACATGGTAGGCATTTCCCAAGCCTAAAATCTTGCAAAAGTGTGAACAAAAAAAGAGAAAGGAACTTTTTCCTATTGTCTAAAAATTCTGCTAGACTACTGAGTGGATCAGCTTGAATAACGTGACCCCACCAGGACCATTTATTATTCAGAATTATCAATCCTGAGTTTATTCTTTTGGTTAATGAACAACCTATCTCACATCTGCCTGATACCTAAAGAGCAAGAAGGTTTTGGGCTTTTCAGATGCTGCAGTTACAATGGCTGTGAGCCTAAAATGAATGATGGGAACTGAACCCAGAACCTCTGCGAGAACAGCCAGTGCTCTTAAGCCCTGAGCCACCTCTCTCGCCAAAGAAGTATCTTAAAACAATCTTTATTTTGATGGCATTTTTATTTATTTCATTCCTGTAAGCTCACAGCAGCTTAGACATAGGTCCCGTACCACTTTCCCAATGTGCTGATTTTACTAATGATAGTCCCATTGATGAACAAAATAGCCGACTGAAACTCCATTGACTGGAACTGCTTATGATGATCACAGACTCAATCTATCTTTGACAGTTTTCTTACCTGGCTCAGTGCTGTCTTCTTTCATACTCCCTCCCGTGTCTTCTTCAGTAGCCCTTGCTCTCAGTCTTCTGTTGTGGTGCAACAGCTCTTACCTTGAGCCTTTCCTTTTTTACCTAAAGTCCTTTCCTTGATACTCTCACTGTGCCTAGTGGTCTTTAAAACTCTACCATTGACAGTGCACTCATTTATAGCTTTAATTATCTCTCCTCCAAATCCTAGAATTATATGTCCTTTGCCTCCAAAATCTTTCTTTGTGATGTCCAAGGTGCCTCAGTTTAATATGTATGAAATTAAATTCTTTCATTCTTTATTTTCCATCCTACTCATCCACTGTGATGGTTATGAGGTGACTCTGGCCATTAATATATGGAAGTCTTAACCCCTTCACTTCACAATGTGCAGTATGTAGAGACAAAGCCCTTTAAGGAGACACTTAAAGGAAAACGAGGTCATGTAGGTGGGAGCTAGTCTCGATTGAGTGATATCCTTGTAAGAGGGGACATCACTAGTCTTCAATGAGCATGAGAGTGACTCCAAGGTCACAACAAAAGCAAGAGGTAAGTCAAGGGAGACAGCAAAGTTGTGGAAGAACCCAGAAGTGTGAGAAGATGCTTTTGTTATTTCAACCATGAGACTTCACTTTGGCAGCCCCACAGACTAACAGACACATGCCCACGGGTCCTCTAATCCATACACAATCATATCCTTTTCTTTATTCATGCTCCAACTTTTGGACTTATCCTTGACGGTTGTGTTTCTCATCTCCTGTCTTCTATCCATCCAGGAAACCTATTGTCTCTAAGTTCAGGAGAGGATTTGAGATTCTCATGGCTGCCCGTGTAGATATTTGGTCCAGGTTGTCAGTCTCACAATGCTACAGGCAAGAACGACCTCTGCCTGCGGGCTCCATGTCCGGCTTGCTCTGCACTCACACCTTCACCGCACATTTCATCCACATACCAAAGGCAGAGAACCTGAGCCAGGCTAGATGACTCAAATCTCACTCCTAGTGACATGTTTCTTCCAGTAGATTTTCCCTTCTAAAGTGTCTATTACATTTAAAAGCTAAAGAAAGGAACAGAGCCTAAGATGGCATTTCTCATGAGCCACAGCACCATCCTAATAGCTCTAGCGCCCCTGCCCTCCTGCCAGGAAGCTTTCGCCTTTGCTTTCTGCAGTGTTGTCTTTCCATCACTCTGAACTAACTTAACAAGAAACTCCTTGGGCATGTGACAGTCCCAAGGTGTTACAACATTGTTGTGTTGGGAAAAAAAATGCTCTATTTATTTTTTAAATTTCTACTCCTTCATTTTTTTTAAGTCCTTAAGGCCAATGAGCCCTCCTAACACCCTTCTTTGAAGCTGATGTTTTTTGTCTCTGGCACCAGGCATCTTTTTTACACTATAAGACCGTTTCGAAGCCCTCATCACTCGCTGTTAAAGTGTGTTATTTTGTTACCCACTGGCTATTTATTTACTTGTTTATTTGTTTGTTTATTTTTGTGAGGCAGGATCTCACCATGTTGTCCTGGGTGGTCTGGAGTTTACTGTGTAGACGAGGCTGTCTTTGAACTCAGAGAGATTCACTGATCTCTGTCTCTCAAGGGCTGAAATTAAAGGCATGCTGTACCATCCCTAGCTTACTAGTGGGATTAAAGACAGATAACACGTGCATAGCACTTCGTGTGTTTGGCTCAGATATACAAAGTTTATTGTATGATTCCACAAGGTAAGCAGTCAATAACATCTTACAAACTTACTATAAATGAGTTGGCTATAAAACACAAACAAGGGTCAATAAAACAATATGGCTTGGAATTATGAACACTCATGTCCTGCTTATACTTCTTGCCTATCTTCCATAAATGCAGACAGTTTCCTATTCACTATTCTTTTAAACATATTCTGTCAAGCTATGTATGTATGTGTCCCTCTGTTGCATGAGGATACATGTGTCCCTAAGTTTTACACGTATTTTAAGTTGGGAGTGCGTCTGTTAGTTAGAGTGTTTGACAACTGAGCAAGCACTTATTCACCTCTGGTAGTCTTGGTTTCTGCTATGGTCACCATAGTCATTTTAATTGTAGAAATGTGGCCTATTTTTATATTTGTAGATATTGCATGTAATGCACATGTGAAACAGGCATTTCTCCACAATAAGGACTGGGTTTGGCTAGTCCACAAACAAAATGGAGCTTTCCTTCTGGACATATCTAGCCACAAACTGGATATCAAAGTCTCTCTTTGACAGGGAGGTTCTAGCAAGGCATTGAGTAGAAGATCAGAAGTCACAGAAAGCAAGGATTCCCTCTACTGCATGGGCTCTGGAGTTCGGCGTTGAGTGTCAACAGGTGTCTGAGCATGTTTGGGTGTCAGGTCTGTCATCATTTTGGCCTCTGAAGCTTCAATTCAATTTCTTTTAAGCTCAGCAATGCATTATCGGCACTGTTTATTTGAATCAAATGCAGGACTTTTCCATATTTTAAATTCTTTTTTTTTTTTCAGAATACCTGTCTGAAAAGAAGCAGCAGGAAGCTAAAACTTCACTGTCCATTGTTAAAGCGGTCACACGTTGATGGTTTGGGTGTTGTTACTCAGGCTGGAGCAAACGTGGCATAATAACAACTGGGTTCTGGAATATTAACATGACAACAGCAGCAGGCATCTGGATATTGATAACAAAAGGGCATTCCCTGCACAGAAGTGAGAGCCTTGCTGAGTAGAGCCGTAAGGCTGGGATGGGCATTTTAACCTAGGTAGCACGACAAATGACAACCATTTACACAAAAGGTTAAAGCTGGAATTCCTGCCTCCCAGCACACAAATTCTAAACATAATAGGAGAAATCTAGAACTTTCAAAATATTTTTAAAGTATACAAGCTGAAAAGTGGGTGATTGTCTGTTGACTCAGATTGGTGGGGAGGAAGCTTTCAAATCAACTCAAAATCCATTTGCTCTGCAATTAGTGATAAATTAAATTATCTAAGAATAAAATTTTTTGAATGGCAAATTTCAACAGGAACAAACTCAAAAGACAAGTAACAAACTGAGGGGGAACATTTGCAACATACGTCACAAATGACAGGGGAATATTCTTAATATATAAAGAGCCCCATAAAAAGCTGAGAAAAGGAGACAGGAAATTCACAAAATTAATATGTAAACAGCCCTTGGCCATATGGAAACATTTCCCACCTTATTCATAACAAGGGAAATAAAAAACTAAAACTATAGTAATATGCCATTTGTGTGCATCAGTCTGGTAAAAATTCCAAAGTTTGATCACAGTCTGTTGTTGAGGCGTTGAAAAATGTTCACTTTCACACAAGATTGGGGGGGGGGGCAGATAAAGTAATAGAATGCCCAGGGAAGGGAATTTCACAATAATTACTAAAACTACAGTTGTCTGCTCCTTTTGTTTACAAAACTCTTAGTATTAATCTGAAGAAACCCTGTTTATACGAAGAAAATGACCCTTTAATACAGTTCCCCAACCATAAAACCATTACATTGCTACTTCACAACTGTAACCTTGCGACTGTTACGAATTGTAATAGAAATATCTGATATGCAGGAAAACTGATATGGGACCCCAAAAGAGTTGAGAGCCACAGGTTGAGACCCTGATGTAGAAGACAAATTATGGTAGGTCTGCCCAGTTTCCTGACCGTACCCAGTAGTAAGGATGGTAAATAACAGTTCATCTCCTCAATGCCAGGCCTCTACTCGGGGGTGCAGGAGGAAGGGCAGCTTTATGGACAGATTTAGAAGGACTCTTAGGATATATTTTTAAGTTGAGAAAGCAACATGCAAATAACATTCACAGCACATAAATGATGTTGTATGTGCATGAACATCTTTGCTGTAGACAGAAACCCCAGTGGAGAGAAAGGATAAAGGGGAAAAACATGGTACAAAGAGAAGGAACTTTGAACTCCATCCTTGAATGAGGATCAGTATAAAGACCACAAATGCCTAAAACAACCATTAACCTTTGCCTTACATCGCCACTCTTGCTGGACTAATTGCGAAAGGATCTTCCATGTCGTGGGAATCAGGAAAATTAGCATATATTTTGATTTATTAGCAAGGAGAGTTCTCGCTGCTCATGGAAGAAGACGGGAGTAAGGATTTGAGGGCTGAGATAGTTCAGCAGGGAAGAGCTCTTGCCCTTACAGAAAACCTTGATTTGATTCCCAGGACCCACAGGGAGGCTCACAGCTGTCAGCAGCTCAAGCCAAGGAATCCAATACCCTCTTCTGTCCTGTGTGGATGCCAGGCACAGACATGGTGCACAAACATACTTGCAGGTAAAACATACAATAAACATAGATACAATGAAAATAAATAAAATATAAAAGGGAATAAGAACATATAAAATGCAAAAGGAACAATTCCAGTTAGGAATATAAATTCTCAACAGGTTCATGATAGACATACTTATGATTTATAAGCTATGTACAACTCATTACATACATGTATGAGTCTTGTTCCTTTAAAGATCTGGGAACAATGACATCTCAGGAGTAATGAGCTCATTTGGCATCTACATCTCAGTTTCTAATGACCCTCCCACACTAAAACAGTGGGACATCTTATAAAATGGCTCTTATGCGAGCTCAGGAAAGACGGAGCATATCTTGGAAGTATTTAAGCCAGAAACAAAGGAAATGTTCATAATCTAAGAGGGAACACATTAAAATGACTCGAAAGCCAAATCTTTAGTCCAAATGAACAGCAGAAGAAATAACCCACAAAGACTGCAACACATTAAATTTTACAGAAAAGAAAATCTGATAAAGGAATGACGCAGGGACAAATGGGGATGCCTTTCTCGGAGACAATACCATCCAGTATACATCAAAGGATGAGCCAAGCAGTCACTCTATGTTACATTCACAACAGCGTAATAATTAATGCAAGGGGAAATGCTACTGCTAGCAATTGAAAATTTGGCAGTCAAGAAGGAGATATTTACATAGTTAAAAATAGTCACTGATTATTCTATATTAATTGCAAATGGTAATTTGTATAGAAGTAAGTAGAGGTGTCGGTGTAGAAATGGGATGGTCCCCTTGAGCCAAGTCGCCATCTCTAAGATAAGAGAATGTTACTGAGGTGGTCATGGGATGCCAAGGCCATGGGACAAGGGACAGCCAGGAGAACTTAATCACAGATGTATAGAGTTAGAATCTCTCCATAAGCAACAATTCACCTGAATGCAAAATAGAAGTGCATTTCATAAAACGCCGATGGTCTGACAGAAAAGCAAAGGATGGAAACAGAATCCTGGGAGGATTAGTAAGGCGAAAGTTAGCAGGTCGTGAGCCTTGTGGAAGTTTTACTCGAAATGGACTCGGCGCTCCAGAGAATAGCGGTGGAAGCTATTCACTCCAGTTTGACCTCGGAATGTCTGCCCTCTTCTCTCAGCCTCCGTGTCTGCTCTTCCCGTTCACTTGGCTTTGATAATTAGAGCATCTGTAACCCGGGCCACTCAAATAGTTCACTAACAAAACCCTAGACAACTCGGATCGAAACTTACACTCAAATTCCCAATTACTCTGTCTTATGTTCCTTATTAAGAGGAGCGTAGCCATGATGCACACTTCACAAGGGTGTGAGGTTGGAGTCATTTCCACGTGGGCAAGTGCGGTGCTCACTCTTCCTTGTCGGTCTGACTAAAATTCGTATCAGCTCAGAAACAAACCCTTAGGCACCTCTGTGGAAGACAGAACTGGAGTCAGGATGATGCCACTGTCTCATGGGTGCCACTCCCAGGTGAGTAAAAGCCTGAGCCCATGATATCGTTCCCTCCTACAGAGGGACATGGTGCCCTCCCTTCTACAAAGCCCGTATCCTTAGACTTTGACCTAAAAGAAACAATTCAGAGCTCATTGCTTAAGTGACTCTTGTCGAGTTTATTGACCCACCGGTGAGCAAAGCTGGTAGGCTCTAGAGCATGGCTTCCACAAAGAAGCCAGGTACTGTTGAGTACGGCACAGAAAACCCAGGATGGGATAGCATCAGTGAGCAAGACTGTCTCAGAGAAGCTGGGGTGCAGTGACACCTGGCTATTATTAGCACACCCCTCAAAATAATCAGTATAATCCATTGGCCGAAAAAAAAAATTACTGAGTTAAAACATTGCTGTAAGTTTACTTAGCCTGCTAAAATATACGTAGGAAAACATTTAGTCATTGAAGCCAGATAGGAAAATCAAATGACAGAGATTCTTTTTATTTATGTATTTCCTATGGTCATACATCTAGAAAGGGCTATGAAGGAATCAAATGAACGTGTCTCAGATGAGTCAAACTGCAACGTACATTACATGTTCTGTTTACTTGCCCCAACCCAATGACTGTGTGTGTGTGTGTGTGTGTGTGTGTGTGTATGTGCGTGTGTATGCGTATGTATTGTGTGTAACTGTCTGTCTGTGCTTATATAAAGGCACAACAAGGTCAACCTCATCTGTCATTTAGTGGGCATCCCCATCTATGTTTTCGAGATGACATCTCTGACCAGTCTGTAACTTTCCAAGCAGAATAGGATAGGAAGGTCAGTTATCTGCTGGTCTCTGCCTCTACACACAGATTGCGTGTGGATGCTAGGGACTGAACTCAAGACATCCAGCTTGCAAAGCAAGCTTTTTACCAGCTGAGCCCTCTCCCCTCTCCATGGTCCACCGAAACTCCATCTTCCTCTCTACCCTGCAGTTCCCTACCGAATTTTATGCTATGCAATGCACGCCTCCACTGAGAGTAACACTTCAAATACCGAAATAATGGGTGATTTAACTGATATTCTATAATGCAATGCCCATTAGTGTGATACAAAATAATATTATGAGATTTTATTAGCTCATATTAGTAAACACAGATTGCATTCAAAGCTGTCCCTGGTTTATTTGTGAAATGCTTACATATGATAGACTCGTATAAAATAACCAAATTATGCTGCCACGAAGCTGGAGAGTTGAGTTCCCTGCTGAGCAGGTTATGTGCAATCCTTTTCCCTTTTCCTTTCTTCTGAAGAATGATAGGGAGATGGTGGCTACAGGCTTTCTCTTTGTGTGCCGGCCTCACTGCACAGGAAGCTGCTGAAGAGCACTTCCCAGAGAACGGTTTCTGACCTCCAGTCCTGTGCTTTCTGATGGGTACCAGTAACAACATCAAATACCACTTCTCAGCATTAAAAATGAGTATTATCTAAGAGCAGACTCTACCTAGCAAAAGGTAGAGGGGATTTTTGGCAGATAGCCAGGTAATTAACTCAATGCAGACAAAAACAAGACCATGTGAAGCCTCAGTGAAGAGTCCTGGAACGTCTCTTCTCTCGTCCTTGTTCCAGGAAAACCTGTCAAAGCATGGGTTTGATATGACCATGGTAAGTATTTCTCTTTTGAATTGTTACCACCCCCTAGAGGTAGGCCAGCTGTTTCATTTAGCAAAGCCATTATCATACTAAGGTGAAGGTTATGGGCAGGGGTTGTCCTACTCAATAGCCCCACAGTTATATTTTCCTATGCTAATGACTGTGAGTAGTAGAAGACAGTCAGACTACTGACCATTTCTAAACTCCATTAGTTAATACCCTGTCCTCTAGGAGGCAAGGGAGAGAACGGAGCATGGGTAATAGAATTAAATCAAACTAAAATATTACAAATTATCATTTTCCCTGCTTTGTGCAGAGTGGATCGTTTGATGGCTTTAATTGGGATGAGAAGTCTTAAAGGTTTGTTCGTCTAAGTGACCACAAACATGTGACACTTACAGAGGAGAGATCATAGGAAGACATTTGGAAAACTACTTTTACCATGCATGATTAATCAAGACATGGAACGAAAACCATCTACTGATAACATGCCTCTTGTGAAACTGTCCAGCAGGCTTATCTCCACGGCCCTCTCTAAGCTTTCTGTCAAGCCTTTCTATGGTGTCTCTCTCACCCTAGTGAGAGCCACACCATCCTTGTTCACCATGTGACTTCTTCTCCGTCCATAAATATGTAAACTTCACTGATAACTGTTCTTGAGACCCCTGCCTCAGGTTCACCTATGACCTTTAGAGCAGTTTATTGTCACCGTGATCAAAAGAAATGAAGGGTTTACTTTGGCTCACAGTTCCAAAGGAATGCAGTTGTCCTGTTGGGGAAGGCATGGTAGCAGGAGATTCCCATTGCATGGCCAGTCTGCAAACAGAGAGGGAACAGGAAGAGGTCCAGGCTATAAAACCTCAAGGCCTACCTCCAGTGATACACTGTCTTCCACACGGGTTCACGTCTTAATTATTCCATAACCTCTCCAAAGAAAACACGAAGGTTATTTCCCATTGAACCTTGGATGTGTCTGCTGTCATGTGACTGACTCTAACTAATAAAACATCTTACTTCCAGACACCTTGAGACAAAGAAAGTGAAGGAAATCCAAGGCAGGGGACACACTCCTAAACAATTCATCCTGCATGTTCATTGACTGTCAAAGAGCATAAATCTGGTATTTCCCAATAAGTATGAGGTCCGATTTTTAGAGCCTCATACAAAGGGTACAAAGAGTCATGACTTTGTTTTATGTATGGTTGCTTTAAGTATGGGGAGATATGCTCTTTTTAAAGGCCAATGCCACCAGCAGGCTTCCCATGACTTCTTGTGCCGAAAAGATCATTTGGAACTTGATGAAGCATGTGTTTGATCCACAAACATCTTTCTGGTTTGTTGCCTTTAAACTCCAACTTCCATTTAAGGTAATTTGTCACCCTCTTCTACTGAGTCCCTCTGTATGTGGATAACTGAAGCAGACAATTTCAAGTGTCTGTAACAATTGTCATCCACTGGCCTGTTTCACTGTTGAGTTGAAGCGTGCACATTCACACGTATATTTTCATTGGAAAGAACCTCAGAAAAGGATGATACACATAGTAACCGAACTGATGTCTCAGTCCTGAAAAAAAAAATCTCAATAGAGAAATTCTCCTCATCCTCAGAAATCAATCTCTCTATAGAATCAGCTTTCCATAACCAATAGTCAGCCAGGGCCTCTTCCCAGCATTCACTTCTTGGTGGTACAAACAACGAGCTTTCACTGGCTGCAGCTGACAGCACTGCCTCAAACTGGGTCTCATTTCCCAAAAGCTGGCATGTAATAGCACATTGGCTTTACTGATGGCGGAACAGGGCAGGTAGCATCTATCCATTCATGCTCTTTATGGGAAAAATAAAGGTTATTCCTAATCCTGGAGTCTCATATTTATAGGATGTTAACAACATACAGGAAAAAGACTTTCCCTTTCATTGCTCAAACCTTGCTAGAGGCCACCATGGATGCTGACGATGATACATCGTGGAGGATTGTGACAGTGCCCTACTGTGAAGCACACTCGGCAATGTGCACTTCTCTCTGATGCTGACCTATGATTTTTTTCTTAATTGTTCACTTGTTACTATTTTAATTGAAGGCAGTCTTCCTTGGAGCTGAGGTTGTTGCAAACAAATCAGAGCAGCTTAACTTGTCAAAACATTTAGGGATCTGGAAAAATAATTTAAATTGTATGGGAAACTAGCACATGAACCAGTGCCCAACCACATCACGCAGTGATAGGGTGAACAGGGAGCCGGCAAAACAAAGGCCGAGCATGTCAAGGGAAGTCTGTGACTGACATCACAGTTCCAGGACATGGAGATTGGTTAGACATGAGAAGACAGTACAGTCAGGGGTGTGTGTGTGTGTGTGTGTGTGTGTGTGTGTGTGTGTGTGTGTGTGTATGTGTGTGTGTGTGTGTGTGTGTGTGTGTGTGTGTTTGTACCTGTGTGTGTACAAACACATGAAGACCATAGAACAATGGTTGGATGTCATTCCTCAGTAAAGCTACCCACTATATTCTGAGACAGTCACTCTCTTAGCTGGAACACGCAAAGTATCTAGGTTGGCAGGCTAGTAATCCCTAAAAACTCATCTTTTCCTGCCTTCCACACGCTTGCGCTCTAAGTCTTTACCACTACACCTGGATTTTAAAGTATCGGGGGGGGAGGCTGGGCAAAGCTCTTCACAAGACACAAGACAAGACAAGTAGTTTGCGCATTGAACCATCTCCACAGGAACTATCGTGAGCATTTTTGAAGAATCAAAAGTATGAATGGAGTTTCAGAAAGCTATGCCTGCACGAATGTTTGGATCAAGACATGGCTTGTGCAGCCAGGAGTTTTTGTTTGCTTGCTTGCTTTGGTTGTTTTCTAAAAAATTAGAGATTCCATAAACATGCCTATGTTTAGCCCTTTCTCCAATGAACGTGACTTTCTTTATTCTCCATCTTACAACATCCTTGAATAATGCTCATGATACAGAGTGGGGACACACATGAACATTTCTACTGCTGCTTCTCTCTTCTTTTTGAAACCCATCACTCTAGACAATATACACTAATAATTGTCTAATGTCATTTTAGCCAGACTGCAGTGTGACAGAACCAAACTAAAGGTTTTCATATTTGAATTGTTCCCTTCCAACCACTCCTCTGTTCCTCTTGGGCTCCAACACCATGCCAAACTCTGACTACAAAATAATTTTTGATTTTATATGAAAAGACCTCATCTATGTTAGTCTTGCAGGGAGTCACAAAAGCAATGGTTGGAATCTCTGTGGATTTGTGTGTGTCCAGTCATTTTTAAAAGAAACATAAAAATTGATAATCTGTTTATCTGCTTTAATGCAATGGGCCCACACCAAACTCACCTAAAAGCAAACTCTCCCATGATCTTTGTGGCTCCCATAGGAAGGGTTTAGGGAAGCCACAAGCTTATATGGGTTTCTGTTTCCCAAAGTCCTTATTACATATCCAGTCAGACGTCTGAGCAGCCCAGAGGCAGCCTGCCATCCTCTCCTCTCTCCATACGGCCACATGACATTCACAGAGCCAGCATCATGATACAGGAAGCAGACAGGCCCATCGTTGGAGATCTGCCTCCAGGACTGGGCAATCTCAACTCTACCATATTCTATGGGTCCACCCCAGATGCCAAGGAAAATCTCAGATTCTATCTTCTCCTAGGAAAATTGTCACAGAATTGTGGATCATGTTTTGAAGCAGTATCTATACTAGATTGATTTTCAACAATGTTTTACTTTAAACTTTCTTTCAAATGATGACTATTCACTTTTAAAAATTATAATTCCTAATGGTTGGTGGCCAGTGTTTTGAAGTGAAAGTTAAGTTTCAACAAAATATTAAACTCTTAATTTATATCACTCATCTTATTTTTTTAAAAAAAAACTTAATTTTTAACAGTGTGTGTGTGTGTGTGTGTGTGTGTGTGTGTTTTGCTAGTAATGTGCAGTTCTCAGAGACCAGAGGAGGGAGTCAAAGCCCTAGGAGTTACAGTTTGAGGCTCCTTCGAGCTGTCCGGCCTAGAAGCTGAGATCCCAACTCCAGAATATTCAAATCTCTAAATAAAAGAAAAGACACACGTTTAGCAAAACAAATACAGCAATGAATGAAAATATATCCAACCAAGAGATCTGAATATTCATATGTGTATTTTATATATGTTTTTAAAATTATGTGTGTGTATGTGTGTGTGTGTGTGTGTGTGTGTGTGTATAAGTTTATAAACATTATGTTCATGCAAAGTCCCACAGAGGCCAGAGGGGGTTGTCATCTCCCTTGAGGCTGGGGAAAAAGATGGTTTGAGCTACCATGTGGGTGCTGGGAACCAAATTCTAATCCTCTGCCAGACCAGCAAGTGTTCTCAACCACTGAACCATCTCCCCAGCCCCTTGATAAACTTTTCTGTATTTATTTTCCACACTTTTGTAACTTGAGTACAATTTTTCTTTTCTTACAACACGTGTTTTTAGGTTTGTGCTGGACTTAGGGAGAGAAAGGTTTGACACACACATATAGTTTATAATAAAGGATAAAACGGTTGGTTCTCTGACTCTCTAGTAGAAATCTTTATTAAATATTTGGTCAGATTTTTTTCTTTTGTTTGAGAGGAAACACTTTATTATTGATCCACTTGGAATTGAATTTATAAAGCTAATTAAGTTTTCTATGTGATATGAATTACTTTGAGTGAGTGATTCTCCTGTTTATGTTTCCTTCCTGACTCGAGACTGAACCATAGGCAAATGAATGAATGCTAAACTTTTAAATTCCTTTGAAGTACTTACTAGCCTTTTTAAATCTTTAATGCAATATTTGGCTTCTAAATAGGAAGTTATTTCAGATAAAAACCTCTTCTATCTAACATGGTTAGTTCACTTTTAATCTCAACAAAGTGAAAAGGTAAAGCAACATTATTAAGTGTTGAAGGTCTAGTCATTCAATAAAATACAAGAAACAGGTTATGGGGCCAGAGAGAGAGATGGGTCAATGGTTAGGGGATTGCAAGCTGCTCTTTCAGAGGACCTGGGTTCATTTCCCAGCATGCACTTGGTGGCTCACAACCACCTGTAAATCTAGCTTCAGGATATTCAACACTCTTCTCTGGTCCATGGCCTCTAAATATGCATGCAATCCACTTACATACATGCAGGCATAACATTCATACATGTGAAATAAAATAAATAAATCCAGATACAGTCCCAGTACTGAGAGAGGGAAGTGAACATGGGGTTCCACTCTTACCCAAGAAATTATTTGCAACTAATACCTGCTGGTAAAGGGAAAATTATTTTTCTCCAATACTGCGGCACTGGGTGGTGTACCAACCACAGTCCAGAACAGGCCCCAAGCCCAGGAGGAGTCTTTGACCAGCATAACCCACAAAACAGACTCCATGTTTTCTGTGGGCTTTGTGTTTCATTTCAGCATATTTTTTGTCTTACTGTTTTTTCATTTGTTTTAATTTTGTTTGGGGGAGTTATTTTTTGAGTGGAGAGGAGAAGAGAGAGAAAACCAAAAAGTCAGGTGGGTGGAGAGATGGGTGGGAACTGGGAAGCGTTGCAGGAAGAGAAAGACATGATGAAAATAGATTGTGTGAGAAACATAAAGAGATTTTTTTTTTAATTTAAAAAGCCATTTCAGAGTCACCAAAAGTAACTGAAATTAAAAGAAAAAAAGAGAACAATTACTCGAGAAAGAATATCCTCAATCTGGTTTAAGGAAAGATGCAGTCGTGGCTTTGTTTCTATGCGTGGACTAAGAGCGCTTCAGATTTTTCCCCTAGCTACAGTGTTATGTGATACTCATGTCATGTGAGACTGAGGCTTCTAGTTCACAAGCCGTTCTGTCTCCATTGTTTCAAAAGGATTTTGTTCAATTCTCTACTCTTCTAAAGAAAGGCGGTGAGCAGATAAACTTCAGGCATCCTGACACCATCAAGGCAGGTCAACATCGTTGCGTGTAGGATCTGCTCCAAGGCCTGAAAGGCATTTGAAACGGCTCTCAGACTTTGTACCTTAAGCTGAGAATCTTCTACCAAGTTCCCAGGGGTTAGTAAACTGCTCACCTCCCACTTGCCTCTCCAGTCACAGAACACAGCACAATGTTGTCAACTTTAATATCCTGATGTAGGCATCAGTTCATGTCAGAATTTCTTTGAGAATGTACCTTTTAAGATAGTAATTGGTAACTGAAAACCACAAGCACAAAATTGCATAGTATGGTCAAAATAAGTGTCCAGCAATAAAAACAAAGGGAATTAATTGAAGGTTGTATTGTTTGAACCGTTCATTCATCTCCTCATATGGTTTCTGCAGCAGCAGACCCCTGACACCTTAAATAAAAAAAGCAATACATTTATCACAGCATTACAGAAATTGCCAATAGCACACAGATACCTGATAAACATTAGTTGGCAAATGCATCAAATAATTGAAGGTCTGTACCACAAGAAGAATAGAATTAATATCTCCAGAATGAATAACTAAACATCTCTATAGTGGCTCAGGGAGAGCACAATGGGATGAAATCTCAAGACCTGCATATCTTGGCACTAACATAACCTGTGAATCCATGGCTCTGTCTTGTGGCTCTATGATGCAACAGTACCAAAGTTATTAAAAGGTCAAAGGTCAGGTTCTCTTCCGGAGATGTCTGCATGATGACCTTGTAACAGCTGACATGAAATTAGGAATAGTCTTATCTCCTGGTAGAGCACTCGAGATTATAGGTCACGCTGTCCAGCACTTGTGATTTTCTTGATTTTTTTTTTGCATCTCACATGTCAATTTTTATACAGTTTAAGATTTTTTTTCACGTTCAACATTGTTCTTCATGGGGCAACACTAATGGGCTGTTATTGACAGATGTCTCCAGTTCACCTCATCACATCCTGGGCAGGATTCACGAAGTTCTCCTGCAGCCAGCTGAAATGGGCAGTGGTTTAAAGGCAGAGAGCCAAAACCATCACAAGGATAATGGCTAAATATATTTTGTTTTGTTTTCTGAATTTTAATGACTGAATGGAAGACTTTTTCATTATTTATCTATTTTTGAATTTTATCAGATAGTTCTAGTGGTAATTACCCTATCTCTGTGTTTATAGAAAAGTGGCACATTATCAAAATAATAGCCTGATTCCATATTTATGAAGGATCTGTTAAAATTATAAATATAGATGCACTGGGCTATGTGGTTAATGCCAGGGAGAACCACTTATAGGTTAAAATTGTGGGGGAACCACAACTAGCTAGCACCTTTGGAGAAATTAGTATTCTATACTGGAATTCCATTTAGGGAAAAAATGGCTCCCCTGTAAAACATTAAATTTGTTTAGAAGGGAAATGTGCCCTGATTCTTATTACCCAGCCATAGAGAGTAAGAGGATAAAAAAGACACCGACTTACACACTACACTGCAGATTCAGCGACTCATAATCATGCCATTTTCTCTGCTATTGGTTGAGAGAGTGGTCACGTTGAGCATGGAGACAGGCATCCATGGCTTCCTACAGCTGCTCTGGTAATGCTCTCTCTATAGATTTTCAAGTTGTGCAAAGTAACTGTTTTAACAAAACTCTCCTGCAGCCCCAAGTCCATGCAAGTCCAAGTAGCTCTTCTTCCCTTGGAGCTTTGGTATTCCATCCACCAGTAACCTTTAGGGAAAATGGGGGCATATGGAGCACTGTCACCTTCTCCATGGCATATAAAGATTCAGACAAGAGGGGGTGAGTGATACAGGTACACCTGCATTGTCAGTCTGCAGCCTGTGAGCAAATCCACCTCTTAGAAATCCCACTCGAGGGCTCTGTGCTCGGTGAGAAGAGAAAGAATTATGTCTATGTCACAAAGAATAGTCATAAGGTTATGCAGAACAGCATCCATGGGATGGTGGCTTCTTGTGCCAGCTCATAGCACTGTAGAGAAGTTGGAGCTTTAACATGTGGGGCTCTGTGGGAGATGCAATCATTGGGAGCATTCCTTTTACAGAGTGAGTGGGACCCAGTTCCTTCCTCTTCCTCTCTCTCACCTGTTCCATGAATAGATGTCTTCACCTTACCATGAGCTCTTGACATGATTCCCTGTCCATTTCTCTAGTCTAAGATCATGGATGCTCTCAGATATGTCCCAGAGTGGTCAGCCAAGTAACCTCACTTACTAAGTAGATTTAAGCCAAGGATTTGTTATAGTTACAGAAAACCAAATAACATGGTAGTTGATATGGATACTATATTGCAGAATTTCAGTGACAGTCATGTCAGTATTGTTTAAATAGAACAAATTATTAAATGTTATAAAATATCCAATAAAGCAGCAGGAGATGTAAACAAGAAAAACTGAAGCTGTATAAGAAAAACAAAGGAGAGACATCAGAAAGAACATCACTTGTCAACAGTATTTAAGGAAACAATGTCTCTCTCTCTCTACCTCTACATCCTTCTCAATCCCCCTTTCCCATGCCCCCAAATAAATTCTATTCTATACTTTAAAAAAACAAGAAAATAAACAATGTGTGAACAGCTCACATATCAGAGAACTGGCCACACTGCAATCAGATGGATAGATTGATAGATAGATAGATAGATAGATAGATAGATAGATAGATAGATAGATAGATAGATACAGATATGTAAATATGTAGATATAGAGGCATCAATTGTAGTGGAATAATTAAATGAAGGTATGATAATATGCTAGGAAAACAGTCGATCACAGAGTTAACATGAAGGACCTGGGTTGTCATGTGTGTGCAAGGCAGGAGTGTATTACCTCATATATCACACACTCTTTTACTGTAACCACAAATTCTATAAAATATAAATGTAAAATATAACTTCGAACAAAGGAACCCCCTGACAGCATGAGTTGGAAGGTATGGAAGGCAATAAAGAGACATTAGCAGCCAAAACACAACCTACAATGGACACCACATTAGCTACGAATACCATGGTACTTTTTATGTGTCTCACAGAATTAGTTAGCTTCCCAAAAGTCCTCAAGTATCCTTCCCAGTTCAGGTATGTTGTCTTAGGCACCTCTATAGACTGTTACATGCTTTGGAGACTGTCTTGTGGGCCATTTGCTTCTCCTACAGTTCATACTAATGACTGGGATTATATCTTGTTTTGGAAAGCACACATCCTTTATTGTCATCCCTGGCTTGCAACTTCCTGAATTTGGTAGGGTCAACCTTGAGAGTTTATATTTTCATTTAAGCATTTGTTCGTGTGTCTATGTGTTCATTTAGCCACCTTGGAAATGCTCCTTAAGTTTTTGTGAAACACAAACCTAATCATAAGCTAGAGTGCAAAAGATGCTTAGAATGGGACTGTCTGGCAGACTTCACAGACCTTGGGTTTTCATCTAATGATTGATGAAAGCAATAAACGCCTCAGATTTCAGTAACCTGACACAGCATTATTCTCTAAGAAAGAAAGCAATTACACCAGCATTTCAGGACTACATTCCCATTGCCCCTATAGGTTTATTCCATCCTGCTGTCTCTCTCTCTGCCTTCCAGGTTGATGTTTTCAGACCTAGACTACATTACATGATCCACTGCCTTCTGTCTTGTGCTTTTCATATACCACTGCTAGAGATGGCTCCTCTGTGCCTTCTCCTATTTGACTGTGCTCTTTGCTTCCTGCTGGGGTCTTGGTTACAGAAAGTCACCTTTTTCTATTTCTAGGGTTCATAAGGGACCCTCTCCTGTGCCTTCCAGAACATGTTCTTGCCCCTTGGGATGCCTGGCTCCTTTTGGCAGCTCTTGCATCTCTAGGGTATGACACCTGCTTCCTCTCACTTGCTTCTTCCTACTTCCACAATCACACTTCTGTTCAGGTATCTCTGAACTGGAGAGCACTCTGGGTACCAAACCAGCATCTCATGCCCTGATGTTAGGACTGGCTCACCAAGGAGGCATAGATATTTAGGCTCCATGTAAACCTTTTAGAACACATGGAGATCCTTTGATTTCTCTTTTAAGTTGGAATTTTTAAAAAGGTAAATTCTTAGGTTGAAGACATGCTTCAGTTTAGAATATTGACATATTAGCCTGCATGCTATGGTGGCTAATCTTCATTGTCAATTGACAGATAAATTATCATGGAAGTATACTCATGGGTATGTCTAGGATGTTCTTTCCAGAAAGGTTTAATTTAGGAGGGAGGATGTGCCCTAAATATTGGCCATTCTAAGGTCTTGGGTCCCAAGCTAAATAAAAACAAAGCCAAGCAGCTATGCAACAGCATCCATCTCTCTTTGCTCCCTGACTGTGGATGTGGTTGACCAGTTGGCCCATGCTCCTACTCCATGTTGTCCTTTATGGAGTACACTATCAGGTAAACCCTTCTTCCTGAAGTTGCTTTTGAAATAGCAACATGATGACTGCTATACATATTAATATAGTCAAATGTATGTTTTTTAACTCAACCTCTCTCTCTCTCTCTCACTAACTCTCTCCCTCCCTCCCTCTCTTTCCCTCTCTCTTCTTTGTATCTATTTGTGTCTTAAGAAATTCCATGAAAATAAGAGTGCTCATAAACTTTACATCATAACTTGCCCTGTCTTTTGGATGTTGCATGGAACTGTGTGTTGTAGCACCCACTTCTTGGAGTATCCTAAACATATTCAAGCATCTATGCCCCCGTTCACTTCCTATTCTTCAGCAGAAAGTCACTGGGGGTCAGCTCATAGTCATATATCTCTTACAGGCTTACAAATGTTATGACTGTGCCATTGGCCCAACTAACTCTGAGACCATCTTTGCTGTGTAGGAGCTGTAATACCGGTATGAAGTTAGAGGCTGTTTCTGGGGTGAGAAATGTGACATACCAAGAACAGGTAAAAGACATGAACTCAGAGAAGATCTGGAGGTGAGAGAAAACATATCACTGGGGCTTTGGGGTTGGGAGAATTTGGGGAGGGGGTATCGAGTAGCATAGGTGGGAGAAACCATGAGAGGCATTAATCTCTGTAGGATACACTGCCACATTGCTGGATGAGAGCTGATAATTTAGTAGAGGAAACTAGTTGAGATCTGTTCATGTAATCTATTACCTCCAGGGAAAGTTCAGGGAGGGACAGGTTTTCCTCCCAGACTTACTGGTGGCAAACCAAGGCAGATGGCTCCCAAGGGAAATCCATCTAGCAGATGAGGCAAGTCTATCACATCTCCTGATGTGACTTGGGGACGACGATGAAGGGAGGTTGGCAGTCCTTGAGACAGTTCTCTTACTCTCCTAAGGTCCAATACACAGAACCTAGAGTTTGGAGGGAGGAGGCTATTGGATCTGAGAGTGGGGACCATAAGGCAAAGTGCTTCAAAATAAGGATCTGGGGAAAGGTCCCACTTGTCAGAAGCGGGGATGGGTGGTGAAAAACGGTGAGGGCAGGTTCATTTTGGTAGGTCATGTTGGAGGCATTGTTGAGAATGAAGCATCTAGTAAGGCAGCCATTTGTCACTTGTGACCCAGTCTTTAATTAGAGCATTACTCCTTGGAGGGCAAAGTCCATGTTTTCCTCAGTCATGAGGGAGTGATCACACCACTTTTCAAATGGTTGAAACTGTAGCTCTTGGTGACAAATAAAGTCAGTTTGCCCCGGGGGTCGGGAAGAGCAGCTAATAATTCTTCTCTAGTAGGAAGCATGACACACTCTTCCACGCTCTGGGCCCTCCATCCTAGCATTAGCCCAATTCATCTCTCATTCCAGATCCTCAGGGGGCCACGCCTTTTGTTTCTCCTAGGGTAATGTGCCCTCTGTTCCTAGAATTTTCTAGCAACACGATTAACCCTTGTGTGGCTTAAGAAGGCACTTCTTACAGAATGCAAATTCTCCCTTGCCAGTTCCCCAGGTCTGCTCAGTTTTCTCCCTCTGTCAGCCACACTGACCCATTTCATTCTGTTCCTTTGAGATCTTCACACAGGCCTGTCCTCCATGCTCTATCCACCCTCCACCTGCCCATTCTATAGACTCCAGTGCAAGGCGTCCCAGGTAAGGCTTCCCTGACATCCCGGCAGCTTACCCTTTGTTTGTTTGTTTGTTTATAAGAGCACAGATCAGAGCAGAAACATGATCCCTCATTCCACAAAAAGAATCAGAATTTGATTCCCATGATTAAGACAAAGCAGCTAGTATAAGTATAGGCTTGTATGCCCCCCCCCCCCTCTCTCTCTCTCTCACACACACACACACACACACACACACACACCACACCACAAAGGAAAAGAGCACAGAGCATAGCCTGGCATTGTATAACTTCCTGTGTGTCTGTGTACTCTCTGTCTCTCTGACCACATTACAATGTGTATGACAGCCGAACCCTGTTCACTACATTCTCTGATGCTAATTTAGCAATTGCGCCACACCCAGCAAATGAATAAAGAAGAGAATGGATAAATTCAGTGTCTTCTCTATACAGAAAGATTAGTGCGGTATTGGAGACTCCCATAAAGCAGCAGTTCTCAATCTGTGGGTCATGACCCCCCCTCTGGTGGTTGAGCAACCCTTTTACAGGGGTCACATATTAGATACCCTACATGCTAGATATTTACATTAGAATTAATAACAGAAGCAAAATTATAGTTATGAAGTAGCAATGAAATAATTTTATGGTTGGGAGGGTCGTCACTACACAAGGAACTGCATTAAAGGGTCACAGCACTAGGAAGGTCGAGAACCACTGTCAGAGAAAGGAAAACTTAGTTCAGATCAACATGGTCATGTGTAGTGGCGAATTAATTAAGCTGCTTTGGCTCCAGGCAGGTCACAGTCATGAAGCCCAGTTGCTACAACACTAGTGCCTCTTGTGAACACTGGGAAGGGTAAGTTCCATGGAGTCACGTGGAACCCAGGTCTTCATAAGAGGCAGCAGTACCTGGGAAGAGCAGGAAAGGAAAGATACACAGAGGGAAGTTATCGCTTGTGTGGGGGGCTGTGGCAAGAGCAATGATGCTTTCCGGGATTCCTGTGATGTGAGTAACTTGTCCGAAAATAAGACAGAAAGGAACAGGCAGGGGTGAGACTGGTGAGGGATATCGGAAAGGGCAGAAACACACATCGTACTTATTCAAGCTTCATCCAAACAGAAGTGAGAACACACTGCAGATTTTTAAACAAAAAAATATTGTGGTCAGGTTTATGCCTAAAGGGGTTTATTCTGACTCACTTTCTCTATTTCCCTGTGTGTGTGGGGGGGGGATCTGTCTGTGTCTGTCAGTCTGGGGAGTGTCTGTCCCCCTGTCTTTCTCTTTCTCTTTCTTTCTCTCTGAGTATGGATCTGTTCGTCTGTCTGTGTCTGTCTCTCTGTCTGTCTGTCTGTCTCTGTCTCTCTCTTTCTCGTGTGTGTGTGTGTGTGTGTGTGTGTGTGTGTGTGTGTGTGTGTGATGCCTAGACTCAGTAAAGTGTAAGAGGAGAAAGACAGGACTGGTAGGTTATGAGGGGGTTGGAGTTGGAGCACAGAGACTTGGGCTTTTTAAGGTCTGAACTCCTTCCCAGGATCAAGATTCTATGACTCGTATATTCATCCTTAATTCACTCTCAGATTTTGGGTAAAGGTACTTCCCGGATATTTTTGTTTTTCTCAGGGAAACTTAGGCCAGTGCCCCTTTCTCCTGTTTAAGCACAAGCGAAGTGTCCAGGAGATTGAGGAGGATGTGCATGTCTCCCCTGGGCTAAGACTAAAAAGACCAGAAAAAAGTTCTCCAGTGAGGTCACCTGAAAGAAGGTAGCACACTGGGTCACACTGGTTGGTTAAACCAAGCAGACAAAACACTTCTGATCTTCCCTAAACAGAGTTTTAGCCAGAAAAGGCGGCTCACACCTCCACAACTCTAGAGGCTGAGGCAGGACCAGTCTGTAAGTTTGAAGCCAGACCACTTTTTATAACAAGACTCCTTCTCAAAAACTAACAAACAAAACACTTGGTGTTTGGTAAATGTATTTAAAAAACAAAAACAAAACAAAAAATAACCCTCCTCCTCCCTCATTTTGGGGCATTGAAATGAATAGAAATGTTGATATTTGCAAAGGAGTGAATATTTTGATATTGTTTTGTACTGTTGTGAACGTGTACATCTGTCACACCAATTTAGGGTATTTTAGCAGCAGTCAATAGATGTATTTATGTGCAGTGAAGTTATAGATTATTTTTAAAAAGCTAGGATGGGGCAGAGGGTGATGCAAAATAAAGTCAATTATAATAAAATGGGTAACATTGGAAAGGGAGGGAAGGGGCCGATCTGAGGAATGTTTAAACAAAATCATCTCTAAGGTACATGAGTTCACATACATTTCAGGAGCCTTTTGATCTGTTTGTTTGGTTGTCTTGGTCGGTTTGTTCTTTAAAATGGAGTAACACTGTAGGCTAGGCTGGCTTCTGATTCACCATGTAGCCGGGTTGCCATGCATCTTCTTGCAGCTTTCCTGCCTCAGCCTTCCAAGTACTAAAGTTAGAGCAGTGAGCCTCTTTCAGTGAGTGAGTCACATGTCCCTACGTATGACTCTTCTCCTTGCCTTCAGGAGGTTGACTCATCAAAGGGATCTAAGCCCTACTGTGACCCCAGCGATGGCTTCTCCATCCAACAGCAGCTGAAGAGAGAAGAGGGTAAAGTGCCACTAGCTAAGGTGGCTTCTGAAAACATTGCCCTTACCCCTGACAATGCAGCAACTTGTCTTTGTTGCAGTAAAGCCTTATGGGAAAGTCAAGCAGACCGTAACAAGTCAGTAGAAGGACCTGGAGTGAAGGCGATTCATCACAGGCTTGCAATAACCATGTGTTGATTTATTTCACGCTCTGAAGAAGCAACCTTTCCAAGATTCATTTCCCTCATTTCCAGAAAAGCCTTTATAAACACTTCTAGAGTCTAGGGACCTTAACGGTGCCCCCAACACAAACACTGTATTAAAAAGAGTTTCAAAACCATTTGGTTGAAGTCCGAAGCATGCGCAATTCCCACTTCTCTGCCACGGTTTTTAACTAACATAGATATGCAATAATATATCAGTCATGTTCCCGAGAGTCTGACCTCACAGCCACGGCCTTTGGAACAATTCTAACCTCTGCCATATGTCTGGTTCCTGCAGCTAATTAATTATTAGCCACTCACCATCAGCAGTTTCCACACTTGATTCTAAAGCCAGCTCCCCTGGGCTGAGTCATTTCACACGAGCATCTTAGCCCTTCTCGTCCACGAGACAAATTCAGTGCTCTGCATAATTTTTTGACTCAAGTGTTAACTAAAAGCAAAGTGTGGGTTTTGATGGATGTGTGGGAGCACCCCCACACTTGTCTGCAACGGCCCCAGGTGGTTTTTAGATGGCCATCTTGGTCATTGCTGGATATTATGGTGCGCACCTGTATTCCTGCCACTTAAGTGCCAGAGGCAGGAGTCTTACTGTATGGAGAAGGCAAGTTAGATGCTACTGTGAGTCCCTGAGGAGAGGAACGAGACTCAGAGGTTGTGGGTAAATGGGAAGACGGACAGGCAGAGCGAATGGGAGTAGGGTGACAGCCGTTAAAGTGCATGATGTATTTTAAAAGCAATATCTTAAAACCCGAAATTATATACCATGAACATATGCCAGTAAACATAAAGTCATGTTCCTACAGCTGTCTCATTACTGAAAAGATGTCCAATTATCACATAATAGTTACAACATACAATCATGTTCCTTGCAATCATCCAATCCCTTATCTTAAAGACGTGTGTATTTACCAGGGACCTGCTTAAATGTGTGCAAGGGTACCATGCTCATACAGTGCCAGTGTAGACCAGAAGAGGGGTGAGATCCCTTGGGAGGGGTGATGCCGATTGTTGTATGGTGTTATGTAGGTAATGGGAATTGAAGCAGGGTTTTACAGGCTGAGCCTTCTCTTTGGGCCTGCAATCATGGAATCTTCCGTTGGTGTTTTCTCATGCTCTTGAGAAGAAGTAGACATCATAGCTGTGGTGATTGCAGCATGATGAAGGCTCCTGACACACTAGCTCTGGGATATAGGGCATCTCACACCTGATATGTGTCTTATTGTGTCAGATTGTGATTTTTTTTTCATGTTATAAAGGTTGCTTAATGGCGAATGCTGTTGGAAAGGGAGATAAGGAATGATTTCCAGATTTCCCCATTGATGAACAAGATGTGTTCCATCTACTGGGATATGGAACATAAGAGATCCAGGCAAGGTCAAGGTGTGGGGATGCCTCTGTGGTAAAGAGCGCTTGCTGGCCTTGCAGAGGACAAGGTTTGTTTCCCAGCAACCATATGGCAGCTCACAGCTTCCTGTAACTCCAGTTCCAGGGGGGTTGACGTCCTCCTTCTGGAATCAGGAATACTGTATATATTAGTACCTCATGAGCAAACTCTCACTCATGTACAATAATAAGAAATCTAAAAAGGAAGGTCAGAGGTAAAATGTGTGCATCTGAACTGCCAGAAAATTCTATTAGACAGGAAGGAGTGATGGGAGTGAGCCTAAGAATATGGAGATGGGATCTTTTATCTTAATTCTAAGCACCTGACTATTTGATTTGTCCAGCCTCTTTCTCTAACTGCCAGTTGAGGGAGATGTCCTGCAGGTCACACAATTTATGGGAAGGTCATCTATTATACTAGAGAGTCATTCTTGCTGATGCCACATATAGGGTCCTTTCTTGAGTATGTGACACCCTGTAATAAGTAGCATTCAATAGAAATGACCATGTGCTACACCTGGAGGACATGGCCACTTCAGGTGCTTCTGGAATCCCATTGTGAAATGTGTCTCCATTTGGAGGGAACACTGCAGAAGAGGCCACAGGGAGAAAAGAAAACATGGCTGCCCCTTGATGAATAGAATTCATGGGTTCTTACTCTTCAAACTAGCCTTAACTGAGTCTAGTCTGCAGAATTATAAAACCAACCTGGACCCTCCCCCCAAGATTTCTCAGACACTGAACCACTAGCCTGGCAGCATCCACCAGTTGTTATGAGATTCCTAACATATACACTGCAGAGGACTGCCTGATCTGGCCTGTGTGAGAGAAGACATACATCTAAGCTTTGAGAGACTGAAGGCCCCAGGGAGTGAGGAGGTCTGGTGGGGTGGAGGATGAAGAATGGAAACATCCTCTTGGAGACATGGGAAGGAGGGGAGGAGGAATGGGATGGGGAACGGTCAGAGAGGGATAGCCCCTGGACTGTAAAAAAGAGATTAATAATAAAAATAAATAATAATAAAAAAATTAAAGAGATGAAATTATTTTTAAATGCTGAGGTTTAGGGTAATTTGTTAAGCACCAATAGCTAACTGGCCAAACTAGGGTCAAGCCCACATCTTCCTGGTTCTAGAACAGATGCCACATAGAGCAAGGGACGCATCTTGCTAGATTTTCTTGCCCTCCATAGAGAATCTCGTTTCTTGGTCTACAGTTCACTAAGCACATACTTTATTTAGCCATAACTTATTGGTTATGTGCACCCTGTGCACCTGGTTTGAAAGACACCTTCCCATCCATCAACTACCATAGGTATCACCTATCAGTCAGTACATCTGTCCTTATACCCAGGTGTTCTACTCTAGGGGGAAGCACAGTAAAGGAAAGAGTGACAAGGCTGAGAGGCCCGAGGTTTCTTTGTGCCTCAAGGTGCCCATTCCAAGAGGCTCTCTCACAGAACAATGCAAGAAAGTTCACTATCTAAAATGCGGTTGGCATTTTAATGGCTCTGAGAACTTAGTTGTTTGAGAGTGGGAAAATCACCAGAACTTTTCAAAAATTTCATAACCTTCTCAAAGTAAACAACACCCCAGCAAGCACAGCTTCAGAAGACAAGGACTTCTCCTGTTTTAAGGAGGCTGTGTGTATCTGGTATGCATCTTGGAGATAAATCATTTTCTTTGTTACTTTTGGTGTGAAATTCTCTGTCTGTGGGTCTGATATTGGATATCACCGCAGAACAGCAGGAACCGTGTTCGTTTCTGTATTAGAATCATATTTGTTTGGGAACTTCTCATAAGTCTGTCTCAAGACATCTGACAGCCTGACAAGGCTGGTTGCCATGGGAAACGCTTGTGATGTTATTTAAATCTATTCCCAGGTCATGGATTGCTGTGTGTTATTATTATTATTTATTTGGACGTGGATGCCTAAAGAGAAAAGACTGAACGACTTCCTTAAAGAGAAGAAAAACCCAGCAAACAAACAACAGAAACAATAATCAATATGTGGACCTGGCAAACAAGAGTCTTCCTCAGCACCAGATTCCAGTTTCAGGAAGACTGTCTGTCAAGCTGTAAACGTTCATTTATTGTGAAGGCTTTTTTCTTCCTTAAAACATTTCTATGACTAGTCACTTTACAGTATTAATGGTTCCACTATTAGTAGACTGAGAGGCAAGGGGGCTCTTATCCTGCACTCTATCTGTTATTTCATTAAGTAAGGTGGCCAACCTCTGACTCTCAGTGGCTCTGTAATGAACCGGGTGCTACAGCCACGGGGTGTATCCTGAGAAAGGGATACCCTCAAAGGTTGTTCCTAGTGCACATTACAGCCAGCCAGGAAAGGGCCACATTCACAAGATGTGAGGGGGCATCTTGTATATAGGTTAGGGCTTACACACTCCCTTTCTTTAGGTAAGACAAGAGGTGAAGAGCTGAGAGAGCAATGAGAATCTGTGGGTGAGTTTCTGTAACTCGTGCCTTTCCCATGGTGGATGTGTGCTTGCGAGACTCTGGTTGGAGATGCACCATGGCACACATAAGCCTGTGATCTGCCCTTGCTTCTCCAACTCTCTATTGTTGATAGAAGCTATGATGAGGCAGGCAAGGCTCTTAAATTCCAGCTGCCCGTTTGGACACAAGTTTAGTCATCTTTGCCACTTCCCCATGACCTGTGTGTGAGTTCTCAAGCACCCCAAAAGTGACCATAGAAGTCACAGAGTAGCTCCTTGCCACAGAGTCAAGATTTACCAGTGGGTCAGAATCTATTGTGAGAAAAGTCACAAATGTTTTACTGAACAGAAGGCTGCATGTCTACATGCATGAAATTATAATATTCTCATATAATGAATGTACAGGAGCTCTGTTTAGTTTTCATAGCACTGCCTCATTCCATTTGAAAATTGCAATCAGCATTTTTTAAAATCAGGAAACCTTTTATGTACGTGGGCGATTTGCTTGCATGCATGTCTGCCGACCATCTGCATGTCTGGTGCCCTCAGAGGCCAGAAGAAGCCTTCAGATCCCCGGGGACTGGAATTACAGGTTGCTGTGGGGCAGCATGTGGGTGCAGGAAATCTAACCAGCTCAGGTCCTCTGCAGGAGCTGCACTCTTAACCGCTGGGCCAACTCGACAGCCCCATGATGGGCTCTCTTACCTTAGAGGCAAAGATGGACATTCAGCTTTCTAGAACCCTGAATATTCTGCCTCACAGTCTCACCAAGTAGGATAACATCATTTTGTGTCTTTAGAAACAAAACCAAACTTATGGGTAGATTGTCAGCGCTCTGACTCCATCCCATGGTTGACTTTTTTGATTTGATGTCTATCATTGCCAGCTACTTTGAAACCCTTTAACTCCTTGGATGATCTTCCAAATTCTACAATGTGTACAGGCCGATCATTCATGTCACACCTTACATCTAGAAGAAAAGCAAGCTTCCTGTAAAACATCGGAACTTTGCCAGCTCCTACACTGGCTTGATGCTGACACACGGGATCAGCCTAGAGATCTATTCCCCAGGCTCACATGAGGCCCCCTCTTCATTAGAAAATCCCTGTCCCAAAGACGGAGCCTGCAGAGGAAACATCGGGTGGGGCTCACCTCCCCATGGCTTCCTTGGCTCTAGTGTCTGAAACAGAGGTTAATCTGTGTGAAGTGTCCCCCACTCTGGTGGCCTCTGCCTGCTTGGGGTCAATCTCTTTGGCAGAGACACTCTGGTTTTCTCTCTGCCTGCTTGAAGGCTTGTCTATGCTGGAAATTGAAGGGACAAAAATAGGAAGGGTTTGGTGACTTTGAAACTAAGAAAACAACTCATTTTCTTTTTAAACATAGCACCTCTGACTAATTTGCGCTGTAATTTATCCCAGTAATTTTGTCTGCACAAAAATGAAGCAAAGTAAATTTCGCTTGAACAACCTCTGTTCTTTAATTTACTTTCACGCACGCAAACATAAATCAGGAGGGGCCAAAGGGCAGCTCGGGTAGGCAAGCAAATTTAAGAGAAAATGTCTTTCAGTTTTTTCCACCTTTTTCTTCATTCAACATGAGTGTTTCACATATTAAAAGCTCTTCATAAATAATATTTTTTTAAACTTAAAAATAGTTTTCAGCATTTTTTTTCACCTCAAGTGCCCCTTAATCTCTGTGCCTGAGAATACTATGATACTAACAAAATCTAATATTCATGTGTGTTTACATATGTTCTGGCATTGTATGACAGACAATAGTATTCTTTAGATATTCATTATTCCCTTAAAATAAATACGACCAGACAAACCATAGCAACATTATTAACTGTATCATGTGATGTGGATTTTTAGGAACCGGATACCATTTCTTCCATTATCAGGTAGTCAGTTACTTTTAAATAATGTAACTTTTCTGCAGCCAAGAAATGAAATGACTTCATTGGCCCACTTCTTATAAACTAGGCATAACCACGTGAGCTGATTTAACTGACAAGATCTGAATAAAAGAAACAAACATCACTTTCTGGTGGCAACATTTGACTTGGCTGGACCACTTTCTTCCTCCTGGAGTATACCACAAAATGGAAACGCAGCTTCACAAGGAGGCCCTGAGGCAACTGACACTGAGAACCATTGTGATTTGGTGTGTATTTCTTAGTGAGCACAGTTCAGTCATTTCCTGACTAATACACGTAAGACAAAGGCTGTGAGAAATGACATGATTGGCAGAACAAACTGGCAAATGTCATTTCCTTATTCAGCCTTAGATTACACACTTGGTGGGAAAAGTATGTTTCCAGAAAATCTCAGAATCAAGCACATGATCTATTTGCACTAGACAAGTGACAATCCAGAATATCTGGGTCTTTCAGTTGACTTGAAAAAAACAAAATCAGTCATTACATCCAGGTTGGATGAGCTGATAAAATATACAAAGAAGTATCCATGAAAACCAGTCATTTTCTAGGTAAGTGAAGCTGAAATACAGAAGCTTTCTCAACGTTGAAAGCCAGGCAGTCTCTGGGTAACCCAAACCTTCTGCTTTCACTATGACAATGACTGCCATGGGTATACCAGTACTTCCAGTGAAAGACTGAAACAAGGGAATAGTAGCCAAGAAGACACTCATAGAACGTTCTGTGAATGCATCAGACACCTAAAAGGATTGCAAAGAGCTTAGATACTCCCCTCAACATTTCTGTTAGTTAGCAGGATCTGCATTCAAGCAAATGTGTGCTTTAGACTCCGGTCTTCAGTTTTTTACATCGTCACAACTTGGCAGTCAAATTTCTTCTTTGACACTTTTAGCTGAAGATACTCTTTAAATGAATTTAATATCTTGGACACTTACTTCAAGGTCACCAAGATTTCCCACCCTGTCCTCACTCTGGTCTGGCCATCACTGGTGAGTTCACCACCATACACCATTGCCTAACTGCTTCCTGTGTTGTTAACTCCTTGTCCTTTGGGAAGCCTGGATCCTGTTTACCTATCTCTTCATACAGTGCCTCCCTACTTTCATCTGTAAACTAATCATTTTGGATTTATGGGAAATGCATAAGTCCTTACTCATAACAGTCTGGATTAGGTGGTCACTAATCCCACAGGAAAAGGAAATCCTTGACAGTATCCATGAGACTTGTAAGCAATGAAGTGCTCTCCAATCACTTAAGACTTCAATGACTCAATTTCCCCACCAATTAAATATTGATAACTGTCACATTCCTCATTAAAACTCAAGAACTACTTGGGAAGAAATGAACCTGTGTTTCTAAAATGCTTGCTGTCCAGTAAAAGGAGCTGTGCTGTGTATGTTCAAGCTACACTGAAATGAAACAGGTTTCTAAATTATTCACAGCCTTACAAAATAAAAGAAACTCACTATATACTTGCAAGGACTCAGGTCTGAGACAGTAGCATTTAAATAATTACTCAGCAGAAGTGGTGGTGTTGGGCTTAGAATGCCAGAACTTGGAAGACTGAGTTAGAAGGATCTCAAGTTCCAGAATTATCTTATAAACATAAAACAAACTAATAGTGCTGCCACATTTGGAATGAGCTTTGTGTGCACAAGTCAACAGTTTTCAAGAGGGAAATACATCAGACTTCCTGACTGCACATCAGGTTTGCTGACACACATGTTTGATCCCAGTGGTCCTGAGACACAGGCAGGTGGATCTCTAAGTTTAAGGCTAACCTGGTGTACTGGCTGGTTTTGTGTCAACTTGACACAAGCTGGAGTTATCACAGAGAAAGGAACCTCAGTTGAGAAAATGCTTCCATGAGATCCAGCTATAAGGTATCTTCTCAACTAGTGATCAAGGGGGAGGGCCCAGCCCATTGTGGATGGTGCCATCCCTGGGGCTGGTAGACCCTGGGTTCTATAAGAGAGCAAGCTGAGCAAGCCAGGGGAAGCAAGCCAGTAAGTAACATCCCTCCATGGCCTCTGCATCAGCTCCTGCTTCCTGGCCTGCTTGAGTTCCAGTTCTGACTTTCTTTGATGATGAACAGGAATGTGGAAATTGTAACCTGAATATACCCTTTCCTCCCCAGTTTGCTTCTTGGTCATGATGTTTTGGGCAGGAATAGAAATCCTATGTAGTGGGTTATAGGGCAGCCAGAACTATACAGTAAGATCCTCTCTCAAATTAAATAAATGAATAAATAATCAAACAATAGAAATGGAAAAGAAATATTCATACTGAGAAAGGATGTTCTTGATTTATAACAAAATCATAGTACCAAAGAGATGTGAGTATTGAAAATTTCAGATTATTTAACCTTGGGAAAGAATCTGGTATTAAGATAGCTAATGGTCCTTACAGTGTTATAATGCTTTAGTTTTTAGGTGGGTGTTTATTTTCTTATCTTGTTTATTATAATTTCTTTCAAAACTATCACAGGAGATACGTGCTGTTACTATCCCTTTACGGGCACTGGACTTTAAGATTAAAATCTGTGGCAGAAGATTATACACAGGTGGGTATGGCACCTGGTACTTATAATGCCCACACTTGGGAGGTCCAAGTTCAAGGCCAACCTCTGCTTCACACAGAGTACCAGAATAGCAAGGGCTTTGTAGCAAAACCATGCCACAGAGAGAATACCAGAGCTTCTGAAATATCTCAGGGAGACCCCCATATTTAGAACTGTTTAAGCTCATTTAAATCCCTTTGGATGTGTGTAGAGAAGAAGTACTTAATGAATGTCACTCCATCTAATTCAAGTAGCTTTGCCTGAAGTGTTCTCAATTACAAGTGTGTGAGGGAGGCTGATTAACTGTAGAAAGTAAGAAAGCATATGTCAGCCCATGTCCATCTAATTTTCTGAATCAAATAGGCATAAACTACTCTGGAGACACTGGCATCTCCTTCTATACCTAGCAGCACCTCTGAGTATTATGTAAATGTCTGGGAACAGAAAGTGCTCAGATTGGAAGTCTGATATTGTTAAGATTGCTATGTAAATGTCCAATACCTAGCACAGAAACTCAACCAGGTAGTCCCTCAATAAACAGCTATCAAATGTACCCTAACCAGTGGAATAGGCCTGGCTTCCCAAGGCTTGGGAACACACGGCACTTCAGAGTGAATTGGGGATATTAAAAGTTACAGGAATCTGAATACATTTTTTAAAATAAAGCTTTGTCTACTTTAATTTTTATATGTATGAGTTTGCCACGAGGTGTAGGTAGTGCCCACAGAGGCTAGTAGGGGTCACTAAAATGCCTGGAATGGAGTTTGGATAGTTGGAGCCTCTCTGTGGGTACTAGAGCCTAAACCTAGGTCCTCTATATAACCACTGAGCCATCTCTGCAGCTTCTCCAGGTTGCATTTCTAGCTTTATCATGACTTCATATGTTAATTACCAATCTAAACAGAACTCAAATGTTCTAAAGAGTTAAGGCTGTAACAGCAGAGACATTCTAACAAGTCTTTCTTCTGCTATTAGACCTGAGTTACATTTTATCTACAGCAAGCTTCACTTTATAAACAGAGCTTCATACTGCAACTTAAGCAAAACATGGCAGTATTAATAATCAAACATCTTTATTTAACAACTTTCTTAGAAATTAAGAACACAGTACCAGAAGCCCGCGGGATATCACTGAGAAGAATTTTCATGATATCTAGACAATTTAGTGCCAATGCTAATAACCGACTCCTGCTGGTCCCATTCTTCCCCAACAAAAGGAAGCCATTCATTCATGCTGTGATGGGTCCTTCCTGAGAGACATTCTGTGCTGGATTAATGTGTTACAGATGATGCTGTTAGGGAGAGCTCCTGACCCTGGAACAACTACTGACCAACCTGGGATTTGGTTGTCCTACATTTATTCTTTTTCCCCTGATGTGTTCCTGGCCCCTATAAAAACCACACACAGAATAAACACAAATCAAATGCAGTAAAGAGACAGGTAGAGGACTGGCGGCTAAGGAAAGATGGCTTCTAGTCAGACAGCCTTTCCTCCATAAAACTTCTGAGCATGCTTCATTTCTAAAGATGAAATCAGAATTTTTTTGTTCATATAAGGCAGGATCACTATGTAAAAATAATATATTTGCGTGTGTTGTGTGTGTGTGTATACATGTGAGTATATGTGTGTATATGTGTGTGAGTGTGAGTGTATTTGTGTGTGTGTACGAGTGTATGTATATGTGTGTGAGTATATGCATATACTTGTGTGTGAGTGTGTGTACAAGTGTGAATGTGTGTTAGTGAGAGTGTTCAAGTGTGTTAGTGTGTGAATGTGTGCAAGTACACATGTATGAGTGTGTTTTAGTGTATGTGTGTGTGTGTGTGTGTGTGTGTGTGTTTGTGTGTATGAGTGTGGACATTGGTCAAGAAAGTGCCTTTCATGTCATGCCCCTGTCTCCCTGTCCTTGGTTCATCATTCCTCAGATGCACAAGCTACTTCTGGGCTCTACCTGAGTGCTAGTGACCTGAACTAAGATGTTCAAGCTTGTGTAGTGATCACTCACCTAACAGAGCCACCTTCCCAGTGCCTGGATGCTTTAACTCACATTATCTTCACTCTGAATGCTGGGGTCAGGGGCATAAAATACAAAGAAACAAAAACCACTGGACATGATATCATTCCTAGCTTTGTTGTTGACATCCTGAACACTCGGTGGGGAAGTCCTTGCAGCTGAGAAAGAATCGTGAATAATTTTACAAGAATTTGTTAAATTAGAAAGTAATCTTCTACCAAAGTCCTTAGATAGTCAGGACCTCACCAGGACTATCTTCAGACTGTGAAAAGAATATCCTCATGGAACCCTAAAAAGATATCCTTTTGGAACCTCAAGATTATCTATTTTCTTCGGAAAAAACAGACGAATTACTAAGTCATCTATTAGACCCCAGACATAAACCTCTCACTCAATGGGATCCAGGCAAGCCACTCCAAGATAAATGCTTTCATTTGCCTTAAGATTAACCCCACAGCTCTAATAATGCCATTTTATAGAATATGTGAACTTCAGTCTGTGATTGATCCTCAGGTATATGCATTTGAAAGCTTTGATTAAAAATGTTCTAAACATTTTAATCGTTCCCTCCTTCCTGCCCATAACAGTAAAAATTAAAATAAGCCTATCCGCAACCTGGCCAAATATTTAGATAAAGAATGTGTCCATAGCCGGCAATATCTTAAATGTGTTTGAGTTATCCTACGTGCTACCTAACTAGTGAAACTGTCAGCCTGGGATTTTGTATATATTCCTCATTAGATTGCCTCAAAGACTTCAGGGTAGGTATATCTGCATTTTAAAATTTGTATTTTTCCATGGTTTATATTCCTCATAAAATGCCTGAGAACTTTATAGAGGATGTTACATTAATATGTGTTATTATAAATATGATTTAAATATCTAAAGCATTACAGAGTGATTACTGTTCAATAAGGCAGCATGCATAAAAGGGTTATCTCCACACTGAGCTGAGGTTTCCACAATATAACATAATGAATTGTTCAATATAGTTTGCATGCTATTTGTCTTTGCTTCTGCCTCGGCTCGAGGGAAACTGATGTGCAGTCCTCTAACAAGACAGCCATAAATTGTTGAACAATAAACAGCCCTTGAGATCTTTACATGGTATGTGGTTAACAAGCAATTCATCTTGAGAAACTTGATTTAGTACGACAAAGGAGCTTCCCTGACAATGGCCAACATTGTTTTAAACCGCTGTTAAATCAATTAGTACTTTGGAAGCTCTAATGTCTCTGCCATTCTCCCAACCCTGCCTAAGAATTCCAGCTGTTTGTTTCCTAAAGAAAATAAAGAGGTGGATGGAGCCACTGCATGAATGTGCTCAGCTTCCATGGAAAACATTAAAGATGATCCCAAATAAAGGAGGGGCAGGACAGCCTCCTTAAATCATCAAGATCTATGTGGGAGCTCCCTCCATGTTCTGAATCACTCATACTGTAGCCAAGGATACATTAGGAAGAAGGGAGCTATTATTCTAGAGTCGGGACCAGCAGGTTAAGTACCAGAGAAAATGCCTTAAGTCTTGGGAGGCTAGTTTTATTTTCTATGTAGTACATATTTCCTTTGCTATATGTAATACATCTTAGTGTTGTAACCGTGCCGTATTGGAGTAACACAAGACACTTGCAGATATTACCTTCTCCTCACTGAGGTATTAAGTTGCCAAGTAGGAGCTCGACTTAAAAAGAAACAATAAACAACTTCCACTTAAGAGAAATATAATAGTAACCATCTCTGGGTCCCCAGCAAATAATTGAATAATTAAATCTCCTTTTAACATCACAAAGTACATTTAACACAGCAAGACATGCCCCACATTTTTTTAATGACAATTCCTCTTTGCTTTTTATTTTGCCTTATTACTTTTTAAAAAGACAAATCTTTGGCAGTTTCTTTCTTTCCCATTTTAAAAATGTTTAAATTTTATTTATTTCCTCTTTGAAGAGAGCATACAATTACTGACTTAAATACCTCAGGCCCCTGCTAGCTCCTGTTTTCTATGGGATTAAATCAGTCTGTGGGAAGGACAGCCTCCTGCCAGAGACTCTTCAGCCATATTGGGTCATTTCTATTGGAGAAAAATCATTTAACTTTCCTTAGCCATGGCTGGCTGGCTAGAATAAGAAACAAAACCAATCAAAAGCAAGCAGGTCTCAGCCGGATCACCATTTCAGTTTTTGTGCGTACGTGGGGGGTGGGGGTGTTTGTTTTTGTTTTCCTTAAAATAATGCTATCCTACTTTTTTCTTGCTTTGAAGAGAAAGGCACTTTCCCCTGTCTACCCTGATTGTGTGGAAGTTTGGGCAGCATTGTCCTGAACTAAAGTCTGGTCTCCTCTGACAAAGTGAGAAATTCAAATTTTCAATATCTCTCTCATTTCCCAAAAATGCATAAAGCCGAAATGTTCTGGGCAGACTGTGTTTCCTGTAAATGTTCATGTGTGTATCCAGTCTGGCTGTATGAATGTCTCCTATAAAGGGAAACTGAGGGAAATGGCTTTTCCCCTCCAATAGGCTCACTCCTAATTCATGACTGAGTCCCAGGCCATTGTCCTAGCCTGTGAGGAGGCTGGATAGATTTGATTTTAGTTTCTGTGCATATTACTTATCTGCAGCTAGAGATGTGATGAAGTCATCGGCCCTTCTGTTTATCGCTTCCCTTGGCTTCCCGTTAGAGCAGTACAGACCTCGGGAGAACTGAACGTAATTCTTCATCTGCCTCTAGAATCCATTCATCTGGCTCTTTCCAAAAAGTTAATGATGTAGGTTGGCACATGGTGCCCCAGAAAATGGCACACAGGCATTGAGGGGAACTGAAGAAGGTAGGTCTCAGTTACCCCTCCTTTTCTTCACATCCTTAAAGTAGATCCTGAAGCCCTCTGTCCCTTTCCTGACCTCTCTAGTGAAGGACATCTTCCCTTCACCCAGAGAAAAAGAGCTCACCTGTCTTTGAGGACCCAGGATAGGAAGCTGAGCCTGAGCTAGCAGGCATAATTAGCCGCTCTCCTGTACTAACTACCATGAGATCACAATCCCATGAATCCCACCTTTCAACCCAGCTAACACCAAAAACCACACAGGATTCTCTGATTCCCCAGCTCTCTTGTCCCATAAAACTCATGCTAAACACATTTGCGTGTGAGCATCAACACTCCTCATGGAGTTGGCAGATATTGTCCACGTTTTCTGAAAGGAAGAACGGAGGTGCAAAGTGGAAAACCATCCAAGGCAACTGGGAAAAACTGACGCCCAAACCAGGCGATTTAAATCATTTAATAACTTCTGCAGTGTTTGGGTTGGAAAGGAGGCTTCCAGCAGAAAGCAAGAGAGTGTCTGGTATTAGGTACCTTTTAAAAAGGATCGCAGTGTTTATTCTCACACATTCTTCCTTTGTCTTCGTAGGTACCAATAAAACTTTATTACATCTTGGGATTTGTCCAGGACAGCTGCTTTTAGCCTGGCCGTTTGTGGCAACGGAGTTGATTTAGCCAGTAAAGCACTTGGTGTACAAGCATGAGGTCCTAAGAACAGATTCCAACACCCATATGGTCCTCACCTACATCCCTAACCTGGGGCAGTGGATAAGTGATAGTCCCTGGGGTTCACTAGCCAATCAGGCTCCATCTCAAAATACAAGGTGGAAAGCGACCGAGGAAGATATCAAACACAGCCCTCTGCGTGCACATAAGCACATCAGCACACACCGTGCACACTGGAACAGATGAGTTTCTGGTGGAAGAACCAGTATGCGGAAGTCCTATCCCCCACTTTATCTTTCTGGGGACCAAAATAACAACTTCCTTGCAGCCAAATCTTACAGTGATTTTTCAGCTCTTAACAGGAGTCACACAGCAGGGTCTCAATAGTTAGTAACAGTTTCATTGATTATTATAGAAACCATTCTTGCTCAAAACAGGACCTTTCAAGCTGTAAGAGAGGAAATGACAGCACACGAACCCCTGCTGTCACGCGGTCCAGCAGAGATCCTATCCAAGGGTGTTTCCTCCAATTTTCCCTTTCACCTCATTCACATGCTGCTTTATATTACGGTCTGTCCACACGTTTAGGCAATCAGAGGCTTGTGGCTCAGTTTGTGGGTTATTCTGGTCCTCTATGATTATTTTGTGAAGTGCTTGGCAGGCGGGTGACCATTTTGTTTCTAGTTGGGTTCTTTGTCAGAAAGTGAAAACAAAAGGCTCTTACATTGAACGAGTTCAGTCTCCAATTTCAGAGCTTCTTAACCAGAACGGAAGGGAGGAAGATGTTCCCTCTTCCACTCAGAGATCTAAACTCTGTGTATTCACTTAACAAAATCAATTGAGGGCTTTTTGTTTTGTTTTTGCTTTTGTATTTTTAGGACATTCAAAATGGAATGAAATCTATTCAGCTTTGTTCTTGACATGTTACTAGCTGTGCACACAAGGAAACTGTGGACAGAAGACAGAGCAACTCTAACACTGAGCAGGGCCTTGTGTTAAACACTGTCAACAAGGTAACGTTTCCACAAAAGTAGCTATACCAGGGAAGGCTGAGAAAAATGAATTTGCTGGTGAATTGTTAGATGGAGAGGTGGTTTTTATGTTTGTTTTTAATGATGATCTTAGAGGAATCTGAATGTTCAGTCAAGGCATTGTGAAGGCTATTAAATTCTTTTAAAGACAGATAACAGCATAATCCTGCTGTACACTTATTTCTGTGTATTTTGAAACCATTTCTAACAGCTGATGTTATGATATGATATCTGATATGTCACATGATATGATATGACATGATATGGTATGATATGAAATATGATAGGATAAGACATGAGATTTAGGAGACATTATCCACTTCTCTGGCCTGTCTCTCCAGAAATGCCCCAAGATCAAAAGTCAAAGCAACATCAGTTGGGAATGTTGCTCAATTCTCATTCCCGCTCTGCCTGTGCAGGGCCCTGGGTCTGACGCTTGCAAAGCAAGATGACAGAAAAGGCAAACATAAAAATCAGCAAAGGGCAAAGCACAATTCAAAGAGAATTTAAAATTAATCTTATTTACTTTAAATTCAGTTTCAAGATGAACTTTAACAAGTTAAAAACATGCTGAAAGAGAGCAGGCCCAAATGCTCGATGCCCTGATAAGACGCCACTGTCTGGCAAAGCCCATACTTGAGAACCATAAAACTAAATTTTGTGGTATCTTAAGCAAATTTAAGCTCCAGGTTCAGGTGTCTGCAGAGTTATCTTTGGGTGTATGGCCCTTGTGTGCTGTAGGCTAGACACTCCGAGTCCTGGCCGGGAATGACGGAGCGGGTCTCTAATCCCACACTGAACACATGGAGATTCAGAGGCTGTGGTATCCTGGGTTCTGGACTAGCCTGGGAGAGGAGGCAAGGACGCATCTCCCAGAGAAAATAAAGAAGAAAGGAATCATGAAGACACTAAAGGACAGTGTCTGACAGTCATCTTCTGCCCACCACACCAAGACCCTCTAGAACCCAAAGCCCCACCCAGCTCGGAGCTTACAGTCTTCCTAACCAAATTATTTCATTCTGATGCCCAAAGATTTTAAACAGCTGTTAGGTTCCATGTTCTCTGTCCACACATCTGTGCCTTCTGTGATCATTTGTCCCAAGTGTGATTGTTCTCCAAACGCCGCACCTGTGTGTCCCAAATCATTATGAGCTTATAGGTTACACAACTTCTCTAATCTCATGTTGGCTTATTATGGTACTAAGACAAGTCAACATCCTCGAAACACACCACAAGCATGCAAGTACTGCATTTGCACAAAGTGGGTCAGCCATTGAGACTCAGCAAGAGAACAGCTCGTGACATCGAGGCCTTTCTGTTCCGCACTTTTCAGGCTGAGAATTAACTCTTCCTCAAATTTATTTTATAATCAAAAGCAACTTGATAAGGTCACATTTCACAGACACCTCACAGTGGCGTGTTGTGGTCACTACAGAAGTTTGGGTAGCTTAAAAGACATGGTGCGGGTCTTCATGGAATTATACTTTGTGGTTTCCTCTCCACATGCCATTTCTAAAGTCCAGCAAGAAAATGATGACAGACAGCATTGCGATAAAGGCGGCTGCCCCCTCTCTTCCTTATGTGCTAAGATCCTGCTTGCCGCAGGCAGTTGGTACCATATGGAGGTAGGCTTCTTTGCTGTCTGTATATGGCCCCGTGGTGTTGTACAAAACTCCCTTTTCCTCATTAAAGGTGCACAAAAGTCTAAAAATACACCCTCGGCTCTTTCATCCTTTGCTTTTGCAAACCTCTGGGGACAATTCCAAGCCAGCTGGTTGCTCTTGGTCAGGTGAGACAGTGAGAGCTGTCGTGCTCACAGGGCAAAGCAGGGAAGCAGAAACTCACAGCTTCGGGCTCAGAATCAATGCCTTGAAACCACGAGCAACTTTCAGGAAGATTTTACACGGTGAAGTTTCCTACTGTAGGTGTGTCCTAGAAGAGCCTCCACTCCAAAACCTGAGGATCAGTGAGACAGCCAGTTGTGAGCACAGTCATGGTCACAGTCAACTGGGATGTTGTTTGACATTGTAGCTGTAACAAGAAGAGTGTCAGAAAGCACAGCAGCAAGGATTCACAGGCTGTGATCAGCCTCTAGGGTGTGTATTCAACAGGGGCTGTCTGGGAGACTAGCTCTCATATTTTTACATGTTATTTCCTGGGTATGCGTGTTTTGTCTGTATATGTGTCTGTGCCCCACTATGTGCCTGGTGTCAAGGAGCTCTAAGGAGGGCATGGAATCCGTTTCCCTAGGACTGGAGAACTATGATCTTAAGCCACTGTGTGAATGCTGGGGTAAAATAACGGGTCCTCTGGAAGTACAAGTGTTCTTAAGTCCTGAGTCACCTCCTTAAGGCTGACCCTCTTTAATAGGTTTACTCAGAAGCACCAAGACTCTCATTCCCCAAACGTCTCTCGGCTCCCGTCAGCTATGACTAAACTCCCCATGGTCTTTATTTTATTACTGTGCAACACAAGCCATCTGGAAAAAAGAGAAGCACTTGAAAGCATTTGGAGCACCTTTTCTTTCCTTTTTTGTTGTTGTTTTGTTTTGTTTTAGGCAGGGTTTCTTTATGTAGCCTTGGCTGTACTGGACTCACTTTGTAGACCAGGCTGGACTCGGACTCACGAAGATCTGCCCGCCCTTTACCTCCAAACGCTGAGATTAAAGGCATGCACCATGGGCCTTAGGTCTAAAACTTTAGTTCTGAAGGGCTACTAAGATGCAGTGGTAACAATGGGCAAGTTACCTGTAACATTGTTATTTTCCCCTACCCAAGCACCAGGCACATTCTAAACTAGAAACAATGAACCTTTATCTCCTAAAATGATAGTGTTTAGATAGCTTTTTCTCCACCTGAAATATCAGGACGTAAAGGAGACTTTATTAAGAATTGTTGCTTCCATTCACACAGAGACTCAGAGAACTGACACAAACCAGCGCTGTCATGCTGCCTGGAAAGCAATCCAGACTTTAGCAAAGGACGATACAAAGTCCACCAGCCTCTCAGAGCCAGTTTTACAGAATAAAGAACTGAACTGTTTGCTTGCTTCAGAATACCACTGGTTTTTAGTCTTTTCGTTTTCTGGAAAGGGTTTACAGATAGCGTGAGTCAGGTCAAACATATCATCTGGGTGCAATCCATTCTTGTCATCAGGGCTCCAGTAAACATGTTCTCTGTCCTCTGTGTCCCATGAAAAATATACATGCTGTGGCCTTCAGAAACATGATAGAAATAGAGATAGATGATAGATAGATGACAAACAGACAGACAGATAGATAGGAATAGGAAATAAGTAGATAGATAATAGATGATAGGTAATAGATGACAATAGAGAGTAGACAGATTCATAGACAGATGATAAACAGATTAATAGGTGATAGACAAGTGATACGTAAATAGATTATAGGTAGGTAGATAGATGGATGGATAGATAGATAGATAGGTTGGTATATCGATAGATAAATTTTTGCTGCTCGCATGTATTTTAAATACTACTTCTTTTGGTGACATAGGAAAACATTGATTTGAAAGTATGAAGAACTAGTTTTGGATCTCTAGCACCACATTAAATACCAGGTAGAACAAACTTATATTCCATTGCCCAGCAGTGGGGGGTAAGGGCAGCTTTCTGGCTGGCCGGTCTAACTCAGTGAGCTCCAGGTTCAGTGGAGAAATGGAGAACAATTGAGGAGGACACCTAACAATGAATTATGTCTCCACAGGCATGCATACCCTTGTACACACACACACACACACACACACGTATGCACACATGCATGCATGCATACACAAATACTGCACACATCCATATGGATATAAAACACACAAACATCTACTTATCTAACTGGTCTTACGAGATGGCTATGATCACCAGATAGATATGGAATACTTTTGAAACATGTTTGGTTGAATTTGAAATATCCGTGTGTTTCATCTTTCTCTCAGACTGTTTAATCTGTCAGCTATATCAGACATCTTGTTAGAGCTAAGATTTCAGAAAACACTTTTTCCCTACTCCGGTTTTAAATGAACAAGAATATATTTATTCAAAAGACTTTGATCAAACACAGCAGTTGAAAGGGGCTGCTTATAGATCCTGAGTCTGCAACAGGGTGGGTATGGAACTGCTCATTGTATCGAGTGACTGTGGAAAGCATTCTAGGCACGCAGAGGAAAGCACTGCAGGACTAAGGTCATCACAGGGCAATCACACAGAATTAGTGCCCAACGTGGACTCAGCATTCTGCATGGAACCAAAGGGCTTCAGACATCAGGCACTACCTGGTACCCTAAACACATGGGAGATATGAGTATATACATTTGCACAGTTGTGTCTTAGAGCAGTATTTTCTAATTAAGGCTGACAGCTTACTTAAAACTTCCTGGTTTAGGTCTCAGGAAAAAGGTACCACATTCACAAATACAAAATACAAGTATGTGTGATCCAACCTCATGGATAAAATTAAGTCAAATTAAAAGGGTTGGAGAGATGGCTCAGCCACTAAAGGCTAGGCTCACAACCAATACTCTAAGACTTACTGGAGCCTTTATTAGTTACCAGAAGAAATGTTTGTAGGAAATAAGCTGCTAATAGATAAAAGCTAGAAAAGAAAGCAAACAGGCAAAGCAAACAAACAAAACACACACACCCAACATCTTGAGCTTCCACACAGTAACGAGTAATGGAAGACAAAGAAAAATGGAGTCGTAACAGTAGATACAGGACTCCTGTAATTATCACCGGAATGGCACACTCTGGCTCCAAAGCATATGACTACAATCACCGTTTGCTTCAGTGAGAAGTTCGAACTGTGGCAAAGGCAAAACAAATCCATACACTTGAGATGACGCACTTGAAGGTTATACTAGAGACGAGGTTCATAAGGAAGTTGGAAGTTTCCCATTCCAACACTGAACACCCTTTGGCACATGCCTTTCTTCTATGACTTTGTATCTGACACACACGAGGCAGCCCCGCATCCTCCTCCTTCCCTTGCTGTGGTTGCATGTATCTGCAGATGTAGCCCACACTGCTCTCCCGGCGCACATCCTCTGACAGACAGGTGCAGGGATGGGTCTGGCCTCGGAAGCAGGGCTGGGAATGGCCGCGCTCGAGCACAGGAATTACAGCTGGCAGCCATTCTGATTGGTGCTGGCACGGAGACTTTCTTCTGAGATCCAAACGCCTTGAGAACCAAATGTTCCTGGGATTCAGGCTTTCTTCAGCCAACAAAGCTTAGGTCAAAAAGCTAATTGGCTACTTGAAACTTTGCTTAGATATCTTTAAGGGAAACAAAGAAGGGTTGTTTGCGGCAACTCACATATGCATATAGCAAGGAGCCGATGGCTAAACAGATAGACTAGGAAAAGCCAATTTCCACTGTGAAGCCGCTTCCCTCTCAAGGTGAGGCAGAAAGAGGTATCTGAAAGAACAATACGAAGTGCATTTTCTATAGAAAATTTCACCAAATGGTTCCTCCTTACATTCTCCGGTGTAATTGTGTCTTTAGTGATATAAAGTCTTCTCTACTGCAATTGTTCTAAGTGAAATGGATCTAGAGAAAGCTGAGATGGAAGAATGGAAGGAGAGAGAGAGAGAGAGAGAGAGAGAGAGAGAGAGAGAATAACTTGTAAGAAGTGTAGTTGGTGGATTACACACAGAATCTTGTCTGCATACCAAAAACCCCCATCTGTATTGTTCTATGTGCCTTGCTGGACTCCTTTCTCCTTCATCTGTCACTCAGGTGCCACAGCTACCTCAGGGCAGGGAGCATGACAGAGCACGGGAGAGAGCGTTTTGCTTAGACTCCAGAACATAAATGTTTCCTAAATGTCCCTTCATGAGTGGACAGTTCAGTGTGGGGCTGAGAAAGCCGTAGAGGCAGAGCTTCCTGGTCACTGCTGTTAATGAACATCCTCTTAGACACTGGCCTCTGTGACCACTGTGAGGCTGCCACACATGCTCTCTGCTGCTCTTTAAGGTCCACAATCGGAAGCACGTGACAGTAGGCTGAGAAAATGGGTGACAGGCCACCATGAGATTACATCCTGGAAATACATCATGACACAAAAAAAGGGAGATGGAATGGGAGAGGGAGAGGAAGGGAGGGAGTCTGATGGAGTCTTTATGTAACCAGATCAGGTGAGGAAGGCTAGTGACAAAGACATGGGCATGTGGTATATGAGCAGGTTGTCAGATTGACCAGGTCCACTGGGCAGCCATGTGGAGGCAGGAAAATTTTGGAGACACGCCATCTAACACAGGATAAAAACCCAGGTCTGTCACTGTACTTCATAACTGCAACACAGAGAGTGAATGACCATGTGTAGCCTATGGTTACATCCAACCTTGAAACCTGGCAAGTCAAGGTGACCAGCATTCTGCCTCAGGGTAACACAGAAGAGAAGAAGAAGTCCTGGGGCAGGGCTTGGGCGGGGCTTGGCGGGGCTTGGGCGGGGCTTGGGCGGGGCTTGGGCGGGGCTTGGCGGGGCTTGGGCGGGGCTTGGCTCTGAATCTGACTACTTTCTTTGACAACAGCTCAGTGGTAGGGCAAACAAAGCATCTTAGGGTAGAGATGTTAAGGAAGAACTAAGGAGAAGATTAAGATGAGTGTGTGTTAATTTTGCTAACTGGTACTCTTCACATCAGGGCTCCCCATTTGTGGTTTTAAGAAAGCTATGTATGTATGTATGCACGCATGCATGTGTGAAAGCAAATGTTTCTAAAGAGCTCTGTTCTGTATCTACAATGTAAGGAGATCTGTCCAATGTCGTCTTTGGCTTTTACAAACTGGTCCTCTTTTCCAGGTAACCTGACCTATTAGCCAACAACCATCAGGAACTATTAATACTAAGCCTATATATTAGGATGGTTCTCTATCTGGTAGTAACGCAGTGTTTGTGGATAACCCAATCACCGTCTTTCAATTGTCCAACTGACAGTGCTCCTTGCCTTCCAGCTGTGTGCTATCAGGGTATGTCAAAAGTCATTTTCCCGGGTATTCCTACCAATGTTGACGCAGTCCTCAGAATGGCTGATGGCTCGGCCATTCTCACCACTCTGCCTCAAACGCCAAAGCATGTCACACGATGAAGAAAAGACGATCACTTGAACATGGAAGGTTCCCTGGTAAACTAAAGGGAGAGAATGCACTCCAACGAGCTTCCAGAAAATGGGGTCTTTCAAACCGGGCTGGCCAAAGTCAGCAAGTACAGATATGGACCCGGCTGGGGAGGCAGGGGTTTGGTACAGACCATGGTGAACCTACCTTTCATCCCCTTTCCTTGCTTGACGCCGAAGGAAGGATGGCGGGACAAGCTGTGTCATGCCCATAAGCCTTTCACTAGTAAATGTACGTGGTTACACGGCAGGGGGACAGAGGGGCAGCTCAGCCCCTCAAACCCCGGTTCAAACAGACACTATCTGGTATCATCCATCACTTTCAGACTCACTTGCTTTTTATCAGGAATTTCTTGGAAAAACTCAAGGATAATATAGACCCGTGTGCGGTGTCTGTGTTTCATACATTTTGTTGTTATTGTGGTTCCTCTGCTTCCCTTGCTTACTGGAGCTGGTATGTATATATTGATTATATACACATATTATATTGATATATATATATATATATATATATATATATATATATATATATATCAATATAAACAGGCCTTCTTTTTTTAAGATTTGCATTTTCATAGTGTCACTCTGATACTGGCAGCTGCCTAACAGCCAAGTGGAACACATAATTGCCTACGGAAGAATATTCCAGGGCCAACCCTGTCTCTTTTATATTAAAAAGAAGTTAGACAGGCTCACTAAGCCTCAGGCTTCTGAACTTGATGTCAACTTTGGAATTAATTTTATATTTCATATGTTGCATTCATATATTTTCTACACATAGCAAATGATTTTTTTCCAGGATTAGTTTAATAATGTATCTCTTCCCTGCTTTGTCTCGAAGATTGCTTATTGTACTTAATCTAAATAATAAGTCCTACACTTTATTAACTGGCAATGGGCTAGCTAGCTCCTCTTCCCTGCTTCTAAGTATTATCTAACTGGCTTCTAAATGTTTGAGGTTGAATTTAGTGCAGTATTTTAAGACAATGATCACACAAGCACAAGACAATGATCAGACCCACATAAGACAGTGACCACACAGGCACACGAATCTTTGTTGCATTTGATTTCTTCTCTCAGTGTTTGTGAAAAAGAGCTGCTGGGTGACACTTGCAGTCCTATTACTGTGCCTCCTCAACTGTTCTGTGCCCCAACTTTGAATCAGAAAATCTCATTCAGGGCTGAACACATAATAACAGAAAATGTTAGATATCTTTATTTTTGTTTCTCATGTGCAGATCACTGGGGTTCCTTTCGAGTTTTCTAATTGCTGCTCTTAGCTGCCATGATCCATTTTTGTAGGACCCTTTGCCCCCTCCAACTGCTGGACGTATGACATTTCTTTCTCTATGCAAACTAGTGGGAGAGAAAGATGCTCTGTCGCTGACTCCTTGAGGAATAAAGCCTAAGGAGAGGCAGAGAGCTGAAGGCCAGGGTAGTTCACGTCATATCAGGCCTCGTCTCAATTGTGGACTTGGGGCTACTGTCACTTTAAGTTATTTTATTATGCCTTGCGCTTTTCTAGAGCCATAGCAAACCGAGAGAAACTGAGATACGATGCTTTACTGGCTCCGACTTTCCCTCTTCTTTTACCTCTTACAGATCTCTGACACTTGGCATTGACCCTCCTCTGCTTTCTACACAGAGTCAGAAAGACATGTTTGGTTTATGTGAACGAATTCCCATGGCTACTGAGTACCCATAAGTACATCTTCATGTTGGTAGTTCCCCTTGTCAACAAAGATGAGGGGCTCAGAGTAGGAAGGCCGACCCACCTTTGAGACACCATGATGGTGCTGAGGGACCTGAATGTGCTGACTGCAGTGGCTGATACCTCTGGGGACTCTGACCTGGTGATTCTGAAAATTTCTGTCCCTATATGAGATTACTGGATAGTTTTAACTGTCAGTTTGATACAACCAGGAAAATAATGTATCTTAATGACAGAAACAGAGTTTTCATGAGGAATTTTCTAGACCAGGTCATTTAGTGAGTGTGTCTGTGTGGGGATTATCTTGATTGACAATTCAATTGTGAGCACCACAATTCATGAGCTGGCCTCCAACAGTGGAGAGGAGAAAAGCTACCCAAATACTAAGGACACAGGATTCATACCTTCCTTCCTTCCTTCCTTCCTTCCTTCCTTCCTTCCTTCCTTCCTTCCTTCCTCTCTCTTTTCCTTCCTTCCTTCCTTCCTTCATCATTCACTCATAATTCATTCATTCATCAAACATTCATCACTTGTTCATTCATTCATTCACCATTCGTTCATTCATTCATTCATTTATTCACCATTCATTCATTCATTCATTCATTCATCATTTATTCACCATTCATTCATCCATACCCCCATCTTGGTTTGGCTGTGGATATTACATTTTAAATTCCTGCCTTGACTTCCCGACTTTGATGTACTATAACCTAGAACTGAAGGTGAAACAATCTTTGATTTCCCTAAGCTGTGATTCTTGTTTCATGTATTTTATCATAATAGAGCTAGGACAAGGACAGGAAACATCTGGGCACACACCTGGGGACAAAGGAAGCTCAGGAATCTGTGCTGAGGTTCCTCAGAGTTCGTATGCCTAGACAGCTGGGGTTCTTATGTGCCTTTTGGAGAGTTGCTGTGCATAGACAGGGCCTCTGTGGGCTTCGTCACCTTTTCAGTAGGAAGTTGGAACTGCAGCACAAATCCACGCTGCCAATAACTCCAGCAGTTGGCTTTTAAGCTTCGGGATAACCTTGGATACCACCTTGTTCATCAGACCTCCAGGCCAGCACACACTCTTGGAAGCTCAGTGTATGCCTACAGCCTCACACTGGGGTGAGGAGGCAGCAGAGCTAGCAGCAACACACAGTATGTCTTCCACAGTCACCAGAGGGGATGTGCTCTTTCTGTCCTCTGCCTTTCTTCTCAGACAGTAGCTGGAGGCTGCTTGGCAGAGCAGAGAGAGCTGACAGACAGGGGTCTGGGGTCTCAGCACGCATGCAATAGAAACTGTCCACTCAGACACATGTCTGAAAACCAGGAAGTCCCTGCCACTAAGCCCTGGGAGACTCCTGAGTGGCCCATGCTTACATATGTGCATACAGTTGACCTCCCGTGGCCCAAACCACTACTGGACAAAGACTAAACTATGGCTTAGGAGACAAAGATTAGCAGGAGATTGCCTGGTTAAGAGCCTCTGGGTGGTGGCTGAGCTGAAAACAAACTTGCATTTAACAACGCTTTACCACTCAGTTTTCCCGGTGCTGTTCAGTTTCTCTACTTCCAACCCGTTCTTAAAGACTCCAGGTCTTAATGGCTCCGGTTCACAGGTGTCTCCTAACCTTGTGTTCCAAGCTAGCTCTTTCGGTGATTCTCTGAAATAATATTGGGCGTCTTTTAGAATTTTAGTGTTTACCTTTTGGCTACCACACACCTTGGTTGTTGAAAATGCTTCCCATCCCAGTAGCATCTCATTAGCTCATCCATCGACCTTTCATTTTATTATCTTATTGTTGGTGATGACTTTGTCTTCATGATTTCTACTTACCTTTCTTTTCCCATTTCCATACTTACCTGTCCTTTTAGAATGCTTCTCAGCTCTGCTCTGTTTCACAGATACCATGAGGGAAACACGCCTCCTAAACCCAGAAGTCTGAGCACAGTGGCCCTTCTGTGATCCCTTAATAACCTCCAAATCCCTTTCATAACTGAATCTGCTCAAACTTTAACCCAAGAGACTCAGAAGATGACCAAGTTTTGCATTTTCCCCCGGGACAATGAACTCTTCCCCATGTGCACAGCACAGCAACAGCCAGTAGTACCCCATCATTTGCTTAGGTCCCTTATGAACAGCAACATTATTTAAATCCATAGTCTCAGGTACATGTGATTGCAGCAGACACCGGGCAGATCTCCAGGTCTGAACTGGGCAAAGTTACAAGGACTGCAGAGAGGTAAGCAAGAGCATCCTTCCAGATGAGGAACAAGGGCAGTTATATCTGGCTTGATTCTATCAAGGACTTGGTTCCCTTCACATTTCCATGAAGACACTATAAGGTGACGGTAAAGAAGTGTTTTTATGGATATGTGCCTACAAGCTCCTGAAGCACCAAGAAGAGAAGAAAAAAAAATCTGAAACCTATTTTGGCTGTTCAGCTGCTGAAAGAGACAGGACCATCTTCTCTTTCCCGAAGAACAGAGCTTGCTGTCCAGTTATTACAGCAGGTTAAGAAAATAAAACTTAATTAAACTTGATAGGGGGTGAACTTCTAAGCAGGGGGAGTTGGAGTGGTGTGAAACAAAGTGCGAGTGCATGGGGTTCAGTCTGTGAGTCCTAGAGAGGCCACAAATGGTAGCCCCAATAGTGAAAGATCCTTCACTACCTCCTGAAAGCCATGCACTCCCCCAGATGTGGCCTTGTTGCTTTGGTCCTCTACACCAAGGACTTGGAGGAAACCAGCTATTGGTCACTTGAGCTTCTGTTCAAAGTTCAGGGAAGTCAGGAAACAACTGGGACTGAAGCTGTGAGTACTTAGTAAAGTGTGTGGCACTGCCCTGTGCCAGGCCATGCCTGGGCACTGTACTGTGTCCTGCAGTGGGGTGTGGTGCTGCTCTGTGGCTAAAGAAACATGTAGAATTGTCCCCATAGCCAAAGTCAACAGTATGACTTACTCCAGCCATGCTATCAAAAATGCCTTGATGGGCTGCTGGACTCAATTCCCAGAATTCTCTGTCAGCTAATGAATCACTTCTGAATGGGGTTCACGGCATCTCTCCTCCACTGCCGGCCCTGATTTGGGTACTATCCTAAATGTTCTCCCTACAGAATCCCTGGACCCAGATCCCCTTGTTGATTGGAGGTAGGATGTGGGCGTGGAGAAGCTCTTGTTCCTATAGGCATTGTAACAGTGGCTTTAAAAACAGTTAAACCAAGCTCACAAATGGTCACTACATCTACGATAATCATTGTGGAACATCACAAGTCCAAGTTATAGTTATACATATTATTATAGAATGTGCAATATAATAAATGCAATATAAAATAAATATATGATTTGATTTTTAAAAAGACTGTGTACAAATAAGTCTCCTTTTCCATGCAGAACCCGTTAACTAGCCATCAACTCTTCCCAGTTGGGAACCAACGCACATTTATAAATAACTTGAAGGTCTAAAAAAAAATCTAAATAAAAAAATGTAAAGATTCCAAGTAATGATTATGGAAATATCATCTATCAATCATTTTAACAAATTGAAATATTGTAAAAAATGAGTAAGTGTTGAACTTAAGATGCTTTGAGAAGGAAAATAAATATCAAAGCAATTATGAAATGATTACAAAGGGTAACAGTGGAAAATCAACAATTCTTCCCCCAAAAATTTTCCTTAAAAAAAAAACACAGTAGACAACCCCTGGAAAACTGATTAGGAGCAGAAATTTAAAAGTATATTTATAATAAAAGGGAGAAATTAGTTATAGAAAATAGAGATGTGAGATTAATATGATGAAATATACTTAACAAAGTTTAGATAAGATAGATATTCAGTATAAATTAATTAAAAAGACAATGGGAGTATAAGGAAATATAAATTAGGAGTAAGCTGCCAACCTCTCCTCAACAAAAGACACCAGTGAGGTGATTTTGTGCACATAGATAAAGCCAAGAACAAATTAGCTCAAGTCATTTATTATCTCTTTTGAAGTATTAAAATATGGTAGATTATGCACATGATCAGAAGTTTTTAGACATAAGATAAGAGTAAACTTCAAAATAAAGGATGTGGTAGTAAATAATTTTACACAGGAATCTAGGTATCAATACCTGTACATTAAATTGATACATGATTCTGTCATGAGAACAACATATCTCAATAAAATCTGGTGACTCTCTGCAATGCAAGGATAGTTCAGCATCAGAAACCTTGTCCCTCAAATTGATGAGTAGAGTCTGGGCCAGTGCCTTGTCAGGGTCGATGACTCAGCATCTGCCTTGCTCCCCAGAGAGAAACCCTCCTTTCTCTAGGGCTGAAAGATAAACAAGGCACAATCGGGCCTGTCCCTCACGGTTTGCAGGGCTGATGATCATGTGACTGCAGACATGGTGGTCTCCACCCGTGTACTGACTGAACAGCACAAGGGTGCTGGGTGTCACCTTCATGCTGTGATCCCGAAGAAGATGTGCAGCTCGGAGCAGGCATAGCTGTTCCATACGCTCTCTCTCCTCAAGTGTTCAGCAGGCCGTGTTCATATCTACTCTTCAATCTGAGGTGTTAGCTTCCTCTTACCCAAAGTTAGACTGCCACCAACAGAGGAGTGTTGGGCACAGACATTACCCCAGGCATGTGGCCACAGTGATACTCATGGAAAATCATGAAGTAGGAGAGACTGGAGGGACCAGTGTAAGAGCAATAGCAGCAAATCCTGAGAAGTTGCATGAATGATTATGTTAAGAGGAGGAAGATCGCCCCACCACACTGTCTAAAATGTTATGGAGCTATGGTCTCTTATTCCTTGTTAAGTCCTGATGTGTGCTGAGCTCCTGAGGTGTGCCGGTCCCTGTGGTCCTGATGTATGCTGTGGTTTTAATGTGTGCTTCTTCCTGTGCTTTTAGAATGTCGCTTTTGTCATTTGCATTTCTTGCTTTCACTCAGTAGAATAAACTTACCATTTGTTGAGTTTCACACTCACTACTGTCTGAGACACACCATGAGCAGGTACTTTCAAGCGTGCTGGAGCTGGGACATGAAATTTGGGTAAATGGACTTGAGGTGCATAGGAAATTATAATCTGAGCCATTGTTTATCTGGAGCTGAACCCTTTGCTTGCAGTCACTGAGATCTCTTGTCAGTCCCCTGCCCAGTAATGACCATGAGAGGGGAGAGCTTTCACAATGACCCTAACTCCAGCAAGGTTAACATCTAACTTTATATTTTTCTCTACAAGAAGACTGGGAAATGAACATGGTTTTAATGAGCATCTATTTGTTGAATAAATGTGATGTACGTCACAAACAATATTTGCAGATAATATTGAACAGGAAGAGATTTGAAACGAATTGGCAGACAAGTGGCTGGGTTGCTGCAACATCTTTCCATTCAACTCACGAGCAGCACTGAGTGTCCACTAAAGAGTGACCTGTCCATGGTTGTCATGAACTGACACCGTATGCTAACCAGTGACCAAAGAGAGGAAGCTCAAGGTTCCATTTCCAGGAACCAAGGACTGCTTGCCTAAGCACACACAAGCCAGGTTCAACCCCACAGCAAAAATAATGCATCTCCTCCCACTGGGAATGATTTCCAAAACCCAGGCAACCAGGGCAAGGACACTGGATGCTTCCTACAGACTAGCGATCTTCATACCTGACTCTCCTGCCTCAGCAACCATGTGAGCGTCTCCTACAGATGTCAGATCACACCTGGGTCTCTCACTCCAGAGGATCTGGAAATGTGTTTGTCAGCTGCCTCTCCTCTCCACACAAAAAGAGATAGATAGATATATATAGACTCTCTCTCTCTCTCTCTCTCTCTCTCTCTCTCTCTCTCTCTCTCTCTCTTTCTTTTGTTTCTCTGTTGCAATGTCTCATAGGTTTCCAAATCACAATTGTATACTATGTGTTTTTAGAAATTTATTTTATATGTATGAGGTATATGAATGCTTTGCCTGCAAGCATGTATATGTACCACACAGCAACAGTGCCCATGGAGGCCAGGCAAGTATGCTGGATGTCCTAGATGTGAACTTACATAGGTGGAGGGTGCTGCAAACCAAACCTGGTCCCCTGCAAGAACATAATAGGTCTCACTCCGAGAACCATCTCTGCAGCCCATAATATTTTCTAACTCATTGTCAGAGTCAATGTAGTTTCTCTCTTTTAAGCGGCCATTCCCTGAGCCTTCACAACCCACTAGCATGTTGTAACCAATGCATTCCCACCCAAAGCAGTTGAGATTTTAGAAGCTGAAGGTGGAACATGTAAGAGTCCCTAGTTTGATCTCCATGGTAAAAGAAAAGTGTTGTGGTTCTGTTTAGAGCTGTAGTCAATTTAGAGACTAAGTTCCAGATAGTGTGTATTGGCAAAACCTTACTTATTCATAACCCCCTGCATGATTTATTTTATTTAGCCAAATTATCAGGTATGTTATTCAGTAAGCCTTTTAAAACTCTCAATAAAAATCTTAGGCATCTTGTTAATCTTACCCCTGGGTGTCCTAAAATGTCTTTCTGTGTGTTAGAACGGAAACATCTTTCATGATTAGTCTGCGTGCAGTCCGGGGTGCAGCACTTCCCGCTGAATCTGTGCGCACCGACCACTCAGACTCTGGCTTCGCTTGCTGGATGGGAAGAGCTGAGAATGCAGACAGTATAGGTCCCCCCTCCATCTCCTGTCTCCTGTGCTAAAAAGCCCCAGACAATGACCAGAGGAAAGTGTTGTGTGAGCTGAGGACAAGTTGGATTGCAGGCCAGCTGGTTCTCCCCAGGATGCCGATCTGTGAGAGGCATCAACCTCTCAGTGGGATGAACCGAATATGTGGTACCAAAATACTCATGGCCTCATAGGCAAACTCTTATATCGTTGGCAGAAGGAATATTGGTTTTGTATCCGCCAAAGTGGCAAAAGGAAAAGAAAAATTACCCTTAGCCAACTGCCTCTGAAGCTAGCTAGCATCCAGTCACCTGAACTTGGCAGTTACTGGCTAAAAAAAAGTTCTCAGACTAAACAATGACCACATGGTTCTATTTACTGAGAAAAACCAATATTACTTAAAATAGAACTTTAATGCCCTTCTTGACTTCCAACACATACCTTGCTTGGGAAATATAATCAATAGCACCTAAAGGAAAACAGCCTCTCTTGTGGACCTCAGCCACCGGAACCAAGTCAGTACACACCTCAGTGTGTGAGGGCAGCGACCCAACTCCATCACAACAAGCAACAGTTGCTCACTGTTTTGGAAGGGAAGCAGATTATCTGAATTGGTCTTGACCAAGAGCCTTGTCTTTAAAAATATCTGAGGGGTGCTTGTCTTCCTAGGGGAATACGATTTTGTTTATCTACCTTCAGCATTTCCCAAAGATGGTCCTGAAGCTTCAGTTTGACTGTGTACACACACACACACACACACACACACACAGAGAGAGAGAGGGGGGGGGGGGCATCCAAGCCCAGGAGATGAAACGTAGAATGGAGGTGATGGATACTTGTTCATCTGTCTCTTGAGGAGGAAGAAGAAAAAAAAAACATTTTCATGTATTTTGGCAGATTTTAAAGTTTTCTTTGCTTCTTGAATTCACAGCCAAGCATGTGTATTATTTTAGTCTTTGTCTTCGAACAGTTCCTTGGATCTCTGACAAAGTCTCATTCTTCAGCCCCACCCCTCACTCTTATTTTTTTCTGCTTTTTTTGCCTCAAGATTTTCTATCCCTTTTCCCGTCTCTGTGTCACACTTTGTTAGTTTTTCCCTTGCTCATGCTGTGGCACCTCAGGAACCCCACACCACACTGGAGAGTGGGAACCGAGACCATGTCTGTGACAGGAGATGGGGAAAAAATCCACACAACTGATTCAGGCTGTCATTTACTGGGAGATTTTGATGTACAAGTCACTTGGCTTACCTACAAACCAGATTTCTCTATACCGTTTATCACAAAGAGACTGAGTGGTGTTCCCATATCCAGTTTGTACTGGTCCTGGATGTGAACCAGCTTGTGTGTTACTTCCCCCAAAGCCAATGGGGTCTTTTTTTTCTTCTTTTTTTGTATTTCTTTATCTCTAAATATTTAAATAGAATGGGAGTTGGATGAATTACCCTGTAAAGTTTTACTTCGATTCCATAGATTAGTGTCGCTTATGGACATCCTCAGAGTTCTTTCTACAGTAAATTAATGGAAGTTAGCACAGAGACTCACAAGCTTGTCAAAGGACAAAGTTGTGTGACTGTGAAGTACTCAGCCACAATGAGGCACCTATATCATACCCTTCCTCATGAAGGTTCAGAGACCATGGAAGAAGAGAGAGCCAGAGGTCAGGGAGGCCTGCTGTGTTCAGGAATTCACGGCCATCATGGTTATCTGCCTAGGATTGGCCAGGCAATGTACTAGCCTGGGGCAGGGAGGGGCTCCTCAGCAGCTCCCCCCTCCAGCTGAGGAGTTATCCAAGTGATGTGTTCTGAGGGAGGGAGAGCCTGGTTTTTGTAAGAGTGTGGCTCCTGGTAGGTTGAGCATGGTCACTGGGGAGCCTGCATTCACGGTGTTTTGAGAGTGCTAAGTGGACTCAGCGTGTGATAGAAAAAATAAAAATACAAAGAGGACAGAAAATTGGAATGGGATATATGGTTGGGAGTAGATAGATCTCAGAGAGGGGGGAAAGACTTAATATGATCAAAATCTATTTTATATATGTCTACAATCTGCAGCAGATTAATAAGAAAAGCATCGTATTAAAATTAGAAGTGTGGGATGCACTGAGGTTTGCCATGTAGTGACTAGATAGGGTCACTTCTCTGGGGAGAAGACACAGAGCAAGAATCGGCAAACAGGGGGTGTTAACAGTCGTGTGCTTCAGCTCTAGAAGAATTTGGAGGTAGGCGGCTTCCTTCGTTAGGACTGGGGTGACAAACATATTTTCTCTAGAGTTTTTCTAAAGCACTCTTATTGTTCCTGCTCTAATTTCAGACATTATTTGTTGACCATGTAACCCCTCCCCAGGCCCCTCTAGACCCACCCTTTGTATCTATCCTACCCAACTTTGTGCGATTTTCTTTAAACCCGTTCAGACCAGTTTGAGTTTCCCTAGAGACCTCACCCCTTCCACTGGCCCCAGAGTTTGTTATAATGAGATACAAGTGGTTGCACAGGGTTGAGACTCAAATTTTATTTGACCCACGGTGCAGTCTAGGAATATCTTCTGATACCTGAATACATTCTACTGATGGGAAGACAAGGAATGATTTCATTGGCATATTCTTATGTGATCATAGCATCATAGTTAATATCACAGGGATATTTTAAGAAAAAAGTATAAGTCATTTATTGTATTCACTTTGATGTATTCTTATGAATGACAGAAACTACACCTACTAAGGAATATGCATGTGCACATATATATGTGCTTGAGAGAAAATGGCCTTCTGAAAATTCAAGCTATTGGCATTGATAAATAAAGTCCTAATTTATTGCAATTGGCGTTTCTGAGCCTTTGATGGTATTTAATGCTTTGGACACAACCACTGCTCCTGTTCATTCTTCCCTCCTGAGAGCAAGCAAGCGTTCCTCCAGATGGCGGAACATTGAGAGGCTTCATCCTGCTCACACGGGGGTTGGTCTTACGGAAAGAGCTTGGTTCTGTTTTCTACTTTGAATATGAAATGATAACATACAGTGAGGCTTAGAAAGCACACCCGGTTTGCCCACATCTTCTAAAAGGCCTAACACAGCATTCATTATAGCGCCAATTCTCTGTAAAACTCAGATTAATCTTCCAGGGATCTCCTGCAATCTATGCCTTCGTTTCAAAAGCCCTGGGTGAGGACAGGAAAGGAGAGGGGAGAGCAGAATGGGGGCAGCCAGTCCTAGACAACAGGGCCTGGAGGCTTCTGTGAAATGGCCACCCCCCCCCACTGGACTATTTATTGTAACTGTTTCCAATGAGCACCGCCTGCCCTAGTCTCGAGTTTATGATTTATGATTACCCATTGCTCTAATAAACACATACCTGAACAACTCTGTCAGCCTCCATCCAAGCAATGGTTATACTTGGCAAATTAATTAAAGCCCACTTGAAATTATATTAGAAAGGTCTCCATCATGTCTGCTGCTTTGCAGGAAGCCACCCTTCCAGAACCTTCTTTTCTGTTACCTGTCATTTCTCATGCATCCATTGCTCCCGAAACATGTTCTCGAACAAACAGTAGCCCATAAATGAATGTAAAATGCTAGCTTCCCCCATTATTAGAAAAAAAATCAAATTACTTAATGTCTAATTATCCCCTTAGATGCGGCAACACATTTGTAAACAGCCACAAAGGAAGACGAAGAATGCTAATGGCTGAAATCCGGTCACGGAAGTTACTCGTGACTTCGTTGATTCCATTTTCCCGTGTCCCAGCATCAACTGCCAAATTTCTTACTCACTGGGTGATTGCCAAAGCATAGAAAACCCTAATGAAGAATGTCAGCGGAGTTATTAAGTTATTACCTCTCCCAATCCTCTCTCCCTTGGCTCTTCTGCCTTTCTTTCCTCTATTCCTCAAATAGGGATATTGTCTGCAAATGGGCTAATCATCCTGCCTGGCTTCATAATGCCATTAAGACACTGTCAAAGCCAACCTAAATAGCAAAGCCCACAGAAAAGTGAGCTATTAACAAAGCCCATGTAAGAGCAATGCTGATTATGATAAATACAATGAAAATGTACTCATTAGGAGGTATTGAACAGCACATTCAAGGGTTTTGTTGTGCTTTTTTTTCCCTTTAACTCACTTTGATGGACTAGTAAAGTGAAGGAAGTCAACTGGTCCCCCCGCCTCAACCTCCCTGCTCTGTTAGCTCATATGCCTCCCATCCCACACAGGTACCTGTCTGATTAACACCAGCGTGTGTCTTCTGTCAGATATTGGGAGAGTCTACAATCTCAGGTGTCTTAGCTGCTTGGCTGAGACAGAACGTCCATAATACAGCAGCACAGCACATTATGAATCCACCTTTATAATGCAGCCATTGTTTCTCAGGAAGTTCAGAGGATGTTTCAGCCATCACCACAGAATATTATCTATTTTCTCCTTCCCAGAAAGGAATCCATCAGTGGTCACTCTGTGACAGCCTTAGTCCAGTCCCACATTAATCTACGCTGTGTCTTCATGGAAAATTAACCTATTCTGGTCATTTCGTAGTCCGGTCATTTCATGAAATATAATGATCTTTCGTAAACGTTGTATTTTACTTAGCAACAGTATTGCATTTATTTTTATGGGCAATAATATCCTGCAATATGGACACAGTCCATTTGTCTACCTATTCATTGTTTGATAGACATTCAGGTTGTTTCTACCTTGTGGCTATAAGGAATAATACCAGAGCTATGATGCTGCTATATAAACATTTATGTAAAGAAATGTTTTTTTTTTCCCTTTTGGGTAGGTACACATAAATGGGCTCATTAGCAGGTACTGAGTAAGATGTCCAAGGCAGAGTCACATGGTTGCTGTGGGCTTTGTACTTTTAAAATCTGCCACACTGCTTTTACAGTGGCTTCCTCATTTTGTTTCCATTGATAATGTGAAAGTAATTTCTTTGCACCATAAATGATACTTAGCATGTGTGTTTGGCTACAGCAGACACAGCTACTGTAAACTAAATTCTCACCATTGCTTTGATTTGCATTTCCCTAATGACTGATATCGCTCAGCATTCTTTTATGTGCTTCTTGAGCACTGGTATATTTGTTTTCTAAATACACTTCTTCAAATCCTTGGCAAATATTTTTATTTTAAAATAAAATGCATACACTGAGAGCTTAAGGCTCCAGAGGAAAGAGAGGATGGCGCAGCATAGGGTCTGCAGGGGACAGCACTGGGAGCAGGCTTGCAGCGGGGGCATAGAAGAACAGTCACACATTGTGACTGTCCGTGCCAGAAGAAAGCGCAACAAGATTATCAGGTTAGTTTGTACGCTTTTTGTTTGTTTGTTTTACAATCGCTCTTTCTCTCTCACACATACATACACACAAACACACATACACACATACACACAAACATACACAAACACACACACATACACATAAACATACACACATACACACACATGCATTCAAGTGCACGCACACATACATACACACATACACTCATATACGCACATACACATAAACATAGACACATATATAAATGCACACACATACATACACACATACACACACATACTTGCATAGACATTTACACTCACATATACACACAAAGAGTTTTGAACAAATCCATCTTCCATTCATTTTCCTGCCCACTCACTTTTCTTTCGCCAAGTTCATGTGTTCTTTTTACTTAGAACTCACTAAATCAGGCTTGATATATAGGTATAGCCATGAAACATGGTTTGCACACAGGCCTCTCTCAACTACAATTTCATCTACTTTTTTATGACCCAAAATGCAAACTCCTTTTCTGTATCTAATCTATTCTCCACTTTCAAAACTTTTAAAAATAAAGGTTTTATAATTGTCTATTTATAATTGTCCTTTATACAATTATATATACACATATATGATTATAATTTTCTCTATTTCACACACACACACACACACACACACACACACACACACACACACACACTTTTCTCTCAAGCTGAAAAGTGTCAACATGCCCCAAGTTAAAATGTTCATACTTTACTGTTCTCATCCATTTAAGAACATTAATGTGGAATGATCTGAGTAGATATTTGTTGAAGAAAACATTTAAATGGCCAATCTGCATATGAAGAAACTATTATCAATATTGTTAATTATCAGAAAATTGAAAATTAGTTCCCAATGTCATGCTACACTCATTGGTATGACTGTTGTCAGTATGATTAGAGATGCTGGTAAAGATGGGAACGAATCCTTGTACCCTAGGGATGCCAATTATTATAGTCATTGTGGAAAACATTAGGAAATTTCTTTTACAAAATAAACATAAAGCTACCACATCTGAACATGCATCAAAAAGAAATAAAGCCAGTGAATCCTAAACACGTTTGCACTTTCTTATTCTAGAAAGCATTAGCCATGAACATCATACTTCAGATTCAACACAAACTTCTAAGAGATGACTGAGTAAATATAATGTGATACCTATAACACACAAACAAGAAAATAAACAAAAGCAAAACCCCACACCCTGGGGGGGTTCCATTCAGCCTTGAGAAATGAGGCAAGCCCATCTTTTGCAATAACAGATGAATCCATAGGACATTTTAGTAGGTGAAATAAGCCAGGTACAAAACTACCAATTCCCCATGTTCTTACTCTTCTGAAGAACATAAGCAAGCCCCTAGTAAAGCAGTAAGGAGTCTATTCACCAGGACAGGAAACAGCATCAGGTGGATATTGATTAAAGACAGAAAACTTACAAGCTCAGCAAAGAACCCTACATCTATCTCTCTTGCAGTTTTCAGTTATGGCATTTTTACTAGGTTTCTTCTTCTTTTATTTATTTAATTATAACTTTTTTTGTTTTTATTTTTATTAATTGGTTATTTTATTTATTTACATTTCAAATGTTTTTCCCTAACCTGGTCTCCCCTCCGAAAGACCCATCCAATTCCCCTTCCTCTTTGCCTCTAAAAGAGGGCTTCCCTCCCACCCTCTTCTTCCTCACCCCTTTTGCATCCCCCTATGCTGGGGCAACATGTCTGAACTAAGGGCCTCCTCTCCCCAGTGGTATCAAATAAGGTCATCCTCTGCTACATATGTGCTGGAGCCATACATCTCTCCATGTGTACACTTTGGTTGGTGGCTTAGTCCCTGGGAGTTTGAGGAAGGGGCTTCCATTAGCTGATACTGTTGTTCTTCCTATGGGGTTGCAATTCCCTTCAGCTCCTTCAGCCCTTCCTCTACCTCTTTCATTGGGGTCCCCAGGTTCCTCTGATGGTTGGCTGTCAAATGCTTGTGGAGCCTCTCAGAGGACAGCCACACGAGACTGCAGTCTGAGTACACTTCTTAACATCAGCAATAGTGTCAGTGAATTGTGTCTGCAAATGGGATAAATCCCAAGGTGGGGTGGATTCTGGATGGCCTCTCCTTCAGTCTCTGCTCCAGTTTTTGTCCCTGTGTTTCCTTTAGACAGAACCAATTCTAGGTGAAAAATCTTGAGATAAGTGAATGGCCCCATCCCTCAACTGAGGGCAATGCCTATCTACTGGAGGTGGTCTCTACAGGTTCTCTCTCCCCTCCCCTGGGTTCCATATCCTTAGTCATCAGGAAAATGCACATCAAAATGACCCTGAGAGTCACACCAAGCAGAATGGCTAAGGTCAAAAACCCAGGCAGCAACAGATGCTACCAAGGAAGTGGAGAAATAGGAACACTCCTCCATTGCTAGTAGAATTACAATCTGGTATAACCACTTTCGAAAACAATTTGGCTGGAAGCTTCTCAGAAAATTAGATATAGTTCTACCTAAAAACCCAGCTATACCACTACTGGGCATATACCCAAATAATACTCCAGCATATAGCAAGAACGTGTGTTCCCCTGTGTTCATCATACCAGCCATATTTATAACAGCCAGAAGCTAGAAACAACGCAAATGTCCCTTAATGGAAGAATGGATGCATTTGTACATGGAGTACTATTCAACCATTATAAACAATGACTTTATGAAATTTTCAGACAAACGGATAGAACTAGAAAATATCATCCTGAGTGAGGTAACCCAGATCCAAAAGAACACACATGGTATGTACTTGCGGATAAGTGGCTACTAGCCCAAAACCTCAGAATACCCATGATACAAATCACAAATCATATGTAGCTTAACAAGAAGGAAGACCAAAGTGTGGATGCTTCAATCCGACTTAAAAAGAGAAGCAAATAATTGTGGGAGGGAAGGATCTGAGAGGGAAAGAAGGGGGGGACAAAAGGGGACAGGATCAGGTGTGGGAAGAGACAAGACTGAAGTCCAGAGGTTCAGGACAATGAATAGAAATATGTAGCCATGGGGGTGGGGCACTAGAAAGTCTCAGATACCATGAAAGCGAGGGGTTCCCAGGACCCCAACTGGGATGACATGACATTAGGTTCCTTCTTTTAATGTCTAGGTCTACACTCAAATAACATTTCTTGCTTGCATTCTCATTTTTACATCAGCCATCCAAAATGCCAACTATGGTCATTTCCCTTTGTGGGTTTGTTTTTGTTGTTGTTGTTGTTTTTGTTGTTAGTTTGTTGGGCCACGTGTACATGCATGTGTGTGTGTGTGTGTGTGTGTGTGAGTGTGTGTGTGTGTGTGCCTATGTGTGTGTGTGTGTGTGTGTACCTGTGTGTGTGTATGTGTGTAAACTTCATCAACTTTAGCTGACATTTAGTGTCAAATTAGAACACTAGTGACAGGCTTCCCCAGCTGAAAAAAGCATGCTTTCATTTTCAAAGTTGAGCAGGATGGATTTGCCAGGCTTTCACCAACATGAAGCTGGCACTGACTGTGGATACCCTTAGCTTGGTTTCACATTTAGGATGAGAGCTGTCTGGGTGTTGGATTCCGTCTTACAGCACCGGTTACAGTCTTAGTTGAGGGTCATCCCTTTGTGGTCACTCCTAAGGGATCATTCACCCCTCTCCAACTCTTCACCATGGTACTAATGTTAATTCTTCACATTTAACCCATTAATCTGGACCAGGAGCAATATGGCTGGTTCTGTGTTTTCTGACCAAACTTTACTCTTAGGAAGTGCTCTGTTCTTGGGCTAACGGGCCTCTTTCTTGGCACAGACTGTCACCCCAGGGATAGAGGCTTTTTCTTCTCTTGCTCCTCACCAGCAGCAATGAGTGTTATTTTTTTAAGCTTATGAATAGTCAGCTTGTGTTTTTAGAGCGTAGTTCTACAAGTTAGAAATAGTCCATTTTAACTAGAAGTCCATTATAATTACATATTTGGTCTCTCACATTCCTACCAAGAATAAAAATACCACCTAGCTAATTAAGTGTTGTAATGAATCTGTAAAGGCTGTGTCTCAAAGCAGTTGAACACTTCTTCTGTACGATAAAGATAAGAAGGAAGGATCAGTCACTGGCGTGCGTGTGTGCTGGGGTTGATAGTGTCTCTATAGTTCTGTTCTCTGACCCACACTCTACACATGATGTTTGTCATGGATTGTTCTTATGAATACTCCTAAGAGGCCAACAGGTAGGCTTGCAGGTCAGAACAAATTCCTTTTGTACTTAGTTCACATCAACATTCCTCAAACTTTCGTTCCTATTTTATAATAGTCAGACCTCCGCTCTGCTTTCGCTTTATATTTTAAAACAGGGACTCACTAGGTTATTAAGATTTGTCTTAAACTCGTGATCCTTAGCCCTGTTAGTAACTAGGGTTACAGGTCTGAAACACTGGGCTCAGTCATGAGTTCTTTAAGTGAAAGTTAGCACGACTCTTCCCATTGCTCTGTGGTCCCTACCTCAGGTAGCACTAACATGCCAGCCCTCTTTGCCAGCACCCACTCGCTTGGATATCAGTGGAGACATCTGCACCATGATTACTAGAAACAGTTCAAGAGAACATGAAAGAGAATTCACAGACTGTTTTGCCACTATTTCTGAGGGTGAAGGTGATTTTCTTTCCAACTTCCCCATTCTAAATGGAAGCAGTTCTCCAATGTATGGAAATCACTGCAAGGTTTCAGGGCAGAACACTGCATACCTGGCCTGTGATTGACATGACATCAGTGATTGCATTTTCAGAAGTCTATAGATAAATTAACTGATAAGGTAGATTAAGGTCACCATGAGAGGTGATGGGGAGGGGTACAAATGGATTTAAGATACAGGCAGGATGCTACTATTAATGTATTTGACTTCACACTGAATGTTGTGGGGCAGGGCTTTAGATCAGTCTGCTGTGATGAACACCATGAGTGTGCTGATTACACCACCCACGTTCCTTTCTCAGTTTCCGACGCTAGAAGGTCCTGATGGCCCCTAGCAAGCTGGTCCGTTTTCTTCACTCGTCAAAAAATTAAAAGATGGGAAAGGAGCTCAGAGAACAGCAAAAGTGAAATTGATGAGCAAATATCACAGACATCTGGGGGGAGCCCCCCCCCAACGCTTCGGGATGAAGATGTGCCTCCTGGTCACTGCCTCGCTTCCATTCCGCTTCACAGAGTAGCCACAGGTTCTCTTCCAACCTAAGGCCCTTGCTTGCTTTTTAGAGATTGATTTGTCTTGATCTAGGGTAGTTTAGTTTCCTATTACAGGAGCCCACTCTTCTCCGGTCTTTCATGACCTGGAGTTATAGCCAATCTCTTCCTTCTACAGTAGAAATCTCTTGAGTGAGTGGATTGCGTCTATCTTGGGGAAGTACTGGTTTTGAAGTTCTGGCTCACAACAAACATTCATCTAATATTAAGTAAGTGTGCTGCTGTCTGGGTTAGAGGGTGTATCATGTACATTTGTGTGGGGAGCACATGTGCCGATGTGTGTGCACGCAGAAGCCAGATGTTGATGCCATTTCTCCCCTCCTTATTGTTAAGGCTTGTTGTCCCACTGAACTGGACAGTTTGGCCAGAATCCACCTACCTCACCTGACTGCACTACGGAGGTAAGCAGACACACACGGCCTTGCCTATTTTTACATGGATGCTTCAGATCCCAAACCGGGACACCCATGACTGTGAAGCAAGCACTTTACCCACCGAGGTATCCTCCTGCTCTCTGACTGGACGTTACCCTGCTTTCTGTTTCTTGGAGAAAAGTAACATTTCAGGGCTCATCTGAACTAACCTAGTCTTGGTGAATGGTTATTGTTGCTACGGTAATGAGATGTTTTAGTAGCTACCAGGAGGAGGTCAGGAGGTGTTTGTTGGTCCTGTGATGTTCTGCTTGGATGAGAAGGAGAATTTGACAGAGAGGGAGTAGAGAGAGAGGCTGGACCTTTTCTACCCGTCTCTATACAACAATTATCCTCCACTCTCCATTTTCCTAAAGGGTCAGAATCGAGAGAAAGAAAGACAGAAGCCTAAGAGACTTGGGTATATTACATGGTTTTCTTTTTCATTAATTTAATTCTGTTAATCGTAATTGGTGCTTCTCAGGCAGCCTCTCATTACTTGCTATTGCTTCTTGTCGCATCCCCTCTGCTCGAAAGCAGGAGCAGAGAGTGCACAGCGCTAATGTAACACGGTGTAACAAGGTGTGTGATTACTGCACAATAGCCTTCTCTCGAGGAGCAAGGGAAGATATTGAACAAAGGGTGAGATCCTTGCAAGCCCTTGCTGTGCAGCGATTACAGCCTGGCTGTGCGGTGCTTAGATCACTTTTGCGAACACTTAAAAATTATAACCTAAATTCTTAAAAATAAAAAAGAAAAACATTGGGAGGGATTACAAAAGAAATGTCAACTTATGAAATAAGTTTTACTATTTTTAACTTTATCCAAGTTAATGTTGCAGAGATGATAATTTCCCTGACTGTTGGAGACTATTTTTTTTAAAAAAAATTTTTTTTTTTCCAAAATGGGTTGAAATGCTGTAAAGTGGGAACTTACTTTTCTTGAACTAACAGTCAAAACTATGGCTTATGGAAAAGTACTTATTAAAATAGGAATACTAAGTTGAAAATCTTAAGACTCTTAGAGATCCCACCATTCAAAGATTTCAGGACAGAAACTGAATAGTCAGTTTGTAACGCTCTCAGGGAGAACCGTAAAGAACCCCAAATTCAACTAAATATGACTTTCTGGCTTAATGTCTACATTTAATGCTAGGTAGGAGGTTCTGTGGGAGGCAGTCTTCTGTGGTTCATGTCTCCTGAGACTAGCATTTATTTTCACCACTGTGGGAGTGAGATTCCAACCATGAGCCTTTCTGAATTTGCTTGGACAGGAACACTTTAGAGGTGTGTGAGAACCTCTTGTTGGATAAAGGATGGAACTTCCTGTAATTGCTAGCATCTGAAGCAAAGAACTGCATTTTTGCAGCCCTCCTTTTGCAAAACTAAGGACAATGTTACTTCAGTTTTTAGAGCTTTGCAAATTACTTGTTGGCAGGGATGGTGTCATACATGCATAATCCCAGTAACGGAAGACAGAGGCAAGGGGACCATGGGTTTGAATGGGCTGCGTGCATAGAAAGACTGTCTAAAAACAACATCCTTCTTGAATTAATTAAATAAACTGGGGTATAATTATCAAGAGTAGCTATTGGTTATTATAGCATGACATTATATGACAAGTGACTTAGGAAGAAACTCAGATAATGTCAGGAGGAGGCACCAAAGGGCAAGGCAGTCACATCTAAACCTGTAAGCCGAGGGATGTAAGCAGCTTCTATAAAGCATGCAGACAGCTGCCACTTGTTGAATTTCCATTCCTATTACAAATTTGATGTAAAAACCTAGACTTCATTGTTGTGTATATACTATGTTATGTCTTCTGGTAGGACAAGAAAAACAAAAACAAAACAAGCAACCGCAACAAAAACGAAAACAGGGTGCCTCTGAGGAAGGGAGTCATAGAAACGAGGTAAACAAGAACCTAAAGCCACACCCATGAATTCATACCTTACCCAGTAGATACAGTTGGATTCTTGATCTCATTCTTTCCTTGTGATGTCCAGCATTATTAATCTGTCTTATCATGACCAGCTGGTCTCTTACACTTTAACTCTGTAATGCTAATGTTCCTGGCCATAGATTCTATTCCCTCTCACTGCAATCTATTGTCTCATTAACCCACGAGAAAGCACCAAACCAACTGATCAGCATCCACAGAAATGACCACATGTCTGCCTGAGTATTGAGAATTTCTTCTAAAGCAGATGTCTTTTCCAAGTAATCTCTGAATCCTGAGTATTTTCACAGTCCTCTCTTACATAGAGGGCTTTCTATACACAGGTCTAGCTTGGCTGTTATAAGACAGCCAGGGATTATCATGCACCTTAGTCATAGTGTATCCATCATTTTCCGGTTCTGAGAAATTGGGCCTAGGATCATGCCCATGCTAGGCAAGTATTCTACCACTGGGCGACAAACCCTGCCTCATCCTCTCTGTAAAAGGAAGGAAATTTTCCTTATCATGCCACCATCAGACAAGTGGGAATGAAATAACATGGTAGTTAGTCTCATCTCATCCCAACATATACAAGACTTGAGGGCTTCTTTGTTGTCAGCTCACCACAGGAAAATCTACATAAAGCCACAGGTATTATGAAAGGGATAGCAGCACATCACTAAAAGACCCAAGCACCTAAGAGAGTGGCTTAGACAACTGACTTTGTTTTCCCACAGGTACTATTGCCCTTCATCTTGCGGTGCTTGCTGTCCACTTGTATAGTGAGAAAAGGTGAGGTGACCTAGTTTACCAAGAACACATATCAATAAGCCAGAAGGGTCAAGTCCTGCTCTGGTTCCCAAGGTTCTCACTTGACCTTACACAGTCTCATAGATGCTGGTAGGACACACAAGACTCCTGGATCCAATAGATAAGGCTTTGTGATTTGTGGGATAGCAGGGAGGCTTCATGTTCATACCCTTTGCTGCAAAGCCCTACGTAGGGTCAATGGAGAGGTGACACCAGCATTGGTGGCTGAGACTCATAGTGGCCCCTTGTCTGCTTCCTGAACCTGATGACTCAGAATTCATCTTGACTAATTGGTCTAGAACCTTCTGTAAGGACTGCCTGATGGGGTGTTAGTCTACTCTGTTCTATTCTCGTGTGCCACAAGCTACATCATTCTTCTGTGTGAAACAAGAAAGTGTTGAGAAGTGTTAACTGTTTTGGAACAGTGAATGTAGGAACTCTAGCCAGCCCTAATGCCTCCCATATCCTGCATGGTAAGACTCGGAAAAGGATTAACCAAATCCTGACATGTCTGTCTGGTAAGTAATGACAGATCTAATCATTGGCTAATTTTAAGGCATTTGTATATGTTTGAGAGATCTGCAACTGGGGATTGTCCTTGAAGAGGAAGAGGACAAAGCCACCATTGTTGTCCCATCCAGCCTTGCCCAGGTGATAACGAGGACTCCAGATTCCTGATTTAGTTTCTTGCACTACAAAAATCATTGTGTAACATTTGCTCAGCTGTAATCGCTACTTTGCCCTGTCATTATTTAACTGCATCTGCATTTTTCATCTGCAAGTCTCAGGTGCAAAGTTGTACCATGGAAGACCTTGACTAGAATTGTGATTCCGTTCTGAGCAGGATGCAGTCTCAGGGGTTAAGCTGACTTACCTGGGGTTACTGATAAGGATACAATGTCATAGTATGTCCGGAAATGTTGGAGGGTGTCCTGGGCCACATCCTGTCCCAAGAGGCCTAGCAGACTTACATGGGGTTATTGATAGGAAAACAAAGACACAGTGTGTTGGACAATGTTGAAGGGTGTATCCTGAATTTTTCAAATCACTTTTTTCAGCCACTTCCATCCAAGCAATTACCTCAACAGCAGCTGGAAGATTACCACTTCTGGGGACAGATGCATTCCAAAACAGAATGGGACTGGAACATATGAGGCAGGGGAAACAGGGTAAGGACCGAGGAGTAGCAACATTTTGTGATAAATGCTACAACACTGTCTGACAGCAAAAGACCTAGAAAGCCAAAGACAGGACTGGTTTGATAGAGAGATACTACCGTATTTCCAGAGTCAGCTGACCAGTAACCTAGACAGAATGCAAATGTGTGGGAGAATCTCTGAGAATCCAGAGGTAGTTTACTCACACACGGAGGAGTGAGAAATACATGTTACCTCAGAAATGCGATTTTTAATGCTGAGCCAAGATGTCACTGAGACTAGTATAAATTCTGTCTGTCTGTCTTTCCTTTGTCCCCTTGTGTTTACTTTTTGTTTTGTGCTAGGTATCAAAACCGAGACCTCACACATATCAAACACCATCTTCAACTAAGCTATAACAGCAACTACACATTCCTGAATATCCTAGTTACCTCTTGAAAATGCTTCTGAGCTTTTACCAACTTGTTAGTCAGCAGACCCAAAATAACCTAGCCATAGAGGATATCAAGCCAAGGCTTCCAGAACCTAGCTACTAAGCTTTGACAAGAGCTGCACACTGAGCTAGTAGTTTGTTTTTTATTTTTCCTCAAAAGGCATCCACCCGGTAGACATTAATCTTAATCAATTTTCTGTTTTAACAGAAAAGTACCTGAGGCTGGATAATTTATAAATAAAAGTTGCTTGTTTGGCCTGGTATTTGTAAAGTCTAAGATTGTGGCAATACATGCTTGGCTTCTGGTATGTTGTGACATCTCAGTGGAGAAACAGAAAGGGGAAGTGTGCTATGTAGAAGAAGAATGCTTGTCTGAGAAGGTCTGGGGGAGATGCCAGCTGTGCTTTTCAGCTTGCATTCAAACTACTGGAAGTGTTTCACCTCCATTCAACCCTTCCCAGGACGAAGGACCTGCCCATTTAAATCTGATGCCCACTGCTATTTCAGTGGGAATCAGATTCCCACATGAGTCTTGCTTGAGATGAACCACATGAAAACCTTTGAAGTCTAGAGCATGAGTTTAGAATCACAAGGTCAACTTATGGATGCCTCTCCCTTTTATTAAAACTCTAATAGACAAACTGACCAATTCTATAGACTACCATCTCCAGCACCCAAAAGATGCAATAGGTGCTGAGTACCAGGAGATGCTATAGATCTTAGTATTTCTTCCACTGCAGCAGCTGACTGGCTTGAGCCACCAATCTATCATGACAGCTCCCAGGCACTTGAAAAAAAGACGTGACCTTTCTCAGGGGTCATCAACCAGACCTATGAGTAGTTATAACACCCTAAATCTAGACAATTAAGCAAAAGACTTCTGATTTACTAGACAAAAGCTCCTCTTATCTGTAGGAACAGCCCTGGATGTAACAGGGAAGAGGTAACATTCCTGCTGGTTTCTGAAACTGCTCAAGTAACAAATAGCAATTGAATGTCTTGTTGGTCCTTCTCCCAAAGTCAGCTGATCTCCTCTGGCACTAAAATGGCCAAAAGGTTGACCATATGACACATTGATTCATAGAGACCCAGACACACAGAAGCTTCAGTAGTGGAATGTAAGTCCCTGTTCTCCCCCTGCTCTCCTGTGCTCTATTCGATGCTCTGATGTTCTGTTGCTTACAGGAAGTTGGGAAAGAGCAGCAGCTGGTAAGGAATGTGCATGAGAGCATGAGGAGTGTAGAGAAAGAGACACAAGTGTGTGTGTGTGTGTGTGTGTGTGTGTGTGTGTGTGTGTGTACAAAAAAGAGGGACCTGAAAAAGAGAGAGAACACATGTTACTGCGTTATGTATTGTATTATTGTATCCATGGGACTTGGGGTAGAGTACACATGTGGATATTTCTCTACCTGAGTGTGAAAGCTAGAAGACAACTTTAGGTGTTGTTACTCAGATACTTTTCCTTAAAACAAAGCCCGTCTTTGGCCTGTAACTTCACTAAGCAGACTAGGGTGCCTGGCCAACAAGGCACATCCTCTATCTCTGGGATTACAGACATATGTCACCACATCTGACTTAGCTCTGTTATTCATTCTTGAGCTGGAGTGTCCTAAGTTTTGCAAGACTGATGCTTTACTAAGTGAGCCATCATCTGAGCCCCAAACTGTAGGTTGATGTCAAGGTGGTTGATTTTACAGTAAAGAGTGGGTGAAGACAGAGTTCTGGGAAGGAGGGAGGAGGTAGAGAAAAGGGGATTCACAGAAGAAGGAAAATGGAAGCAGATATGAATGTTTCTCTGGGCAAATCTCTAGATTGATAAGGTTGTTGATTATTTCTATGGGTCTACTTATTTGGATGGTCAGTTTACATATTTGCCTGCTGGTTGTAAGCTTATTGTGTAGAGGGTTTGTGGATTGAGAATTTATCATATAAACCTGTTTGATAAGTTATTGATTGTGGAGTCATGTTTGTACTGGGCAGTGGAGGAAAGTGAGTGAAAACAACATGCAGGTACAGGTGGAGCGAATGTGCCTGAGTTCTTAGAAGCAGCATGTAGAAGTTAGAGATAATGCACAGTGCCATGAGGCCCCACAGGCGGCATCCCTAGCTTGGGATAAAGGGTGCCCTTTATTTAATATTTACCACAACACCAAACTATTCACAGCAACAACTCTAGCTCCAAACCTACTACTCCCTGTGGTGGGACTGGAAAGCAAGAATCTAAGGGGTGAATTCGCAAATGACATGATCCAACCAACTTAAAATAAGATGCCAAGCCATCTGAGCTTCCTGCAAAGCTGGATATTTAGTGCTAATATTTGTTAATTTGCTCCAGCTTCCTTCTGCTCGAGTACAGGTTTGTCAGGCTGTCAGGTAATAATGTCTTGTATAATAACTTACATAAGGTGTTTAATGAAAGCAATTACCAAAGCATTTCTTTAGTTAAACATCATATAATTGTCTTCCCATGACATGGCAGAGCAGCCAATGAAGGTCAAATCATTATCAATGAACGCAGCTCTCTAATTCAGGGAGCTTCTGCATTTAAGCACTGTCAGACTGAGTCAAGGGGCACGGTTGGATTTTTGCATTACAATACATTCTGTGGTCTCTGATTAACACTGATAAATAATACATGCATTGTATATTGATTTTCAGAGGCTTAAGTGGCTCTGCATACAGCCTTGCCTTAAGGGTTAGCAAAAGAGAAATTTCAACCTTGTGTTTAAAGAGAGCTGAGCTCTGGAGAGCTCTGTGTGTGGTTTAGGAGTCACTGGGTGCACCCCTCCCCCATCCTAGTTTGTTTTCTATTGCTAGAATAAGCATCATGGGCAAAAGCAACTTCGGGGGAGAACAGGCTTAGTTCACCTCACAGATTACATTAGGTTGAAGAAGAAAGTCAGGGAAGGAACTTGGAGACAGGAACTGAAACAGAGAGCACCGGCAGATCATGGCTTGCTGGCTACCTCCTTGTGGCTTACTCAGACTGCTTTCTTATACAACCCAGGACCACCTGTCACGTGATTCACAGTCCACAATGAGATGGACTCATCAATCAATCAAGACAATGTCCCTCAGACTTGCCTACAGACCAATCTGATGGAGGCATTCTCCTCATTATGGTCCTGCTTCCCAGATGACCCTGGTTTTTGTCAAGGTGGTAAATGCTAACTAACTTGCTTACCACTCCAGCCCCTTCATGTATCATCCATGTGTGTGTTTCTACTATACTTTGCTGTTCCTTAGATTAGTCATTTATTTGAAGACTCCTCCTTGGAAAACTATTGTGTATAAACATAAGGCCAACCAAAGTGCTAGAATAACAGCTCTCAAGATTTCATAGCTTTGTAGGAAGCAGTGTGTCTCTGTTGGTCTCAGCTGCTATAACAAAACCACCATTGCTTATAAACAAGAGAAGTGTGTATCCCAGTTATAGATACTGAGAAGTTCAAGGCAGAGATAAGTAAGAGCTACAGTTAAATGAGAGCTCTTTTCTTCCTGACTCAGTGGGCATCTCTCTGCTATGACCTTGAGTGGAAGAAAGGCCAAGCAGCTCTTATGGGCTTATGAGAATGCTTTTTGTGGCGTCATGATTTCATCACATCCCACAGGCCCTGTCTTCTACCACTATCACCTTAGGGGATCTGATTTCAGCTTATAGGAAGGCCACAGAGCATCATCACCCATAACCAATCATAAGGCCCTCTTGCTTCTGATAAAAATGAAGTATTGGGGATTTACACTCAAGTAAAAAAGCAAGACATACATACCATTAAGTCTTAAGGTATATGACATATGTCACCAACGGGTAGTGATTCCTGAGATGTAATAAAAATAAAAAGGGGAGATGGGCAGCTGGCCCAACTTGTTCTTGGATGGCTTTAAAACCACAAAAAAAGAAATATCATCAGAGCCCACTGGACTCCGAAATAAGGAATTGGAGCTCAAAGTTTCAGAAAACTATGTTCAAGAATATTAGACTTTAGGGGAAGAAATAGAGCTCTGGAGAGCTGAGAGCTACCCTTCCCACCTGCTACAGTGCACACAACATAGCATGCATAGACAAGGGAGGAACCTACTGAGAAGATTAGAAGAAATGGTACTCAGAGCTCAGATAAAGCTGAGGATAGGTTGTGTGCTGGCCAGAGTAGAAAATGTCCTAGTTAACAAAGCATGAGACAGATGGCCAGATAGGGAAGAAGAGGCCCTAACTCTGCTTGTTCTACCTTTGCAAGCCCATCAAGCATTCTTAACACAAATATATCTCAAAACAAAGGCCAAGGAGAGCTATGGAATAGAGAAATACCCTTACTCAATGAGGCTAAATCCTCAGATCCTTGCACCCAACTCAAGGGGTGTCAGGCATCCACAAAATCCCGGAAGTCATGCTGGGAAAACATGCCACCTTTTACAGAGGTACTAGAAATCCCTAAGGTCTGATAGTTTGGGGCCCCACCCATGTTCATCCATTGAACCTCATTTCCTCATGGGATGGTTTTCTGCTGGTTGAGCAGTGATCTGCAGGTTTCATAGGACAACACGGCTTGCATCGTAGCAATAATATAGTTCCAGCAGGTTGGTCTCAAGGAGGATGGGTTTCTTCTGCAGCTGAACACAAGCACACACTGCAATTCTTAGAGAGCAGCATGACTCTTCACAAGCTATTTTTGCCTCTGAGCCCTTGTGGTCAGCGTGGAAAGCTTAAAGGCTGATACAATGTCTACCTGGGAGATTCAAGTGAACCCCAAGGGACCATTGTGCAGCTAGGAATCTCTAAAAGTCAGCCCTCGCGAGACAACTGTTTGCAGAGAAAAACTTGCCCATATTCATAGTCCCTGGGACATATGGTGAGACAGAGCACGTTCTAAATACCAAGAACATTCACTCAAGACCTTCCCAAATGCTTTAGAGATTGTGTTTGGCATTTGGGCATGTATCAGAACACATACCTGACAGGGCGTGGCCTGCCGAAGCTCCTCCAGTTCATACGGTCTTCATGGCTCAGAGTAAATGTGCACAGAAATGAAGTGTTGTGTCCACTTTGTCCCAAACCCAGGAAGGACAGCAGTAATTCAGACTCTCACTGAAGGGTTTGGAGTGATTCTCTGAGCAACACTTCCCCCTTTTATTTGTTCAGTATGAAAAACAAACAGCGGGCATATGGAAGGAGAAGAGGCAGCGTTGGAAACTCTGGAAAATATTTTGTGTGGGTTTAGCTTTGGTTTCACAGACTTGATGGTTTGGAGAATTTGATGCAAGGCTCTCCCTGTTCCTGGGGAGCATCCTGAGAGAAGAAGCTGTCTGTGCTGGCCCTTGAGCAAATACAGCTTTGAGAAGAAAGATGGTACTGTGGGTTAGAGCTGTACTTTCCTAACCCAAAACCGAAGACAAAGATTGTGTAAAATCATGCCAAACTCTAGGAAAGCTCTAAAAAAATCCCAATCTTCTACTTTCCCAGTAGTTTGCCTTGCTTTTAACATATCTGTTTTTTTATACCTAGAAGCTAAGGACTGGAGAGCTGTCTCAGCAGGAAGGGATGATCCGGCCTGGGGTCCCCAGCACTAGCTTTACTTCAGGGGGTCAGATGTGCTCTTCACCCTCTATGAATGCTGAATAAAATGTACACTCTATTTATCTGTCTGTCTGTTTATCCATCCATCTACCATCAATATATTTGTCTGTCTATCTATCTAACTACCTACCTATCATCTACTTGTCTGTCTGTCTGTCTATATGTATGTATGTCTATCTATCTATCCATCCATCATCTATTTGTCTGTCTGTCTCTCTACCTACCTATTATCTATCTATCTCTCTGTCTATATAGCTATCATCTATTTATCTATCAATTGATTGGTTGATCTATCTATCTATCTATCTATCTATCCATCCATCCACCTACCTACCTACCTACCTACCTACCGTCTGTCTATCTATCTATCTATCTATCTATCTATCCATCCATCCATCCATCCATCCATCCACCTACCTACCTACCTACCTACCTACCGTCTGTCTATCTATCTATCTATCTATCTATCTATCTATCTCTCTCTCTCTCTCTCTCTCTCTCTCTGTCTGTCTGTCTGTTTGTCTGTCTATCTATCTATCTATCTATCTATCTATCTATCTATCTATTTATCTACCTCTGTCTCTCTCTCTCACACACATATACATATAACAAAAAATAAATAAAACTTTAAAACTAGATGTTAAATTAAAACTCTAAAGAGAAATGCTTCTTTGAGTTCCCAACAACTAAATCTATAGATGAGAACTTGTGAGTAATAAGAATTGTGAACTGAGTTGGTGTTGGTAGAAATATGACAGGAACACATTGTTGAGTTAACGATAAAATGTTTGCAACATAGTGGCTGTTTGTAAATGTACTTACGTCTAATTTTCTGGATTCCTTTTGTTTCTTCCCTGTTTCTCGCTTGTCCCATGTAATTTCTTACCCATTATCATCTTTCTTTTTCCCAGAGGCGTCCTTCCCTGCTCACAGTGCCTAAGATTCTACCTTTGTAAGAAATCTGCTCTGATAACAGGGCAGGAAGAGCACACAGCAAAGGGGGGATGAAATACTCTCAGCTGCCAGTTGCAAGAAGCTGACAATTCTTTAACTGATTTCAAAGAAAATAAAAGAAGAGGTTGGTAAGCAAGCACGGTGTGCCTGGTTGTTCTCCTTCCCAATTATCTAGGAGTACGGCGCATTGACAAACAGCCCTATAGCATCAAACCCATCAACAAAATTATTCATTTCCGTAAAAAAACCTAAAGGGAGGTGATCTTTTCTTCCATACAAAAGTAAATTATATCTGTTACATGAGAACAAACAGGCATCATATGCATACGCACGTTTTTCTTCCCATTTAAAGTGTTGACTTGTAAAAATATTTTAAAAAACCAGAAAGTGTAATAGCATATTTTGTCTTTAGATCAGTGTTGGTTCTGTTAAATGTGAGCTCTCTTGTGAATTTATAAGCTTTGGGAAATATGGATAAAAGGGACCAGAGTCCTGACATCTCCTGAACACCCACGACTTGGTTCTAAAACAGTAAACACAAAACACATTCTAATTAAGAGCCGAACTCCTGTTACTTGAGGTCTTTTTTCTCCAGGTTGACAGTGGCAAGCACATCACCTCACAGCGCAGAGCCTTGAAGTGAAGCTAATCTACTCCGCAAGGAAAAGGGAGCGATCGCCGCATAAAACCTGGGTGTGTGAGTTATTGAGATACAGAACTGAAAATCCAGAGGGGAGGAATAAGCGATTCCTGGAACTGATGCCCACTGAATCTCTGCCCAGTTCTAAAAAAAGAACTTCAGGGAAAAAAAGAAAGAAAATAAAAACCCTGGCAAAGTCCTGGTTTCCATTGCTCTTCATTCCCCTTGCCAGGATGCGAACCAGATGTTCTGTGATATCGCACAGCCTGTCCTACTGGCATTTTTGGTTGTATTAGCTTCAGCGACTACTGGAAATTTTATGTGAGAAGATTCACAGGTAAGTATGATCCAAATTGCCTGAGACATCAGGGGCTTTTATGGGGTTGGAGAAGAACTGTAAATGTGTCCAAACCTTTCTATGACATGCTCCCATTCAGATGGGAGCCGTATGCTCCTCTAACTCACATCAAAACACGTGAAACAGAGCAACAGAAGGACCTGTGAAAGCATTCTCTCCTTTCTCCCCCCCTAAAGCATTTCCCCTACCCCTCATCCCAGAACTCCCACTAGTGCCCCCATCACCACCACCAAGAAAAGCAATCTTTACTCTTAATAAAATTTAGTCAGGGCTTAAGGGGGGTGGTAGATCCGACGTGGTAGAAATAACCTACCAATCTGAAAGGAAACTGGGGTGAAAAGGCTGGAGAGATGGCCACTGGTAAAGAACACACCCTGCCCTTGCATGGGACATGAGCTCTATTCCCAGCATCTGCTTCAGGTGGCTCACAAACTCCTATAAACTCCAGCTCCAAGGGGTCAGATGCTCTCTTGTGGCTTGCTTGCTTGACACCTAAGTTGATGATTCACAGTTTAAGCACCAAGCTTAAGATGCCAGGTGGAACCTAGCTAACATCTTCCCAAGATGACTCAAGGGAATATGCTTTCAGGAGAAAAGTTACATGTATCACAGAGGATGCTCACTGTCCCGGATGCTTTCATCCATCCACAGTGTCAGATGCCACAGGAAGTGCTAAGTAGTAGCATCACTCGACCATAGTGACCCCTCCCCTCCCTGTGTGCTTTAACACCCAAGCCCAGAGTCCAACAGAAGGCTGGAGAGAGGGGATACTAGTAAGGACTCAGATTACTATGACACATGAGGTATCTAAGCAATCAGTTAAAGGAAAAAATATATCTGTAAATATACTTATGACCTAAGTTTTACAAGTGTATATTGATTCGTTGATTAATAATTTTCTTGGGTCTGGAGCTCTAACTTACTTGGTAGTGAGCTTGGCTGGCAGGAACTGAGTACTGGGTTCAGTCGCCAGCACTGCATATACCAGGCTGGTGGTGAAGCCTCTAAGCCCAGCACTTGGAAGATGGAGGTAGGAGGATACAGAGTTCATCCTGAGATACATGGGACCCTGTCTCTCTAACGCTCTTATTATGGAATGGAGACCTTCAGTCAGCACAGAGCAATCACTGAGCCTAACTCTGTGGATCAGATGTTACAAGGCAGTTTGACCAAGATGGAGACAAGAATCTACATGTGTCTTTCCGGTGTTCCGTTCATTAAGTCAGACAGCCAGTCCTGAAGCCTAGCAGCTTTGGTAAGCCCACAAAGGACTGCTGACCACATTCAAATACCATTCCTTTATTAATTTATCCAAGCAACACATACTTACTGAGCAACTGCTGACTGCCACTCTCCAAACGGCTAGAAGCAAGGGAAAAAAATGCAGGCTTCCTTTTCTTTTAGTTTTGTATTCAAGGAGCATTTTCTCCTTTCTTCTTTGGGATGTTTAGAATCTTTTTGTTTTTCATCTGAAGCTTCTTGTTTGTAGAAATGAAGAAGTCCCGAGAAAAATAATGTCACACTACAGACTCTTACAAGTAGACCACTTGAGATTAGCAAGAGTCACATCTACATTCTCTCTTAGATATAACTATGTGTTCAGGATGAATGTGAAGACAGATCCAATAAGTTGTCTTCTCCTGCCCCTCTACATGCATGGTGGCATTTATGTGTTTCCATGCACATAGCATGCACATGTGCACATCACAAGCATGGTAATAAATTAAGAGATTTTTTTAATATATGGTAAGAATTGAGATTTTCAAGTACATTGGACCATGTGCTTGGGCTGAAACTAGAGTTGCAGGATGAAAAAAAAAGTCCAGCAAAATTTGAACCCAGTAAAACTAATATTTGGGATGTCAATCAGCGTTTGGCAGGAGGGTTGGGTGAGAAAGCACAGGGCTATGTGTACCCCTTCTAAACATCTCTCTGTCTCAGTTTGGGACCAACATTACTAATAGAGACTGACACTATGTTATAAAATACAAATTTGTATTAAATATATAGTAAGGTATAATTTCTCACATTTGATGTTATTTTTGGTAGGCCCTTAATTAATATTTGCTTATCCCTTTGTAAAGTGTCAATGGCAAAACTAAATTCCTGTTACACAATTATACATGGGTTTTGTAAAGTTTCCTTAAAACACCACAACCTGGACATATACTTGGTCTCAGTTTTAGATATTGTGAACATCTTTACCAATTCCAATTTTATTAGCCAAGAGATGGGCTAGCAAGAGGGTTCAGTGGGTAAAGAAAGGCACCTGATGCCAAACCTGGTGCTCCAGGCTTGATCCTTAGGACCAAAGGTAGACAGAGAACAGACTCTCAGGAGATGTCCTCTGACCTCCACACATGAGACAGATGTGCCCACCCCTAGCACACATAAATAAATGTGACAACCAAAGAAAAATTCTATAGCAGAAACTAAAGACCAAAAGCTCCAGCACAAGATGACCAATAAGGACATATAACCACACATCAGAACTCTGGAGACACTTCAGCAGATGTGCAGCAGGTAAAATCTGAGTTGAGAAAGACCACACCCAGTGTCTGCTGTGGAACAGATGCTCCTGGGGCAGCTCAAGATGCTTTGTGCTTCACTGACTCTTTCGCTGATTCAGGACCAGCAGCCACACAGCCTGACTGAACCTTCCACCGGGTGCTGCCTTGGGGGATGACCGAGGATTCTTCCTACCTGGCTTTTCCAACATAGTTATTCACATCCTCTCTTGTTAACAATCTGCCAAAGCCACAGGACAGTAAATTAAAAATAACCTTGTTCTGCAGCCTTATAACACACTTCCTACAACTGAAGTGTGTCAAGGCAAATAAAAATTAAAAGGAACCCAGAGCTGTGCCAACTCCGCCAAGTTGCAGTTTACATGCCCCGCGTGTTATTAAAGGACATATTCGCACCTTCCAAAAATATGGACTATGTGAGTTCTAGGCAAGTCAACTGGAATCTCAACTAAAAAGAAAAACAAGTAGCCTTCCTCTACTCAAAGGACAAACATTCGGAGAAAAAAATTAGGGAAAAGATACCCTTCACAATAGTCACAAACAATATGAAATACCTTGGTGTGACTCTAGCTAAGCAAGTGAAGGATATGTATGACAAGAACTTCAAATCTCTAAAGAAGATAAATTGAGGAAGATCCCAGAAAATGGAAAAAATCTCCCATGTTCATGGATTGGAAGAATCAATGTTGTAAAAATGACCATCTTACCAAAAGCCATCTACAAATTCAATGCAATCACCATCAAAATTCCAACCCAATTCTTCATAGAGTTGGAAAGAACAATGTGCAATTTCATCTGGAATAACAAAAGACCTAGAATAGTGAAATCCATCCTCAACAACAAGAAAACATCTTCAGGAATAACTATCCCTGACCTCAAACTATATTACAAGGCAATTGTGCTAAAAACTGCAGGGTACTGGTACAGAAATAGGCACATGGATCAATGAAATAGAACAGATGATCCAGAAATGAGCCCTCACATATATGGTCACTGGATTTTTGACAAAAGAGCTGTAAACATTCAATGGAAAAAAGACAGCCTCTTCAACAAATGGTGTTGGTCCAACTGGCACTCAGCATGCAGAAGAATGAAAATAGACCCTTTCTTATCTCCTTGTACAAAGCTCAAGTGCAAGTAGATCAAAGATCTCCACATTAAACCAGGTACACTGAAATTATTAGAAGAGAAAGTAGAAAACATAGGCACAGGAGAAAATTTCCTGAACAAAATACCAATGGCTCGTGCTCTAAGGTCAAATATTGACAAATGTAACTTAATGAGATTGCAAAGTTTCTGTAAGGTTAAGGACACTGTCAAGAAAACAAAACAGCAGTCAACAGATTGGGAAAAGATCTTTAACAACCCCACATCTGATAGAGGCCTAATATCCAAGGTACACAAAGAACTCAAAAAGTTAGACACCAGAGAATCAAACAACCCTATTAAAAATGGGGTACAGAGATAAGCAAAATGTTCTCAATTGAGGAATAGCAAATGGCTGAGAAGCATCTAAGGAAGTGCTCGACATCATTAGCCATCAGGGAAATGCAAATCAAAACAACCCTGAGATTACACCTCACACCAACCAGAATTATCAAAAATTCAGATGACAGCAGATGCTGGCGAGGATGTGGAGAAAGAGGAACACTTCTCCACTGTTGATGAGGTTGTAAACTGGTACAACCACTCTGGAAATCAGTCTGGCAATTCCTCAGAAAATTGGACATAGTACAACCTGAAGACCCAGTTATTCCACTTCTGGGCATATACCCCAGAGAAGCTCCAACATACAACAAAGAAACATGCACCACAATGTTCATAGCAGCCCTATTTATAATAGCCAGAAGCTGAAAAGAACCCAGATATCCTTCAGTAGATGAATGGATACAAAAATTGTGGTATATTTACACAATGGAGTACGACTCAGCTATCAGAAACAATGACTTTATGAAATTCTTAAGAAAATGGGTGCATCTAGAGAATATCATCCTGAGTGAGATAACCCAGTCACAAAAGAACAGACATAATATGCAGTCACTGATAATTAGATACTAACCCTAGAAAGCTCTGAACACTGCAGAAACAACTCACAGACTATATGAAGTTCAAGAAAAACAAAGGCCCAAAAAAATGAAAAACCATTATGCTTAATCTTTACATACCAAGAAAACTTTGACTAATTCCAGGCTACATCTTGTTTTACATGTACTTTATGCTCATTGTAACTAGTAAGATCTTAATGCATACTATCAAACCTTTAAAAAAATCAAGTACTGACAAAAATGTATTCATATACTTTTATGCAAAAATGCTTATAATCTGTACATTTATCTTTGTTTTTTAAAAATAAAGCTGTTCAACTAAAAAAACAATCTTCTACAAATCAAAAGAAAGAAAGAAAGAAAGAAAGAAAGAAAGAAAGAAAGAAAGAAAGAAAGAAAAACAAAAGTACCCCAAGAGAGTCAGGTAACCCAGACTCTCAAGTTCATAAGTAAGTATCAAGTATTGTGAACACCTTGCCCCTTTGGGGGAAGTCAGAATGTGTGTGTGTGTGTGTGTGTGTGTGTGTGTGTCTGTCTGTCTGTCTGTCTGTCTGTCTGTCTGTCTGTCTGTCTGTCTGTTTGTCTGTGTGTACATCTGTGTGTAAGTATGTCTGTATGTATGTGTATATAAGTGTTTGTGTTTGTACATGTAACTGTGCATCATGTAAGTGTGTGTATCAGTATGCCTGTAAGTATGTCTGTGTGTGAGTGTGTGTATATAAGTGTTTGTACATATAAGTGTGCATAAGTGTGTGTCATGTAAGTGTGTGTGTGCATCAATGTGTGTGTATGTCTGTGTGTGAGTGTGTGTATATGTGTTTATACATATAACTGTGTATAAGTGTGCGTTATGTAAGTGTGTGTATCAGCATGTATGTGCATGAATGTAGAAACTCTGTGAAACTGAACTAGTCAATGGGGCAGTTTCCAGGCGCACAGGATTGGGAAATATAACCAGCCCGTTTCACCAGAGACAGTGCAATGCAGAGGGGCAGAGTAGAAAGCCAGCTCTTAGTGTGCACAGCTGGTAGCGTCCGTATGTAGCAGAGAGAAAAGATAAAGGCCGAGATAGCTATGCTGATAACATGAGCGGTTTGGAATCTGAGTACTGGTTAAGGTTTGAGCAGAAGACAGACATTTGAAGGAACAGTGAGATGTGAGACCCCGTGGTCATGGTCAGGGACACAGCGATGACTAACAGAGGCATAGCTTCCCCACATTTGTCCTGAACCCACTATTAAACATTTCCAGAAGAAATGTTGTTAAATCAAAGATCACAAAGATCCCTTCACCTGCTGTTCATGTTTCCCCTCGGGGTAGAACGTTTATGTGTGGTCTGCATCCAGAGAGCCGAGCAGAGACTCCTACGTAACCTAACAGACCTGTTCTCTCTGGTGAGGAAGAAGAAATTCTTAAGTGCGTGAGAACATCAAAAACACAATGCTTGCTACACAATTGTTAGAGATGTGAACAATTCAGAAATAAAATTTTTAGAAATGATGAGTCTTTTTGAACACACAGTGAACAGTTAAACCAAACACGGGTTCTTTTTAAATGACTATGAGTATGAGCTTGAAAGGAAATGCCACCTGTCAAAATTCTTCCTAAAGGAACATAATATAGAATGTTAATCAATTACAGCTCCTTGATCTTGATACAGACTTTCCCAAGAACAGGTCTTGGGCTCCATCAGATCTGAAATGGCTAAATATAAAGTAAATCCAGAAAAGAAACAAAAAACCCCAGGTATGTGACAGGAAGAACAAGCCTTGTAAGCAGGTTTCACTGGGGGTTCTAGCATTCTCCTGGTAGAGAGACGTAAGACGTAACTATCAGAGCCTTTAAAGTTCATTCACGTGTGTAAAATTCAAAATTCACAATTTCTGAAACTTAAAATGTCCATCACTCATCAATAAACATTTATTTTAAAATAGTCTAAAGCAATTTGTGAAATGTGACCTAAGGAAGCAAGACGGATTGTTCCTCATAATGAAGGGTTCAGCAGTTATATTGAAAAGAGCAGGACGGAAGCACAGCACACAGATGTGTAGGTATGAGCGTGAACCACATGAAAATGACAAGGAAATCAGACATAAATAAAGTACATTTAACCCAGTGGATAACCCATGGATGATTTGACAAATGAATCTAATTAGTTAAGTATTTGAGAAAAATATACATTACACTTGTGTCAGAAACTAAAACAAACTCCAGGTTAATTAAAGTTCAGTGATAAAATAGAGAGCCATGTTAGGTGAAAAGGGACCTAATTATGGTAAAACGGAAAAAAGCATTAAACATAAAAAAAGCTAAGATGAAGGGAACATTTGCCAGAAAAGGAAAAGAGCGCTGTTCACTCCTATATCAAATCTGGGACTCTATTGATTTTAATGTGGTTGTCCAGCTTTAGTCTCCCAAAAAGGACATCTGCTTAGCCCCTTCTCTAAGGACAACTCCTCCTGTGGGCTCCTGTGGTGCACAACGGCATGTCAACCATTTGCTAGTACCTCATTTCCCATCATCTAGTTTAAATTATTTTGTGTTGGAATCTCTTTACTCCTGTGTGGAGGTTCTGTCTAGTGGAAACAAATTGCAAAAAGAAAAGCAAAAGAAGAAAAGAAAGGCAATTTTTTTTTTTTCTCACAGCTGTGGCAGCCAGATGGCAGGTTTCAGCTTCTGGGGACATAGTGGAAAAAAACTGTTAATGTTTAAATCTAGTTCAGGTAAATGTGTCTCCATGTCCCTTGCCAGGCATTTTCTATAGACGGATCACTACTTTCTACTGCTCATCTGTCCCAGACTCCCAGGTTCTGTCTGACACAGTGGCTGCCATCTTGACCCCATGATCTGAGCTGAGTACTTTGGCTAGTCTGTCTTGTTTACTCTTTTCTGTGTTCATGTTCCTTGAATTTACCATCAAGTGCCTTTCAGAGAACCTGTGCAAGGTGCAGTACTCTGTATCCTCAGTGAAACAATGTTTACGGAGACAAATAGAAACAGTTAGGTCCCTGATATTGCTTTAGGCAGTCAGGGTTTTGAAAGGCTTTGAAAACAGTGGCCCCTCTCTTCTGAACACTCATTGCTTGACTTTCTCTCACATGTTACCAAGAACTAAAAGAATCTAAACATTTAATTATAGGGAAACCATCACCATAGGGATCCATCTTTACTAGAACCAGCAAAGGCCTGCTGGGGAGAGGAAGCTCTTCCATGGATCTGCCTACAAATTGTGCAGGAGTCTCCAGGGATTCAGCTCTCATGAGTCGTCCATGCTGTGCTGGGCTTTATAGTCATGTTACTATCATTGAAGCACACGTGCTTTGTGTTTCTGTGAATAGTCTCCCATCCATTCTCTTATAACTGACACCCATAAACGTAATGGCTTACCATGTCTTAGATGACATTATATCCCAGGACTGTTACTGCCATTTTTATCATTTTTATCTAGGGTAAATAGGTGCTTTTCTGCATGTCTACCCCAAGACCAACTCTGCTCTTAGATAAGGCTTCCTGTCGAAGTTAGGGTTTCTATTGCTGTGAAAAGAAACTATGACCACAGCACCTCTTACAAAGGAAAACTGGCTAAAACTTCATAGGTTTAGTCCATTGTCAGTATGGCAGGAAGTATGACAGCCTGCAGGCAGACAGGGTACTGGAGAAATAGCTGAGGGTTCTACATCTGGATCTGAAGTCAGCAGAAAGAACACAAGACACTGGACTTGATTTGAGCTTCTGAAACTTCAAAGTCAGCCCCCAGTGACACACTTCCTCCAATAAGGCCACACCTAATAGTGGTATTAGCTATGAATCAACAGGGTCTATTTTCCTTTAAACCAAAACGCTTACAGAAAAGCAAGCAAAATCAAGTCAGAAAGAGGTTCAGGAAAGATATCCATGTATGGTTAAAAAGGAAGGTTTACACATCTCTCAAGAGGAATGGGTAGATATTCTTAACCCCAGGAAGCACATGCTGGTATCCAGTAGACAAGAGCCTGAGACTACGTCTGATAATATGGCAGCCAATATTTAGTTATGGCCTTACATTCAGAGACCCTGGTTTGGAATCCAGGATTTAACTTAACAATCCTGCTGTGACTTGCAAGCTATTTTTCATTAGACAAGCAACAATCTGAAAGCATTAATTTCATTTAATACATCTCTCTGCTAGTAATAATGTACTAGATTTTATTCAAACTCATGGAGAAGGATCTCATATGCTTTAGGTGCTAGAAAGAGAAGTGAAAAGTCTATGTAGTAACTCCAAAACTATATCTTACAAAGTTCTTCATGGTTACAGAAGGGACAGAAGGACATGGCTTCCTGCCCCTGGAGTAAGGCCAGCAGAGCAGGGTTTTCAAAAGTGTTGATGGTTGCTGGGAGTGTGTGTGTGTGTGTGTGTGTGTGTACTTTTTACTTAATGCTTCTCTTTCAGGAAATAACCTCCTTGCTAAGGTTATGGGGAATATCATCTCTGACAAGGTTAATGACCTCATAACAATCAGAGACAGTAGGAATCCAAGAGGCAAAGCTCTGTGTAATGTCTTAGCAAAAATTGGCAAGTTTTGTGACCTCCAGGACAGCACTTAAGGCTGTGGGAAAGAACTCTGAAAACATGATTTCAAAAGGATAGAATTTCTCAACTATGCAAAATGTAAGGATGCAATATGAATTGTATAAAAGGCTTCATGGACTTAAAAGAACAGAGGCAGCTGACCTGGCTTGTCAGAACGATACAAGGGCAGACAGATTCCTGATTTAAAGGTCAGCCTGGGACAAAGCAAATCTGGCCAGACTATCTGCCTTATGACAGTTTTACATATGCCTACAATAATCTATAATCACTTTGCCTACTTTCTTACCTTTATCTTATCCTGTTAGCAACCACTCTCCTCTAACAGGTTCATATCATTTGGTCTTCCTTTGTGAGCCATTTAGTTTAGCCAAAGATATCTGTAGAACTTGGCTTTGAACTTCCCATTAGAGTCTGACAGTCCAACCGAAGAATGCATCAAAATGATTAAACCTACAAAAATATGAGAAAATAAGCCTGTATAATTTAAATATTACACAATTAATGTGCATAATCTATGCCTTTAAAGGTTGAGATGAGTGTAACTTACAGCATATTATAGTAAACTCTACAATAAAGCATTTTTGATAGAATGTTTTTCTCCCTTGAACATCTAGCCTCAATACTTGCTAACAGTTATTCATGATTAACTGTAAGATTACCATGATGGAGTCTGTGGTGGCTTGAATATGCTTGGCCCAAGGGAAGTGGCATTATTAAGAGGCATGACCTTGTTGGAGGAAGTGTGCCATTGTATGTGCAGACTCTGAGGGCTCCTAGAGCTCAGGTTTTGCTCAGTTCATAGAGTAAGATGCCTACTGGATTCCATTGGAAGGTATAGAACTCTAGGCTCCTTCAGAACCAAGCTGCCATGCTTCCCACCTTGATGATAATGGACTGATCCTCTGAAACTGTAATCCAGCCCCAACCAAAAAATTCTGCCTAAAGTCTGCCTTTAGAAGTATTGTCTTGGTCATGGAGTCTCTTCAGAGCAATGAAAACCCTAACTAAGACAGAATCTGAGACGCTGATTAATCAAGCTAACTTCTGTTTCCCTAGCTAGGTTTCTTCAACAAACAAGGCAGTAAACTCTTTACTGTGCTTAAAATAAAATCCCAAATATTTTCTGACACCTCAGCTGTCAGAATGTGTCCCTTTAAAAAAAAGCCTCAAATACAAATAGCTTTTGATGGTCATGTGATTATGTGATTTTTCGGAATATCGGTTCAAAGACTGTCACTCACTGATCACGCAGGACATGTATTGGACTTCCTCCAAGGTGCTAAGAAAGACGGTACAGGAGTGTGTGAGACAGAGGGATGGAAATAGTGACCACTTCCTTCTATCAAGACATGGCCACCCTGTTGTCACCTGCATAATGAATGAGAACGGGTCTGCCAGCACCCATCTTAAATGGCAGATGGGCTTGGGAAGCCCTCTAGCTGCCTGCCATCAGTGGGCATGTATCTATGATTATTTTAGTTACCTGAGGTCCTTTATAAAAAGCAACTTGAGACTATAAAATGATGCCTGCTTCTGCTTCTTTAAATCTGTTGTGCCTTTGTTGGATTCTGTTGGTTTGGGGATGATTTACTAACATATTTTTAGTTTTTGTTTGGGTGTTTATTCTTTTGCTTGTTTATTTGTTTGTTTTACTTTGGGTATTTGTTTGTTTGTCTGACTGTCTATTTGGTTTTGGAAACTTTTTTTGTAGCTCAGGCTCGTCTTGAACTCCCTGATACTCCAGTCCCCACCTTTCATTAGTCACATCTAGCTTGTTTCATTAAGTTGTTACTTTTGGATAACCTTAAACCCTTGATCTTCCTGCCTCTGCCAATAAATACTGGGATGATAGGCATGCATCACCACACCTAGGTTCTCCTTTTTCTTAATGAGGAATCATCAATATATCCATAGTTGTCCTGCTTAGCTTTCACTGTCTTCTTGACACAACCTAGAATCACCTGAAAGGGGAATCTCAACTGACCTTAGGTCATACTGGCCAGGGAATGCCTGTTGAGGTATTGCTGTGATTGTTAACTTATATAAGAGGACCTAGCCCACTGTGGGTGACACTATTCCCTATACAGGTGGTTCTGGGTTGTATAAGAAAGCATTTGTTCACTTCCTGTAGTGATGGACAGTGACCTGTGAACTAAAACCCTTTCATCCCCTAAATTTTTTCTGCTCATGGTGTCTGTCATAGCAAGAAAAAAAAAAAAAAAACAATATAGAGCAACATTTAAATATCTCCTCACCTTCCAAAGGCACACAGGATTCAGCTGCTCTATCCAATTCAGATTCAAATATTGAGGTAATAATGTGGGGATTTTGGCCTGGACATGATGAGTTCTTCATGAGCACTCCATCATGGGTACCACAGCAGAGCTGAGTGAGTGTGAGTAGAAATTCAGATCCATAATGGAAAAAGCAGAGCATGCCTAACCCAGCTAATGATGGCCCCGACAACACTGTGAGTGCTGGGCCGATGCCACCTTCCCTCTCTTATCTGTGTTATCCATCAGATGACCCATGAGGGAACAGTGTCACTCTCTGTAACAGGCCCTTCTCTAATGAGGCATAACAAGTTTAGCCAGGATCATGGATAGTCCTGATCTCTCATTGACCCTATCACACCTATTGATCGTGGGCCGCCATTTGTTATCTGCCTGGTGCAGATGAATCAGGAGGGTGGACCCCAGGTACTTCCCTCCCCAGTTAAATATTTATCAAATTGCCATCCTCCGAGACAAAAAACTTGCCAGTCTGAACTGTTCTCACTGCCCCCGTCTCTCAGCAGGGCTGCCTGGCAGGTTTCGCAGAAGGCCAGCCAGAGTCTGTTTCTCACAGTCTTGCTTTCCTCCTGGGATCAAGAGTCTAATATATTCCTGTAATACGCCAACAGATCCCAAGACAAACAAGTGCCGGGAGAAGCATGGCCCGAGCATGGTCTCTCCAGAGTTCAAGGATTTAGATGTCAGATATCTGCAGTGATCCTTGTCCACAGGAATGGCTGAGCCACGGCCAGCAAAAAGGATTGTGTTAAGGCCACACATCATTGAACCATTAGAGATTAAACTAATGGCACGTGGTATAGAGGCTGTGTGCATGGAAGCACTCTATAAGAGGTTGGAAGAGGTAAAGTCATTACCCTCCCAGTGACTGCTTGGGAGGAGCCAACACTCAGGTCCAGTTTATACATCAAAGTATTTTCTAGTCTATTCCTCACAGAACAGCCACGTGCACACCCTAAAACCCTGTATAAAATAAACCAGCTGTGAGTGTATGTACAAATGTACATGAGAAAAACATACAGTGTACATAAGATGTCAGTTTCTGCTGCTCCTATTCTGATAGGATCTTTACAAAGGTATCAATGGTGAAGTTGGGGAGATGGCTCAGTGGTTATGAGCATGTGTTGCTTTAACAGAGGACCATGGTTCAGCTCACAACACCCACGCAGTGGCTGACAAGTACCTGTAACTCCAATTTCAAGAGAGTTGATGCCCTTTTCTGACATCCTTGGGTACCACACATACATATAGTACACTTGCATAAAACACTAGACACATAAGTAGGCAGACAGATGGATGGATGGATTTATGGATGGATGGATGGATGGATGGATGGATGGATGGATGGATGGTGGATGGTGGATGGATAGATGGGTAGGTAGATAGATATTATAAATGAGACTTGTGAAAATAAATAAATAAATCTATGCTGCCTGTGTATTCTGTGTGGGCTCAGACAGGCATGGCACATCTGGAGCCTACTTGATCATGACCAGCATTCACGCATGGTCTTCCCTGCCATGATGTTCTCTGGAACTGTGAGCCTAAATAAATCCTTCTTTAAACTGACATCATCAGGCTATAGCTATAGAACAAGAAACACCTGTACCAAAGAGGGAAGACAGGAAGTGAAATTCAATTAGCTACAGTTTCCCATGACAGGCAAGAGCTCTATACCCAGAAAAGTTCCTCAGTTTTTGTTTGTGATGCTTAAATGAAGTGTTTAAAATATTTATAAATGATGTCTGGGCTTTGTTGCTCTACCCAATACATGTGCTCTCTCTCACAGTATCACCTTCCTGCTAACCCCTACCTCAGTGCAACCCGGTCTGGACTCCTTCTACCTCAGCATCCTGAGTACTAGGATTGTAGGTTGAGGCCACCATACTGGTTCTCAAGTCTAATTTTACTGTAAATGTAAAAATATATATAATGTTGTGAATAAATCAGTTGACCAACCTGGATTTCAAGAAATGAAGCTCCCAAGAGGAATGACTGTCCACCACCAAGTGTCACGAGCTGCCACAAGTCTCAAGGTCCTTTAATCAGTCCATCTCCCGATTTGTGGGGACCTACTATATGCCGGGGAGCTAAAGAGTTCCTCTAGTGAATTCAGTGAGTAAGATGAAATGTTTGGGCATGTGATGACAGAGGCTGGTAAAAGTAAAATTTTAAGAGAGGAGATAGGAAGGGACTCAGTGGTTGAAAATATTGGTTGTTCTTCCAGAGGATCTTGGTTCAATTCCCAGCATGCACACGGTGGCTCACAACCATCTTAACTCCATTACAGGTGGACTACTCTAGCCTTCAAGAGTATCAGGCACAGACATGGTACAAATGCATATACACAGTCAAATTATTCATACATCGAAAATAAATAAATAAATCATTTTTAAACTAAAAAAAATGCCTCAGCTGAAAGGTATTTTGTAGTTTAATATTTCTTGGAGTATGATCTCACTGTTCATTTTATTGTGCTGAGCAAGCCTTCCCTTTCCTGCATTAAGCTGTGTTCCTACACGGTATGTTTTGTGTTCATTTAGAAATGGTATCTGCTTGGAGACCTGGGTGTTTGCTCAACTAATGAAGCACATTTTATCCTTTTGAACTAAGTCTATTTTTATTTTAAATTATGTCCTGCATGTGGGATTATGTATCTGTGTCTGTGCATGTGTATGAGTATGTGTGACGAGTGTGTGTGTGTGTATATGTGTGTGTGTGTTTGTCTGTCTGTCTATCTGTCTGAGTGTATACATGCATATGAGGTACATGTGAGCACACAAGGACAGAGCCTATGGCAAAGGCATTAGATGCCCCTTGTAGCTGGAGTCACCAGATATGTGTGCAGGGAATCTTGGGTCTTCTGCGAGAGCAGCCCCTATTCCAACAGAGCCAGCTCTCAGGCCAAACCATTATGTTTGGGCTGAGAAGACACTCCTCCACTTTGATGCTATGATAAGTCCCTGATTCAGAAATATTTTTAGATTTAACTTGGAGATTTTAAAATGGATTAACAGAAATTCAATTAAAGTTGTTACAATGAGCACGGAATCTTAATTTTTCAGATTGCAAATGTTTATCAAAACACTATTAATTCCTAACTAGAACCAGAAGGCCCCCGTGTTTGAAAATGAATAAACATAACTTTTCATAAAACATACAGCCATATAATTTAAAATGTACAGCCAACTATGACTGAATAGATTAATTCTTTTAAAATGAAAGTATTATTTTGGTTTTTTTAAGGCTGAGCTTTCTTTCCGAAAATCTCTTAAAATACATAGCTAATGCACTGTTTGGGGAAAATACATTAAGAAAGGAAAGAATGAGAATATTATAGAAGAGTGGATAATTCTTGAGGTTTGGGTTTATATTAATGGAAATTGATTCCATGTTAATTTTGTGAACTATCAAGTAGCCTATTCTGAAGAATTATCTGAAAACAGTTCAAGAATGTACTTACAGGGAGACCTGAATAGTGTTGGATCCAGAGGCTTTTTCAGGGCCCTGAGGAGTTTGAGCACACTGAAACCAACACTAGTTTATGTTCTGCAGAGGTCTCAGAAAATCAGCTCTGCTTCACGCATGATCATCCGAAACGTTCTACTTTATGACCATTTGTAAAAAGGGCTCATTTTAGAACTTAAAAAATGTCTTACATTCCTTTGGGTTAATTAGAGGACAGGCTGTTTATGCAAGTCTGAGGATCCAAGAACAACAGTGATATTGTTAAAAATAATATTTCAACATAGCCAATAGATTTGCAAGCACCAGTTCACTTATTTTTAAACAGAATGCAGTTAAATAAAATTGGTGCATGTTTATGAAATTGTGTCAGTATTTTGTTCTTGGGTGGAAGAGAACACCAAACTTGGCATCAGAAATGTAGGAAAATGGAGCAGACCTTATAACTAAGTAATTCTGTGTCCTTTTTGTGGACCCTGGGCTCAAACAAAAGTAGGATGTGGGGATTGGAAATGAGTGGTAAATCAGGGCAGCGTCTTCCCTCCACAGCAATACACTTTCTGCCCTATGGAGGTCTACTGAATTTGAAACAATTCTAAGATGGTGGGATAGCCCTCAATTCAAGGAAGGAATTCTAGCATATTATCAGAAGGAAGGAATCTTTTCTTATCTTTTTTTCTTATTTATTTATTTATTTTATAAAATACTATTATAGCTCACAAAATTTGTTACAAAATAATATATGATGAATACACGATTGTTTTTCTTTTTCTTCTTCTAAGAAGGACTGAGGCTTCCACATTTTGGCCTTCCTTCTTTTTGAGCTTCATAAGGTTTGTGAGTTGTTTCTTGGGTATTCAGAGCTTTCTGGGGCTAGTATCCAATTATCAGTGAGTGCATATCATGTGTGTTCTTTTGTGACTGGGTTACCTCACTCAGGATGATATTCTCTGAATATATCCATTTATTGAGGAATTTCGTACTGAGTAGTACTCCACTGTGTAAATGTGCCATGTTTTCTGTATCCATTCCTCTATTGAAGGACATCTGATTCGTTCCAGCTTCTGCCTATTATAAATAAGGCTATTATAAATGTGATGAAGCATGTGTCCTTATTATATGTTGGAGCATCTTTTGGGTATATGCCCAGAAGTGAAATAGCTGGGTCTTCAGGTTGTACTATGTCCAATTTTCTGAGGAACCCCCAGACTAATCTCCAGAGTAGTTGTATCAGTTTACAACCCCAGCAACAGTGAGGGAGCGCCCGCCACGTTTCCACTGACCCCAGCTGTCTTTGTCAGCATTCTGCATGTGATCACAGACACAATATTTCTATGTGCAATTTGTGGCTTTTTCATAGTCTCATGAACTCTATCAGGTTCATGCTTACAGTTGAATAACTTGTAATTCACACAACGCCGACTGTCAGTGGAGGGGAACGCAAACCATCAAGCCTGCTTGCAGATGAGACTCATCTGAAGAGGTCACTTCACAGGGATATATTCAATTTACATCAAGTTCCTCAAAAACTTAACCCTTCATTATATTTAATTCACAGGAGAGGTCAAACTTTTATATCCTAAGGAGAAAACGTACTGAGCAAACATGGAAAACGTGGATGAGTTCTGTTGGGTGGCCTGTGCTTACAGCAATCCTTTCTCCCGTGTTAAATTTTAGATAGACAGCTGGAACCAATCAGTCTAAATAAAATCAACAGCTATGTATTTTATTCTAGACAACGCTAGTTTGGAAGATTAACTTCGGTCTAGTTTGGGCCACTCTGTTCCGCTCCTTGAGTTCTCCTGGGCTTCAGACACCAGTGAACAAACACCTCCTGCTTAGACATGAGGCTGGCTTTGGTCCTCTTGCCCCGTGGTGCTTCTGACTCAGCCTGACCTTACAGACTCTTGGCCTCGGTTTATTTGACCTCGAGAAGATGCTTATTCATTCCTGTCTTGAGCAACATCTTGGTTTCCAGGCCTTCAGATGCTTGACTCACTGCTGGGTGAGAATTCCCGAGAGCCCAGCCACATTTCCAGGCACTGCTGACTTTGGGCCCATCCATGATATTTAACCAGCAGCCTGACTTTTCCTTCAGTTCCTGCCTGACTCCACCAGGTTTATTCAGGGTGTTTCAGTGCAGCCTGCATACCTGAGAATGTGGTCAGACACTCTGGGGCTAGCTGGTCAGGGGTTGGTTGACAAGTCTGTTGTGTGACATCCTTGGACCTGGGGTACCTGTTATTTGTCTCTCTCTCTCTCTCTATTTTTTCTACTCTCAGAGACAGTGTTTCATTTTGTGTTTTCCTTGTTCAGATTACTTTGCTGTTCTTTTAAACTACCTATTATGGTATCAACTTACCTTTATATATCATTAATTTGATTATGAATTAATTATCATCCCCTGTAAAGTGTTTGATTTTTGTTTCCAATTCCTTTTATCGTTAGCAACATGTCTTGTAGTTGACTCGCTGGCCTGTAGCTTTTACTTCATTATTACACCTTGGATGCACCCTTAAATTTCTAGGAGCTCAGTGTTCTCACCCATAAGAAGGAAAAATGGCAGAACTCCCTTACTGACCTATCGTCCATCACTCCAGGGTTATGATGGCTGCAGGGGTCAGGCTCAGGACCGGGATTCATTATCTCCCCATCTCACCGAATCACGCTATTATGATTCTGTTTTCAAAACATGCTAGTAATCACCATTAAGTCAATTTATTTAGTCGGCATCTAGTGTTTGAGTGATGTACCTGCATGCATTCTGAGACCAGCTGTTTAGGTCTGAGCAGCCTTCTAACGCCATGGAACAAAAGAATGCCAAAAAAGGCCTCACAGAGGAACAGAGCAACAGGCTGTGGGGAATGTGCATCCTTCAGTTCCCAGCAGAGCTTCTGTCTCATACGTTTTCCTGTGTAGTACATGAAAAAGGAACTTTCTTTTCCAGCTATTGAATTATGCAGTATCAAACCTGCTTAAACTGGCATCCTAAGTCTACAATTTTGACGCATGAGTGAATTCTTGTTATCTCCAGAAGCAAATGCAGTCAGAGCTGGGTGTGGTACTTGGGGGTTGCCTCTCTTCTTGACCCCCCATTCCTGTGGAGCTGTCATTTTAAGGACACGGTTCTAACCCCTCTAACAGCAAATGCTCCTAATGGGAAGAGAAAGCTAGTCTGCTGGTTTGTCTGCATTTGAAAGTAACGGTTTTAAACTTCTTAAAACTGCTTAAAACAATTTTCTCTTGGCATTTAGACTCGAAGAACTCCATAGGTGCATATATGTCTTCACTAGTTCCTTGGGTATACTAAGGGCTTTTCCAAAACCTTGCCTTTGCTCAGGTTTAATGATTCTCTTTTATTGTCTTGATTAACTATTACTGTACTTTCTCCTTACTTTTCAGGAATCTGATCTCTTGTAATATTTCTTGAAACTGTCTTCAAGTCGTCTTAGTTTCTCCTCTAATGATGTTGGCTGTGTTTAGCTCTGTGTCTGCAACCATCGCTGTCACTGGCTGAGCCTCACCCTGAGCGTCAGCTGATGCTCTGCTCTAGCTAGATTATCTGTCTTCCTTTCTGCTTTCTCCTGTGTTTGATAAATCAGAGGGAAACAGTTGTTATAAATGAGAGATTTCAGAAAAAAAATTAGAGGGGATAAAGTTTATGTTCCAGGAAGACACATACAACTTCAAGGATAAGAAATTCCAGAATGGGACTGGAGAGATGGCTCAGCAGTTAAGAGCACTGACTGTTCTTCCAGAGGTCCTGAATTCAATTCCCAGAAACCACATGGTGGCTCACAACCATCTGCAATGGGATCCAATGCCTTCTTCTGGTGTGTCTGAAGACAGCGACAGTATATATATATATATAATCTTTAAAAAAGAAATTCCAGAATGATTAGATCAGGGGTCTAGACAAAGCAGAGGAAAAAGTCAGAAAATGAAGACTGTGCTAATACATATCATCTTCTGGAAAAGCAATGAAGATAAACAGTGAGAAAAATAAAATTTTTCGGAGCATCTCAGACTCACAAGAATATGTCAGATAGTTTCATTCACACAGAGATGGCATTGACAAAGGAAAGAATGCCAGTGACAGACAGACAGACTGACAGACACACACATACACACACACACACACACACACACACACACCTGAAAAAAATAATGTCTAAGAATTTCTAAAATTGATAAAAGACAACTAAACAGAGATCTCAGAATCCTGTAGAGGAAGACACAGCCCTGCTAGTCAGATTGCTTAAAGATTAAAGGGCTAGAATTCAACAATGTAAAATATGTTAATTTGAGGGCAAGTCAGCATCAAGTTACAAGGGAAATATCTTTAGAAAACAACAGAAGTGGATAACAACCAGAAGTTTCTAAATGTCTGGATTCAAGTGAGTAAGGGCATGCACACACTTGAGCGCACACACACACACACACACACACACACACACAGACACACAACCTACCATCAAATACTATGTCACCCAAGACTTTATCCATTAAGATAATCTTTAATAATTGAGACATCAGAATAATGTCAGACAAAAGATAACAGAATTTGTCTCCAGAAAAGCATTATGGTGAATGATTAAAGACAGAGTGTATTCAGAAAGAACCAACGATTATATTAAAATCATGAATCTAAAGAAAGAAATGTCAAAGCATAAATGCACTAGGTCAGCAAACATAAAATTCATTTTCAAATTATCCCAGCACATACAGAACCTATACGTAAGATATATTACGTATGTATAATTAAATCTCCCTTTGGAACTGTTGGCTATTTAAAGTAAAATTTTAAATATGTAAGCACAAGTTTTATTGAACACATAGACTAAAATATATTGCAACAAGAATACAGAGAATTGTACTGTAATAATTGTATAAATGTATGTATAAGTTCTCATTTATGTGACACAATACAATACTTGCCAGAGTGGAAGGAATATGTTAAAGTAAATAAAGAAACACAAACACCACACACACACACACACACACACACACACACACACACACACACACACACACACACGGCTGAAATCAGATGGCATCTAACATCTAATCAAGCTGGGTAAGGATCATCCCTAGACTGTATGTGTCTGACTAAGTGTTGATTTTATGTGACTATTAAGATCTCAGTGGAAACTATTAATCAAAGGACCTCTCCTTGCTACTTAGCCAGTGTGATATAGGTGATGTTGTTTAGACCAAAAATGTATTCAGGTATCTACTTCTAATCTTAGCACATGGGAGGTAGAGGCAAGAAGCTGGTAAGTAACAAACCAGCTTTAGTTGCCTAATGATTTCTGGTCTAGTCTAAGCTACATAGTGAGACATTAACTCAAAAACAAAACTAAAGGAGAAATACAGTACAGAACAGAAGGTCTTCTTTCTTCCTTCCTTCCTTCCTTCCTTCCTTCCTTCCTTCCTTCCTATTTTCCTTCTTTGCTTCTGTCCTTTGCTGCTTCCTTCCTTTCTGTTTGTTTAATTTTTGAGACAGAGTCTCGCTATATAACGAGGTTGCTGTCAAACTCAACATGTGTCTTTCTGCTAGCCTCCCTCTCTTCACAGAAGGAATATGAAGAGGTGGAGGGGGTGTTTTAAGGATTTGCTCTCCAGCATAACTTAAAAAGCTAATAAATAGGAACAGAACCAGGAAGAGAAGCAGGGATCACATATTCCTGAGAATCCCCAGACCCAGGATCTAAAAATACTAAGCACACACCCAGGGTCTTTGTCCCACCATAAGGACTTCCTAAGGGTCTGCTTTCCCTTCCTTGCCCTGGGTGAGAGAGGTCAGCAGTATTGGGCCCCTCTATATACTGTATCGTCCAACTCCATGCCTGGGACTCTCATCTGTTCCTCAATGTCCAGTGTTCCAGACCTCTGCTGTCCTGTGATCCCCTTGATTTTTGGCATCTAAGCATCTCCTGGGAGGGGGTGAGCCTGTTCTCCAGCCAACCTTCTTTCTGGCCATTTCTAGTCAGGGATATTCTACTTTCTTCCCCAGCACCCACACATAGGAGGCTGATGGACGCAGGAGCCAGGCTGCCAGATTCTTTCATACCCTTTGCCATTTTCTTCTTTCAAGCCCTAATTTTTCTAAAGACAAAAGTGTCTGCATGAGCCCCACCTCATGGCTAGGACTCTGCCTGTGCTGCCCGCACTCCCCTGCCCTGCGCTCTGCCGATCCACCGATCCACGAGGATCCACGAGGGAGCTACAGCCTGCTCACCTCGGGCTGCTCTGTATGCCAACCACCTGCTGCCTGGACCTCCAGTTTCGACCTGTTGCCAAATCCCTGAGACAGCCATGATGCTGTCCTGTTGGTCTTCTCCAGCTGCTGGGAAGGTCTCCAAATCTTGTCCTCTCCTGCTTTATCAACTTCCTCCTTCTGCCATGGACCAAAGACCATTTGCTTTTCCCTCTGATGGTCTCAGACTCGTTTCTCTCCAATGATCTAAACCTGATGAGTTCCACAAGCTCAGCCACACACACACACACACACACACACACACACACACACACACACACACACACAGAGGAACAATTCCAATTGAGTTGAAAATTCTGCATGATGCCTATCTTCAGTGTCAGCACCGGGGATGTAGCATCAGTGCAGACATCTAATGCATGACAGGAATCTCCTAACGCATCTTTCCCAAAAGGTTAACAGAGGAGGGAAAGTCCACCCTGGCTGTAGGTGATGCCATTCTACGGTTCAGCCTGCATCCCTCTCTACTTTCTAAAAGGATGCAGTGGAACCTCCGGATACCATGTCTACACACCATGATAGCCTATACCCCCAAACTATAAGCCAAATGGTCCCCACGGGCTGAATTTTCAAGGAACATGGTCACACGTGAGGGAGAGACTCAATACCTGCAGCTTGATTTGCCCATCACATAATGCTGCATCCTTTCAAGACACAAGACACAATATATACATGTTACACGTGTGTGTCAATTTAAGTCTCCGTAATTTCAAAACTGTATGTGGTCACCGATCTCCAACTTCTCTATTGTTTAACATCTAAAAATCACCCCCATCTGTTCCAGCCTTCCTCAGCAGACTCCCATGAGTCTTTTCTTTTTCTTTTTTTCCTTTTTTTTTTTTTTTTTTTTTTTTTTTTGGCTTTCTCTTGGCTACCAAGACCTGATAACTCTATGCGAATGGCTGGGTGCCCTGGATTGCAAATCCTGGCTTCTCCCATGGTTTAGCAATTCTCTGGCCCTCAACACTCAGCCTTCATCTTGCGCACTCAGCTCTCTGGTCCCTGCCTGGCCAGGCTGCCAAGCTGCCACCCACATCTGGCGGGGCTTCCTTGTCACACCTGGAGGGATGGGAGGTAAGGTGACTCACTCTACTGCAGTGTAAACGGTTTGTGCTGGTCACCCGCATTGTAGGTTTTCAAATGCATGCCAAACAACAGAACCTTTGCTAAATTTCCCTTGACCTCTGCCTCCCTGAAAAGGGCTTGCGAACTGACTCTGGGTTTTCGATATGTTGCTTTTTATTCCCCAAGACTGCTCAACACTGGCATGCGTTTTGATGGAGAGGGGAGAAAGGCGAGTGTGCTTATAAATTAACAGTCAAGGATGTGTTCAAACCCAGAATTATTCCCACAGGAAACAAGGCACTGGCTCCAACATCCTTTCTCTTTCTTACTTTGCCAGAAACAGATGTTGACAGCTCTCTCATTTGGGAATCGACGCAGAAGGATAGTTATTACCCAGGAGAAACAAGCGATACTGCACACGACTCCTCAGAAGCAAGAAGCAGTTTATTTAAACTTGGAAAAAGTCCGTGCTGACAACCTGCACACAGAAGCAAAAGAAGCTCCCGCCAAAATCTCACGGTTTCACAGGAGCTTTCGAGGCTAGTGGATAGAGAGCCCAGAGGACTGCGGGCAGAGTCAGATCTGAGACCAAAGTCCTCTCTGCTCAAAGTCACTGAAAAGTATCAATCACTCAGCTGGCTGTTGGGCCTGTATCACTCAAAGGAACCCAATTTTCTAAACATGTTTTTAAAAGGAAAAAGAAAAAGCCATAATTAGTGTTTTCACATAAAAGGCAACTATATGTCATGTACATGAAACTTTCTGTAGGCTATATGTGTGCACAGAATAATTTCAAAGAGATTTCAGAATGAGAGTTATTAGATTCTGGGGGAGAGGAACCCTGGAAAACACTTAATGTTCTCATTAACTTCCCCACCAGTACCTGGAAAGTCTAGCCCATAGTTTCGATTGTGAAACTTTATTGGGGTAGGTGCCTTTTGTTTCCTCTTTGCTCTTCTCTTCCCAAGGCATCCCTGGGTTTGCTGAGGGTTGCATCCCTGACCCATAGCTCCAAGGAATGCCTGTGCTGTTGAGTGAATGGAGCTGGGTACCGGGCTGAGGGCAGGAGCTGCAGATGGGAAAGGGCTGAGGCAGGCAGCAGCCAGGGTGTGTAGTAATCAGCTCTGGGGTGACTCCCTTTCAGCAGAAATGTCATGCTGACCTGGTGGGGAGCGTGACAGAATAGAAGCCCTGCAAGTGGGAACTGGCAGCCCCTCTCAGAGGGACAGAGTCGATATATAATCAGGGTGACCTGAAACCGCCAATCACACTCCCCTGTCTTCTGAGACACCAGACTCGAGCAATTCCAAATGTGCAAGACTGTCCCTTTTTGTTCATCATGCTGAAGAAGCCAAGACCTCCTGAGGTCACGAGGCCTCAGCACACAGCCAGTTCAGGGACAAGATGCCACTGGTCTATGTGGCTTTGATGCCTGCAGATGGAACCCTGCCTGGTATTTGGTATTGATGTTTCACGGTTCTTAGGGCCTGTCCCGAGTTTGTTCCAAAGATGCCATATATTGAGAGCTAAAAGCCCTCTCTGCTCAGAAGTTTTGACAACTTTATTGCCTTAGAGAGAATGGACTCAGAATCTGATCCAGTGACTTAGCTGGGGGTCGGCAGTGAGACCATTTTTGTTAACTTGCACCTGTCAAAATACACAGTAAACAACATAACCTTATTGTACAAACTCATGCATGTAACTTAACCAGTAATTCTATGTTTTGTGAATTGCTCATCATTTAGTGGAACCTCATGTAAAAAGAAAACAAACAAACAAACAAAAACACAAAAGAGTTTGTGAAAACATTATGCTGGTGAGAAATAAAGATTCGTACAGATTGGAAATCTGAGGGAATGTTTTTACAATAGCGGCTTTAAGCTATCCCATGAGACCCTAGTCTACAGGAAGTGTGGTGTGCACTACGGTGGTGAACTTGGGGTTGAAGCAACACATTACTTTAGAGTTTCAGGATTCATCAGAACTGGATTTTAGTCACATGGGGCAGAAACCAAATTTTAACCAGCGTAGCTAAATCTAAAAAAAGAGAGGCCAACCAAAAAGCACAGCAGAAACCCGTCTGGGCCTCAGGGTCGAACCTCAGCTAGGATGCCTAGCCAAAGGCTGTGTTTGCTCAGCGTGTGACATTTCCTTACTTTACCTGTGGATTTCTCAGTCCGTGTCTCACAGGGCAGTCTGGGATCTGCTCCTGGTTTCTTCTCCACCCTCCTGGAACTATTCCTTCTTGTACCTGCAGCCCCTTGCAGCTATATGGAGTCTGCTGTCAGAGTTGTCTGATGCAGCCGCTGAGTTCTCATTCTTGCCACACCTGGGGCCTCACATGTCTAGGGCAAGGCCTCCACCACTGAGTTGTTTTGTTTTGTTTTGTTTTGTTTTGTTTTTTTGGATCTGCTTCCAAAGGCTGTCTTCTCATTTTTTCCCAGTTTTTCCTGTGAATATTCTCTCCTTTACTTCCCTTCCTCCAAAAATTAGTTTCCGTGTAACATTAGACCCTCAGGACCACGACTGTGGTAGACACTTTGTTTTCAGTAGCTTCTAGGTTCACAACACATGTCTTTAATTTCTCACTGTCAGTCTTTGGAAAGTATGTTTTATTGTGGATAATGTACCAACCTTTAATGTTCATACACATATATTTATATATACATATATATGAATACATATATACATTATACATCATGTACACATACACATACACAGTTTACCCGATGTTGTACTACAGACATGCAGGTGACATCTGTACTTGCTCCTACTCTATTTGATATCACTATTCATTTTGTTATACATAGTAATTATCTTTTAAGTTTTAGGGGAGAAAATCCCTCTGATAGCTACCGGGACATTTGCTATTTCTAGCTTTTATATCTTACCCTGAATTGCATTCCCTCCTGATCCATTTTTCCTCAGCATATTTTCTTTGAACATTTATGGTAGTGCACATAGATGCCAATGTATTCTCTCAACATTTTCCGGGTTAAAAAAGAAATTGATGTCTTTTGCTTTCACTTCAGGCAGATGCTTTTATTAGATCCATAATTCCAGGTTGACCGTGATACCTTGCACTCGTGGTAAATTGCTGCTCTATTGTCCTCTGGCCCACATTGTTTACAGGTTCACATCAACAGTCCCTGCCTTTGTCATTCTGTATGTCATGTCTCTTACCTTAGAGAGTGCTGTTATTTTTAAATCACTGGAGTCTCCTGTTAAATCCTCCCCCCACTTTTTGTGCATTTGCATTTGGCTTGGTTGCCTGCATTTCCTGAGTACTATGCACCAAAGAGTACTGTCATCTATGAACACAAGCCATCATATCCTCATCTGAGTAACGCTTCTCCTCCTGTGGATATTGAAATAGTATTGACTTCTCTCACCTACTCATTCCTTTTTAAACCACAACTGTTGGTTTATCACTGCAGCGCTGCACGACAGACACTTTAACAGCTTTTGAAAGTTTTACGGATTTCTCATTCAAATAGAATGACATCACCTCCCCCACGGCTTCTTCCCACTCTTCCCTGGCCCGCTTCTCATGCCTCCTCACGCGCCCACCTGCCCTCAAGTGGATACCCATTTCTTGAGCTCATAGACACAAGTTATGAGTGCTGCTGTGGGTGTGGACTCTGTGACAGTCATACTTCTGCAGCCATTCCTAGGAGAGATCGTTTCGCTGCAGACTTCCTGGAGGTTTGGCTCTGAGAATCGTTCGGCCCCGTCTTCCATGGTGTTTTCTGAATCACAGCTGTAGGAGCTTGGAAGTCACTGTATCAGTTGGGACCTGGCTTGCCAGGGTTCTGTTGATCTGTGAATTCTGTCCAGCCGTGGTTTTCTGTAACTGTTTTTATGTATTATAAAGGGGGGCTTCTTTGATGAGGGGTGGTAGCCAAACTTGCATGGATAGCATCTTTTAGAACATAGCTAAGGAACAGTGCTAATGTAGGGAGGTGGCAGTGGTAGATGCCTTTGTAATGTCCCCAGCAGGCACTAACCCTGAGAAGAGGGAAAGCTGCTAGTCCAAAGTATGAGTTCCCCATTGCAGAGTGGGCTTTAAGTCCTGGGAAACAGCTGTTGCTTATCAAAATCATGTGAGCGCCACTCCTTGAACCACCATGAATATTTTGCATGCTGGGCATTGTGACTTTCAGGTGTTACTGCTGGATAGGACTGTTAAATGCTTCCCTCCCTTGGTAGTTTGCACAATACTGTCTGGTACTGTGGAAACTAGACAACAGGGAGGTGAGTTTCAGGTCAATAGAGCTCAAATTATCCTGGTCAGTGTCCTATTTGTGTGGTTTCTTCAGCAATAGGAGTTTACCCTCAACTACTGAGAGATAGAAAGGGGCTATACTGTCCAGATAGATAGACAGACAGACAGACAGACAGACAGACAGACAGACAGATAGATAGATAGAATGGATGGATGGACAGACAGACAAACAGATAGATGATAGATGGATAGATAGATATATAGATGACAGATAGATAGATAGATAGATAGATAGATAGATAGATAGATAGACAGATAAGTAAGTAGAAAGAGAGAGATCAGAGATATAGGGGATGGATGGAGAAAGAGAAACAGAGAGAGACAAATTATTGAAAAATATGTTTCTCATGCCTGGTACTGGAACTTTTGTTGGTCTATGGTTCTTATGGGGAGTATTGTCAGCCCAAGTAGCTTTGTATTTATGTGTGTGTCTGTGTGTGTGTGTGTGTGTGTGTGTGTGTGTGTGTGTGTAATTTTAGATAAACATATCATAATATGACTCGGGCTTTATCAGCCAACCTTGGTGCTGTTTGTTCCTTATCCCTTCTCCCTCTGTACTGACCTCATCTTCCCCCACTCACCCCACCCCATCTTATTGTCTGCATCCTGCTTTTCCTGTATCAAGCCTCTCATCAAATGGTTCCTGTATGTTTTCCTGCTCCCTTCAGATACCCCACATTACATATTCACATCTGAAAATTTGGTGCAGATGAGAGAGAACATGTGTCGTCCCCAGTCTGTGTTACCTCACTCGATATGATCTTTAGTTCTCTCCTGCTTATCTACGAATGTCACAATTCAACATTCTTTATAGTCACTAGTTTCCCACTGTGTGTATGCGCCAACTTGCAATCCCACCAGCAGAGTTCGAGCTGTCCTTCAGCTGTAAGCTCACCAGTACTTGTTGTCTTGTTGATCCTAGCCATTCTCATTGGGGTAGGCTGAAGGTTGGCATCTTAATTTGCATTTCACAGATTGCTGAAGATGTTGAACAGTTTTCAGGGTATTTCTTTGCAATCTTTATTTCTTCTACTGAGAACTCTCTGTTTGAATCCCAAGCCCATTTTAGGTAGGTCATTTATCTCCTTCAATCTCTGAGGTCTTTGTGTACTCCCACGGGTATGGATGTGTATATTTTATATATGTGTGTATATTTTATATATGTGTATATTTGTAAAGTTTCCCCATTTGCTTGATTGGTTGTTTCTTTCGTTGTAGATAGTCAGGTTTCCCAGAGCTATTTGCAGACGATGCTATCTTTTCTATAATACATGGTTATCGCTTCTTTGTCAACTATCAGGTGCCTGTGATTAAGAGCACACTTCTTTGGGGGTTTTTCTATACTATTCCACTGCTCTACATGTTTGGAATTTATGTCAGCACCGCCCTGTGTTTTAGCAGGATAGCTCTATACTGTAGAAGTCTGGAATGTAAATCTCTCTAGCACTTTCTTTTGGTCAAGATTGTTTTGGCTACCAAGGGTCCTTTCTGGTTCTGTTTGAATTTTAGAATTGTTACTTTTTTCTGTGAAGAATGTTATAGGTATTTTGATTGCATGAAATCTCTAAATTGCTTTTGGTAGGATGCTCATTTTCACAATATCAACTCTACCAAAACTTAAGCAAAGTGATATTCCCTGGGAAGACCTCTAGGCTTTTGGCCGAGGCAGACTAGAAAAGAAAAGTGTAATTAAGGCACAGCCAACCTAGGCTGAGGGGTCTCTCAGCAGCTTAGAATATGAACTGATCTTAGAGAGGCGTGAGCTCCCACTGCCCAATCCAGACAGCTCACAACTGCCCAAAAGACCTGCTCCAGGACTTACAGAACACAAGTGTGTCCTCCAAGGACAACCGCATTCATAAGGCACACACTCCCATTCAGATGCACAGACACTCACACAATTAAAAATAAAATCCCCAAAGGTACCGAACAACAAGATGCTAATCTAAGTCACCAGAAAAGTAAACAATCTGGAAACATCACACCAACAAGGAGGGAAGCTTTCCTTCACCTACTCTTCCTGATTGTCTGCTACCTGAAATGGGTAGTCAGTGAAAAATGTGGCTCTTCACATTCTAAGCACTGTGATGTGACTCAGACTCCACCCCAGGCAGCCCACTGCAGAGCATCACCTTCCCTCAGAACCTCTTCCAGTGGCAGAGAGGGAGGCTGGTACCCGTGAACTGAGCAAACATGGCTGCTTATGTTTTACTTAAGTTGAATAAATTCAAATTCAAGAATCCTGACATGGCCACACACACACACACATACACACACACACACACACACACAGAGAGAGAGAGAGAGAGAGAGAGAGACAGAGAGACAGAGACAGAGACATACACAGAGACATACACAGAGACATATACACACTCACACACACAGACACTTAGACACAGGCACACACACACACACACACACACACACACACACCCTCCCCACTCCACACAATTATAGTGAAAACTACCAGTACTTACACACGGAGGGGGGCTTCCCCTGTTACAGCCAAATTTCAGAATCCCGCAAGCAGCATCTAACCCCTTAGGGATGAGAGGACTTGGGCAACAGGAGAATTTAATAAGATATTTGTATTTTGAAAGGAAACAGTAAATACTGACCATAATGTAAAAACATTTTCTTGAAAAAAGGAAATGATTTGGAAAACTGATTTTTTTTTTTGTTGAGGTTTTGTTTGGACATTAACATGGCAGCTACTGGGCAGAATAAGTGGCTGACATTTAATACTCATAGGAAGAAGTTCAGGAGACTGTCGGAATGTCTTATATCGGGTACAATGAGTGTAAACAGGATACACAAAGAAAAGAAAGCTGGAAAATGTATCTGGGTGATTTAGTGACCGAGGGTCCTAATTTTTTTTTAGCAAGACTCTTTCAACATCTGGAAAGGTTCAAAGACAAAGAATTGCTTCTGAAAATCTAGCTATAGAGTGTGACTTTCAGAATCCTAAGTGCCTGACAGTACAGCATCCCGTCTCAGACTCAAGCCCCTGGTTCCTGGCTCATGGGAAGATGGGGACCTGTGGTACTCAGCGCTTCCTGACCTTTGAGTCTTCCTGTCTGAGTCCTTGTCACTATGCTTGGCAGACAAGCAGTCATGTCCACAAGCCCCGCATATCCTTTCTTTAGGTTTAGATGCGCCTTCCTCCCATGGACAGCAGAGCAAATGATCATCCATAAGCCAGAATTCTGGTTACAAATCCCAGCACCAGGATATTTACCTTGTCTTTGCTATTATTATCTGGCTACTTCTATTGAGAAAATAAAATCACTCTATGCAGGTCATCTAGGAGGAGTGAGATTTTGAGGTGCTGTCTTAGAAGCTAAAAATAAAATTAGATTAGCAGTAATTAGCAAGGTGGGTGTAATTTCATACCTTTGGCTGTAATCATTTCCTGAAGTGGTTTTCTCTCGATTTGACTTTCTAGTGAGCTGGTTCCCTATTGAAAGAACTCACACATTCCGTACCCCCTACAAGGGTTTAAGGAAAGTACAGTCAACATAAACTCATGTAATGATGGCCTTCACAGAATGCCCTGTTTGCATGAAATAAACCACTAAAAATACTTCTCCCTGAAACCAGGCGAACCTGGTGATGGTGGTTTTTAACCATTCCATGCGATTATTTTATTCTGAAAGTTGTTGGCAGGATCTGGTCTCAACAATTACTTGTGTTTTTTAAGAAGAAAGAGGAATGATTTTTACTACACTCCAATACAGACTCTAAAAATATCAGAGAACTAAGTATACAGGGGTCAGGCTATTAATAGCTTGAAAAGCTATCAGTTGCCGGGGTGGGACACATGGGTTTTTTTACATTGTGAGCCAAAATCTAGATTTCTTCTGCCGAGAAATACATTTTGAATCCATAACACATTTAAAGGTGAGAAAAGGCTTGTGAATGATTAAAGCCCTTGTTCTTCCACACCAGCCCTTGTTCTTCCACACCCAAAAAGAGACATTAATTCTTCCAAGAGTTGTGATACAGACTATTGAACCTTTCCTGATGACCGACCCAAGGGTAATTAGCTTAAGACAGACACATAACAGCACTTTCATGAGATTAGTTAAGAATCACATGCAAACTAAATTATCATTGGTTGTTATGATGGTAAAACCCCAGGCCCCCTTGAGCTAAGCTTAGCAGTTGTTTCCATGTGGTAGGAAAGAGGAAGCAGCTCACTTGGTGATGGAGTCTGACTTCAGACTCTGCCCATGCTGGTGCGGCCACAGGGGAAGCTTCTCTGCACAAAGGACACGCTGTCCATTTCCGGTATCTGAGGATCACCTTGGCATTTACACGAGACATTTTTTGGTGGGGAGTTTCAACTCCCTCCCCTGTCCCCATAAATCTGACATTGCGAGAAATACGATTAAAGAGCTTTTGCTTATGTCTATAAAGGGAGACGTAGCTGACAAGTTGGGGAACATTAGACATTGATTCCAATATGAGAGGCCAATTGTAGGTCTGCCCATTTACAGAGAGAGAGAGACAGAGAGAGAGAGAGGAAAGGAGAGAGGGAGGGAGGGAGGGAGGGAGGGAGGGAGGGAGGGAGGGAGGGTGGGAACACATGCATGTGAAGGTCAGAAGTTGATACTGAGTATCATTTTCAGTAGCTCCCTTTATTTTTTTTCTTGGTCTTTTTACTACCTTTGGTGGGGAGTTTCAACTCCCTCTCCTAGCCCCATGTAGTCTCTGCTTCCAAACTCTGAAATTACCAGGGGCATACCTCCATGCCCTGCATTTATGTGGTTTCCAGAGTTCTGAACTCAGATCCTTGTACCTGAATGGCAAGCCCTTGACCCAATGTTAAGTGCACATTTTCATCTTTTTAAAGTTGAGATTCAACTTGCATACTGTAAAGAATAGATTTATTGTACATCGTAATGTGTGTTTACATAAGCTAACTGTACAGTCCCTGTCAGGATCCTGAGAATCTCCCACCATTCTAGTTTCTTTGCTTCAATACTGCCGTCTCTAGCCCCCTAGATCTGTTTCATCTGCTCCTGGATATAAATACTTTGTAGCATCCTATTTTTTTGTTCACTCTGAGTAAGGCACATGAATCTCATTGTTCTTTAATGTATTCATTAATTTTCATTCTTATATAGCTTTAGATGGTTTGCATATTACATGATTTGTTTATTATATTTTAATATATTTATATTTTATTGTATTTGGATTATTTCCAGACATTTGCTGTTGTTAATAATGTGAACATAAACATTCTTCTATTTATCTCTGGGTAAAACACAAGCACTTGTTTTTCTGGAATACATAACCAGAAGTAGAATTTCCTTGACACGCAGGATAGTGTGTGTCTGTATATACTGGATTCATCAAGCAGTTCCTTGAGGCAGCTATAGCATAAGCACTATGAATACTATCCTACCAGCAACAGATGGGTGCCTAGTGCTTTCTAAGTCACACGGACAGTGTGCTTTGTCTGTTTTAAAGGTGGCATTTTTGCCCTCTTGCAGAAGGAAGTGCTTTAGTATCTTCTTTATTTTGCATTCCTCTGCTGGCTCAAGCTACTGCACACATTTCTGCCTGCTTCCTGCACACTTGACCACCTCTAACAGCAGGCCCCTCTCTGTTTCATCTGCATGTTCATTTCTAGGACTGCAGTGAGGTGTGGGGCCTGGCATACACCAGGCAAGGACCATATCACTGAGGCACACACTCCTTCCCAGTTGTTTGTAAGTTCCGTTGTTGAGATAGGGTGTCTCTAAGTTGCCTAGGCTAGACTTGAACTTCCAGAGCAGCTTGGATTACAGGTTTCCATAAATTGTTTTCCCTTTGAGTAACACCCCTGGCTATCCTGAAACTAGCTTTGTAGACCAGGATGGCCTTGACCTCAACAGAGTTCTGCCTGTCTTTGCCTCATAAGTGCTGGGATTAAAGGCATGTGCCGCCACCACCCAGCTAGTGATTAATTTTTTTTAAAAAAATTTATTTATTTATGTATTTATTTAAATGTAGGCATGCTCTGTCTGGATGTACACCAGAAGAGGGAGGGCACTGGACCCCTTTATAGACAGTCAAGAGCCATGTGTTTATTGGGAATTGAACTCAGAACCTTTAAAATTACTAGAACTTTTTCGTAAATGAACAATTAAAAAGACTATATATATATATATATATATATATATATATATATATATATATATATAAAGCTTATCTTTATTTTTAAAAATTAGTAAGAAAATTTAAATGAGTGTTAAGAGAAGAAATTCAAGGATTTTAATCCAGTTAGGAGTAGACATGTTTTAACTGCCTATTCTTAATGATGGCAAGAGCTGGGTGTATTACCTGTCCAAGACAATATATGGTGCTTGGGATAGACCATGTACTGAGAAACAGCCTATGAATAAATACATAGATGTCAAGATCAGTGACCAAAGTGGTCCCTTTGCTTAACAGTATATACATTAACAGCTACCAATGAACTTTGTTTCCCATATGCTACCTCTGATTTGAGCTGCTCCTCTTCAGAGGCTAAAGTGCTGAAAGTGTGGTAGCACTGAGACTTTTTGACATTTAAGAGGTGAGGTCTATGGTTAGCTAGATGCTTCACCAATAAAGTTGTCTGCTGGCAAGGCCGATGGCGTGAGTTGGATTCCTGGGACCCAGGAAGGAGAGAACTGGCTTCTGCAATTTGTCTTGTGGTAGGAAAACATGTAGATCATGCTGGCCTGTGTGCTTTCTTTCTGGGGACAGCCTTGGGTGTAAAACAACATAGAAAGACATATAGCACATCATGGTGATCATGAATTATACCAGTCAGAAGTCAGCTAGATGAGAGAGACCCAGCTAGCAAGCAGGAATGTATGTGTGGTCTCTTTGGTTTTGACTGTGGATGTGGTATGACCGTTCCTGCCTTGACTCCCTCTCACTAGGGATTGTGACCCGGAAGTAGAAGTTAACAGAATCCTTCTCTCCTAAGCTGCTTTTGGTCAAGGCATATTACCACAACAACAGAAAGCAAACTAGAACAGACACAAAGATTCAGAGAAAATTTAATCTTTTCGAGAATGGGGATTGCAAATGTCAGTGATGAAAACCAGGCCCTGAGTCAGATAGAGAAACCCCTAGTGGGTGGGGTCTGTTTGCAAGTCATCTGGTTCTGGTATACTGGGTCACACCTCAGAGTGGGAAGGTTTGCTGGTCTCTAAAAGAGGACATGGAAGTCTGAATGCTTCGACACCGGGGCCACAGATAAATAACTCCTCCTTCTTTGTTTCATTTTCCCCAGTTGTAAAATAAAGGGATCATTCGTGGGCTCCCTGGAGCCTCCTAGTCCCAACTGTCTCTTGAGCCCCCAAAGGAAACAGCTTTTATGAGGAATTCTGTGCCTCCTCCCGAGGTCAGGGTGACCTGAGTGTGGAGCTCAGCCCAAGCCCCAGAAGGCTCACATCTCTTTAGACTCCATCCAGACAGTCTGACTCGTGGGTTAGCCTAGCACCTAACTGCTCTCCTCACAGGCTGGGATGAAACACAAAATCCCAGGCTTCTGTGGAAAGAGCGCCCAAACCCAAAACAATAATGCTCCTTGGATACAAGCAATGTTTTATTCTAGAAATAGAAAATGTCCTCAAGCTTAGTTATAATTTCTGCAATCTGTTCTGCCAAGTTTTTTTTTTTTTTTTTTTTTTTTTTTTTGGTGTGTGTGTGTGTGTGTGTGTGTGTGTGTGAGTGAGTGTGGTTTGTAAAACTGCTATTCGGAATTCTTTGGGCCAGAATGAAAATCTAGCCTGTTTCTAATAGCTTGATAATTTTGATGGGATGTGTCATTTAAGTGCTAATGGAGGGCAGGCAAAATGGCTCAGTGGGTAAAGGTGTTTGCTGCCAGGGCTGACGATCTGAGTCAGTCCCTGCATCTAACATGGTGGAAGGAGAGGGTGGCCTTCTATGTAAAAGAGAAATGACATAGTTCATAGAGCCATGACCACTTTTCCACCTTTGAAAAGTCACCTGACTTTTCCAGATTGGAAGCCCTTTCCTCTACAATCCAGGATGCTTCATAGAGTATATTCATTATTTTGCCTGTGAAAAGATTAGCTTCCTGATTTCACTTATCAGGTTTAGTATTGGAAGAGACCCAGCAGACCACACAATAGGCAAACTTGATCTTGGACAGAACAGGTCAAATACAGTGACTGCTCAATATGTAACTGAAGCAAGGAAGGAGCCCGAGACAGAGAGAAGAGGGAGAGCCAGTGCCCAGTTTGTAGGATGAAAAGTAAGTATATTTTCCAGTTCTGCTGATTATCTTAAATTATAAACAACAGTGATTTTTATCCTGTGGGAGGGGCACTCAGCAAAGATGCCACAGCATCTTTAACCTTCATCTCTGTGCCCCAGATGATGAGAGAAGAGGTAGGTGACATCTTCAGGGCATAACTGAAGAGCGCTTTGAAAGTCATCACTTAGAATCTCAAACCACCCTAAGCTGAGCTTGATCCCTCACCTCAGTTTGAGCATTTCTACTCCGAGAATCCACAATGTGCCAGCACCACCAAGGTTTTTTTTTTTTTTTTTTTTTGAATAGTAATGACTCAAAATCCCATATCTGACCTCATGTGACAGCCCAATCAGAAAGCAGGTGCTGTCATAATGTCAAAATTATCTCCAGTCTATTTGAATGGGGCATATATAAAGCACGAACTTCGCCGACCAGCCCCTGGGGAGCATTCCACATGCCAGTCATTAGGACAATAACACAGAGCCTCCTCTCCACAGAATGACAAACAAAGCCATTCAATAACATCTCTCGGTGTAAGAGTGGGGAAGGCAGGCACTGAAAAAAATCACCCAAAGGAAAAAAAAGTCCAGATCAGTTCCTAAAGCTGGGAGTTTTAGCATCTTGAGCTGTTCCCTGGGAAGAACTCTGTGGTGATTCCCCCTCCACAGATCATGACTTTGATCAAATACTTGGCTCTCAGTTGGTGCTGTTTGGGGAGCTGCTAAAATCTCGATGGAGCCTTCTGGAAGAACTAGGGGACTATATAGCCCCATCCCACTTCCTGCTCTGTCTCTGCTTCCTGTGTTATATGTGGTGTGACAGAGCCAGATTCCTGTTCCTGTTACCATGCTGTACTGTCCCAGCCATGGCAGACTCTAGCCCTCAGGAACTGAAAGCCAAAAAACTCTTCTTAAGTTGCTTTTGGTCATGGTGTTCTATCACAGCAGCGGCAACGTGGCTGACACAGACTCCTCGGTCAGTTTTTGCCACCTGGCATGACACTCCGTCCTGCCTGTTGCTCTCTATGGTCACATCTGCTGTGGGACCAAGATCTAGTTGGTGTCTCATCATAATACAAACAGAAGCTCAAAGGAGAGGGGCATATGAAGAATGTATGAAAAGACTGCACAGAGGTGAGAGGAGGGAAGCAAGAAGAAACATGCCAACATCCGGCCTTTTATATTCTTTATTCTTGAGATACGAGGGAAGACCCTGGCACCAGAACCAAAGAGATGCTCTGTGTGGTCAAAGCCATTCTCAAAGGAACACGAGCCTTGGGCAACCTTGCAGGCGGAAGAACAGAAGGATGCGTAGAGAGTTCTTTTCTCCATCTGCATGGCCATGCCAGTAGATGGGCAACCACACCATTCTGCTCCCTTCTTGGCCCTGTATTTCCCATCCTGGATGGCTCTAGAGGAGGCACTGAGGTACCTGGGACTCCGCTTTGAATTTAGAAAATGTTGGAGCTAAATTTTACAATGTAGACATTAGTGTAGCTGGCCATTACGGACTTGATGTGTTTTGATGCCCCCTGAGTGGATCACTGATTCATTGGTCTAATCAGGTTTTCCTCCTAACTGAACACAGTTGGGGTTGCAACGAACCTCTACAAAACTGCCACGGATTATGGCCATCTACTTCCAATTAGCATATTTATGCTGCTGACCAGAACACTTCAGACACACTTCTGACACTGTATGATAGAATATTCTGGAAGAATCCTTACAGATAGGATGAGTCTGTCCACTTGGAAAGATATGTGCCAGCTTTGTATTTTTAATACATGCTTTCCTGTTCAGGGTGCTTCACACGTATGACTTCAATTAGTTGCCCAGAACGTTGAAGGTGTTAGCATTATTCCCTTTGACGCTCAAAAGAATGTGAAGCATTCATTAGTGGATAGATTACCAGTTCTCCAAGGACTGGGGAAGAGGGAGTGGATTCAGGGCTCCCCAGGGTTATTACGTTGTGATACTGGTCTACACTGATAAGCAGCAGAGACCTTGACAAGAGATGTGCTGGGACCGTGATAGTGGACTTCCCGGATGGTCTTATTAGCATCTGATTTGGTCACATTTGATTGTTGGTTGTTACCTCTGCAGGTGTCTGTGGTGGTCACTGACATACGTACTTCTAGATCTCATCACTAGGAAAGAGACAAACCAGTTATCTTTTATTTGGTACCAGCTACACAGCACACTTTCCACACAAGCTACTAAATAGAACTGAAAACTCCCATAAGAAATACACATACAGCAACACTCTCACAAATAGCCAATATCTCTGTCTCTTTATCATTTTCAGTAGTCTCTAGACTTGAATAACACACTTGCTTTTTTCCCCTTTAAGCAGATAAAGAACCCCAAAATTTTACCTTTGTATTTTATTCCCTGAGAAATATCTCATTTAAATCACCCTCTTCCGGTTCAATTTGCCCTATATCCTGCTCCTGGGCATATACCCACAAGATGCTCCAACATACAACAAAAACACATGCTCCACTGTGTTCTTAGCAGCCCTATTTATAATAGCCAGAAGCTGGAAAAAACCCAGATGTCCTTCAGCAGAGGAATGGATACAGAAAGTGTGGTACCGGTGTACTACTCAGCTATTAGAAACAATGACTTAGTGAAATTCTTAGTCAAATGGATGGCACTAGAGACCATCACACTGAGTGAAGTAACCCAATCACAAAAAAATACACATGGTATGTACTCACTGATACATGGATATTAGCCCAAAAGCTCGGAATACCCAAATTACAACCCACAGACCACATGAAACTCTAGAGGTTGGAGGACCAAAGAGGGGATGCTTCAGTCCTTCTTAAAAAGGGAAAAAAATGCTCACAGGAGGAAATACAGAGACAAAGTGTGAAGCATAGAGTAAAGGAAAGGCCATCCAGAGACTGCCCCACCTGGAGATATAGCCCATATACCAAACTTAGACACTATTGTGGATGCCAAGAAGTGAATGCTGACAATTACCTGATGTAGTTGTCTCCTGAGAGGCTCTACCAAAGCCTGAGAAATACAGAGTCAGATGCTCTCAACCAACCATTGGACTGAGCACAGGGTCCCCAGTGGAGGAGTTAGAAAAAGGACTGACAGAGCTAAAAGGGCTTTCAACCACACAGGAAGAACAACAATATCAACCAACCAGGAACCCCCCGCCCCCCCTCCAGAGCTCCTAGGGACTAAACCACAAACCAAATAGTACACGTGGCTCCAGCTGCATATGTAGCAGAGGATGGCCTTATCAGTCATGGAGAAGAGTAGAGGCCCTTGGCCCAGTGAAAACTCAATGCCCCAGTGTAGGGGAATGCCAGGATGATGAGGTAGGAGTTGGTATGTGGGCGAGGAAACGCTCTCATAGAAGCAGGGGGAGGGGGCATAAGATGGAGGAATTCCAGAGGGGAAACTGGGAAAGGGGATAACATTTGAAATGTAAGTAAAGAAAATATCAAATAAAAAAAGAAAAACAAGCAAATGCAAATTAGAAATAGTTCCAACTATATCATAATATATAACAATATATATAATATATAACAGTAATATTCCAGTCACCCATATAATATTGACCAGAAACTAGAATTTTAGACATTTCTTCCTTTTTTGTATAAAAGGAGGAGCACCCTCATGTTTATAAGCCCTAAATGTTATTATAACAACAAATAAGATATTGGGATGTTCCAAGATTAGATATAGTTAGTGCATCATTAACACACTATTACTCCATAGATGTTAATAAATAAATCAATCAATAAATATTCTTTACATTTAAAAAGAAAAGAAATGTCACAGACTGTAGCCACAGAACTCCCAGTAAGTCTGCGACTCAGCCCAGTCACCTCCTCCCTTGTGAAACTCTACCTAGACATCTTCATCTGTCTATGGATAAGCCCACGTCCTGACCAGGAAAGAGACAGCATCCCAGGCACTTCAGACACAAATAGATTCAACTCTTGGACTTAGTTTAGAGCTGGAAGAACAGGAGGTTTCCTCCCCTCTGTCTTAAACCTCATTACCATCCAGTGGGAAGAGAACGTTAACTCCGAAAAATGGGAGTTAATGGTTCTCAGTCAACTGCAGAGCCCTGCCACCTGAGAAAGATAATTGCATCCCCATTTCTGGCATCCTCTTCAGGGAGGTTCCAGAACCTTCATTACATGGAACATTGCTGGAGGGAGTGTGTCATTTTGGGTGGGCTTGGAGACCTTACAGCCTCACCCACTTCCTCTTCCCTCACACTTCCGGTGTGTATGAGAACACAATCCCTTGGCTTCCTGTCCTCCACAGCCTGTCATGCCAACCCCAAGTGCTACACTCTTTCCCTTTGGAATCCTAAATAAACACTTATGTCTATAACTTACCACAGCAGTAAGAATTACCTGATCCTGTGTCTCTCCGAAGCTGGGGGCACTCATTGTCTGGCTGAAACTGGCCAGCCAACAAGTCTCTGGGATCTGCCGGTTTCCTTTTCCCACACAACCCCAGTCCAGTGACACAGCTGAATGCCACAGTGCCAAACTTTTAGAAACTCGGGTCTGCATGTTTGTGCCACAAGGACTGTTTGTCCCCACTGAGCTATTTCCTCAGACACCCAATCTGAAATAGGTAAAAATGAAGACCATCTATTCTAAAAATATTCAAATTTTATAAAAGTTTAATTTATGGTATAAAATCCCTCCTAAAATCAAGACTTATTCAAAGTTTGCAGTGTGTATCCAACCTTCAAACACACACACACATACACACACACATATGTGTGTGTGTGTGTGCAGTATCCTTCTATTAAATGTAGTTATATTCTAAACAGTAAAGACAATTGGACGTTTTACATAACTAGGTTCTCCACATCTAGTTTCTCGTTTATGTTCCATAATTTACAAATTTCCAGAAAATCTTCACTGCCTTCAGTGTCCCCCAAAGCATTCAGCCATGCAGATCTTTTTTTACAAAAGGGTTTTGTGAACCTCTGTCACTTCGACACCCCAAAGGAGTATGACATAGCCTTCTAAAGGGGCTGAGTGGCGTGGTCTGAGCCTGTTGGCATTTGAAGACATCTTTATGAGTGATTTAATCACAGCTAGTGAATGGAAATAAAAGTTCAGTTTGGTCTCAGTCTCATGTGATCCCAGTGAGCTCCCAAGCACAGGGTGGAAGGACTGAGTCACACACAGCCCACGGATGACAGGAGGACTGGGTCCCCCCGGAGGACAAGAGGACTGGGTCCCCCACAGATAAGTGACTTCATCTGTACTTTGTCACTTTCCCTGACTTTGTAGGGGACTCCACGGGGGCTGTGAGAGGGTTTGAAAAGCCTGCTCAGTGTTCACTGGAAGTAAATCTACTTTATGAGGCAGCTGTCTGGGGGTGGGGGTGGTGAGGAGAGACTGTGGTGTTAACACCTCTCCCCCAGTCTTCGCGGGACTCCATTGGAAAGTCCAAGGTCCAGGACTGTCTCTGTGCTCTGCAACAATTTTACTTTACAGTAGGAGACACAGCTCTCATGTGTGGACAAGAGTTCTCTCTTATTCCCTCAACCTTTTTCCCATTGGTTCAGTGCCCAGCCGTAATGGTGCCTAGTACCTAGCGTGAGTAACACACAACTCAGCACCAAGCACTACAAACACACAACTCAGAACAACACTAGGTACGTACAACTCAACACCAAGCACTAGCGATACAATATTCAGCACCAAGTCCTAGACACTTGCAACTCAACACCATCGCTAACGTTGTGTAACTGAGTACCTGATGTACGACTCAGCACCAGGAGCAGCTCACCACCACAGATTGGTAACACACAGCGCTGTGCATCTGTGATACATAACTCAGGCACTAGCAGGAATGACCCCAAATTTACAGACTAAGCCTACCCATGAAGTCATAACAAGATGGATAATCCCCAGAGTCATAATCCTGCTTCATGCTTGGATCACATGTAACCACTGCTCATGAGAGGAGGTTCTCCTACACAACAGAGAACACATGAAGCATCAGGACACAAACTCTCCTGCAGTCGTCACAGACAGCCCGCATCACCCTCTCAACTCCCCTCCCCCTACGCTCCAGAAGAGTACGAGTCATCCAACCCTGACAGCAGTGTTTCCTTCAGTTGACTCAATGCTGACAACAGGATGGAATGTTCTCAACAGCCTTCTTTCCAGAAGACTCCAGGACACTGTTTATAGGAGGTGCTGAAAATGTCAGGGAGAATAGCACTGACCCCCATCTTGGGGCCTTGGCCAATGCAATGAAAATACTCCAGTATCACTTCTGTTGTTTAGATCTTACCCTCACATAAAATGTAGCACAAAGCCTCCTCCTTTGCCTTCCACAACTAACAAAGACGTCCATTCATCTATCCTTTTTACCCACAAAGCAATGGTAAAACAGACATACAGAAGCCTGCGCCTTAAAGCCCAGGAGATTTTCTCTGGGCGGGGACAGGTCTCCCTCCTTGAGCCCATGGACAGAAGAAGCTCTTAATTCTAGACTGGGGTTCGGCAACCACAGCGTTTACACAGATGTGTTCCATCCACAAAAGAGAACTCAGAGTCTGACCTGGTGGCCAGCTGCAACCCAGACATTTGTTAGAGGAAGTAAAGGTTCACAGAAGATCACTGTGGTTGGAGGGGCTCAGAGGCTGCTTGAGGCCCTTCCAGTGGGAGGAAGGGTGAGGGATCTGGAGGGGGTGGGTGTTCACAGAGGAAGAGGAGAGGAGGAGAAGAGGGAAACTGTGGGTGAGGAATGGCTTTGGCTGTGAGCTGTCATCTCAGTCTATGTGCACACATGCATGTGTGTGTATGTGTTTGTATGAATCTATATTTGTGTGGATGTACTCAGTTCCAGATGGCAGGATTGTCTTGGAAACAGTAATTTTTTGTATGCTGTGTGTGACAGGTGTTTGTGTGTATGTGTATAGGTGTGCATGTACGAGGGTACATACGGAGGCCAGAGGACCACTTTGGGTGTCATTCCTCAAGCACCATCTTCTTTGAGTTTTGAGACAAGTTCTCTCCCCAGGACCTGAGGGTGCCCTGCAAATCCCATGGGTTCCCATGCGCTGTGCTCATGAGAAGCAACCACCGCACCCAGCATCATGTCACGTAGTTCCTGGAGTCCCCGCTCAGCCGTCACCTTGCACGGCAGTTGACTTGATTGGCCAGTGCCCCAGCTCCAACAATTCCAGGACTGTTGAGGTGGCTCACACAGGCAGGCCTCGGGTTGCTTTACTTTGAAATGCCTGATGGGTGCTTTATTACACACCACAGCTGGGGTGGCCTGGAAGGAAAAATGGGGTAGTTGACACCGCCGCACTGTGTCAGCTTGCAGCATGCATACAGCCCGTGTGTAGCATCACGGGGCTCTTTGTGGTTTACTGTATCTTCCCAAAGACTTTCAGTGTTGTGGAAGTAACACTTTGTTTAACCTCCGTCCCAAAATTTAGGAGCACTAATCTGTCACAGTAGGCTCTATCTTGTACATGTAAATGGAGGGAACTCTGTAATCAAATCCTAAATGTGTATTTGCGGCAATATGGCTTTTTTCGAGGATGTATGATGGGAAGCAACAGACAGAGCAGGGGACAATTAAAGAGGACAGCACCACGCAGCCAGACCTTCCACTCCCTGAATGGGATTTCCTGGGCTGCACTGATTTCTGAATTTTCATGTTGATTTGCAGCCAGCACAATATTATCGGGACCCCACGCGCCTCTCCTTCTCTATCACCTGCAATAGAGACTCATTTAGGCAGCAGGAACCTTGCAAAGATGCCTTTCCAAAAGCATCCTAATTTCAGCACAGGCTCCAATTAGGACTCATCTCTGTATTCCAAACTGTTAAAGGGAAACACGCCAGCTCTGGGGCACCAGGGCAGGCCCCAGCTCTGAGTCCTGGGAGCTCTACTTGGTGCTATTCCCACCCAAAATGTCTCCCAAGAGACACTCACAGATCTGCCAGGCCCAGTGGACATCTGCCAGCCCTTTGCAAGCTTGTGATTTATTGAGACTTAAATTTCAGTGACCAGGAAGGAGCAAGCTCTTCACCAAAAACAAAGCAGAAACCTCAGCGTTCTCTCGTGTAAAACTGTCATTGTCAGGTATTAGGAGAAAGGAGTGAAACCTGACTTCAGAGTAGAGGACCTAAAACACAGTCAACGGTCCTGATGCCAATAATATCAGTGCGTCCCTGTCCCTAAGACAAATCTTTGCACAATTTACATACATGTTTATTGTGAGATGTATGTGCATCTTGCCCGGAATATATTTCATTGTGTGACATATGGTTCCTTTCAGCAGAAGATACTAAACGACTTTAGAAATAGCCCTGCCTCTCACTCCCAGAGAGGAAGGTACCACACAGAGGCCTGCACTCAGACCCCGTGTAAATGTCACAGACCTTACCAGTATTCCGTGTTTTTTCCCTGTCATTTTCTCCTAGACAACCAACGCCCAGAGAACCCAAACAGAAAACAGAAATGAGTCTTGGTCACAGTCTACTGTGAGATTCTGGGAGGAGAAGCTGAAGAAACCCTAAGAAATCCGTGTATACCACGGGGGCAAAAGCGAGCTTAGCAATTGACTGCTGGCTTTTAGGAGTTGTATATAGTCCACTCAATTGAAGGAAGCACTGTTCTAATAGGTAATTAACTCTAAGGTTACAAATGAACTGTTTGGCATGTGTGAGGAGTCTTAGGCCTTCTTCATCTGATATGCCTTCTGTTCTTGCAACACAAGCTAAGGCTGCCCACAGTTGCAGTTCATGGCACCACATATTACTCATGGCTGCTGGTGCATTCAGTGCGTTCCTAAGGAGGTCACTGAAGACGAGCTACAGGATCATGTTCACGTATGCATTATTCTGTGGGAAGGTCATGTTCACGTATGAATTGTTCTGTGGGAAGGAGGCAGGTGTTGGGGGTGATGTAGAGGAGGAGAGAGATAATTCATGTTTATTATTGCTCTTTATTCCTTCATTTCTTCTCACTACTGTGGGCTGATTGGCTCCTTTACCTGTATTTCCTCTTTTCTATGTTGTTAGCAAGACAGTTCAGCAGGGAAAGGTACTTGCTGCCAGTACTGGCAACCTGAGTTCTTTTCGCAAGGACCCACATGGTGGAAGGAGAGAACCAACCTCTACGAGTTGCTCGGTTGGTCTGTCACACAAGCTGGGGTCATATAGAAAAAGGAAACTATTTTGAGGAAATATCTCCATCAGACTGGCCTGTGGACAAACCTGGGGGATATTTTCTTAATTAGTGGGAGGGTCTATCCCACTGTGGGCGGTGCCACCTCTATGCAGGTGATGGTACAGAGTAGGTGGTATAGGATATATAGGAAATTAGGAAGAGCAAGCAATGGGGAGCAAACAGGTAAGCAAGTCTGTTCCTCCAGACCTCTGCCTCAGTTCCTGGCCTGCCTTCCTGTTTTGAGTTCCTGCCCTGGCTTCCATCTCTGTACCTGAGAGTCCTGGGCCAAAATGAACCTTTTCTTTCCCAAATTTCTTTTGGTTTAATGTTTATCAGAGTGACTGAGTACAAATGAGGACAATTGTCCCCCTTAAGTTACCCTCTGGCCTCCAAATGTTCATCAGGACATGTATGCGACTCCACAAACACATATGTGTACACACATGCACACACATATACACAGTAGATACACTCATTTAAAGCAATTTCTTCTTTCCATCTATGGAAACTGAAGCAAAGAGAGCAAGTTGCAGACTGTAGAACGTGGTGGGCAAGTGTGAGAGGCTGCGCACGTGCTAGTTCAATTGCAGCGTCTTCTACATTTGGGAGAGGAAGTCACGTCTATTGGTCCCCATGCTCTCCCAGTGCTGACGGATGGAGGGTCAGCTCCACCGCCTCTGCTCTGAGATGCTAACTGACCCCTGAGTGATCCTGAGACAAAAAAAAAAAAAAGCCTTCCCCCTCTGCAGCTGACAGACTTGGCCCAGCACGAGTTAAGTGGTGAGAGAAACTGGAGAGAAAATATTCTAAGGACAAGCATTTTATGAATAGAAAGAAATTCTCCTTGAATGTCTACATCCCGTGGCAACACTAAGTAAGCCACGAGTGGACCCACCTTCGCACGGGGGCCTTGATGGGCACTGTAACCCATGGAATGCTTGGGCTATTCTGCCCCCATGGAAACAAGGAGTGCCAGGGTAAAAGTGCCCTAGATCGGAACTCTGTAGAGAAGGTGGACATGTGCATTCCTCATTCTGAGACAACTAAGAAGTACAGTTGCCTCTCTCACCAGGCAGGATCCATTCCAGGACCCTCAGCAAATAACAAAACCCACTGGTTCAAGCCCCATCTATAGAAACGGCCCAGGGCTAGCCAGGTGGCTCAGCAGGGGCAACTATGGCTGCCATTAAGCCTAATTTCCCAAGTCCAAGGGCACCCACACACAGGAACACAAAATATAAGTAAACACATAAAAAGTTTAAAAATAAAGTGAAATGGTGTGGTGACCATTAGCATATGACCCCTACACGTCAAACTTACAGATGACTCCTGAATGGACACTTAATTTATCTTTCAGTTGCTTGCCAGACAATGGAATGCTTTATAGATAGTTCTTACGCTGTGTTTTGTAAGAAAGAACCACCCAAAAGAAAGCAGCAACATTTCAGGATGAGGACAATCCTTACGATCAAGCATTTTTGATTTGTGCTTCTTTGGAGCCTTGGTCATAGATCTGAGGATCCCAGGAGGTGATTGCACTAAAGAGAGAGGGAAGGAGGGAGGGAGGGATTGAGAAAGGGAGGGAGGGAGAGGGGTAGGGAGGGCATGGGAGGGAGGAAGGGGGTGGAACAGAGGGAGAATGGAAAGGAGGGAGGGCCGGCCATTAACAACAGAAGGTAAAAGGAGGAAGCTTTGGGAAGGTTTGCAGTGATGCTCTATCTTGGGACCCCAGCAAAGCAAGAATTAAGGAGTTCTCGGGATTCCAATGGGCAAGGCTCAGGTAAGTAGACATTCATTTTGGTGCTCGCAGCACAGTAGGACTTCCCAACAAAGAAACTACAAATGGGGCTGGCAGAAAACTGAGTAATTCAACACTGACACCACATGCAAATGCCAAAACATGGCCGGACCACCACCACCACCGTGCTCCAGAACGTAGTATTTACTCTGGGATGTGATGGGTAGTGGGGTGGGGGGTGGGAGTGGGGGGGTTCTTTCTTATTTTCTGTGGCAGCGTCAGGCCTCCACACCCAGCAATCTGGACAGAAAACTTGAGGGAAGGCCTGGGAAGGTCATGTGAGACCCGCAGACTGTTGACCCAGCACTATCAGTGGAGAAGGGGACACATGGCCGTGAGAGACACCCATTCTTTTCAGTGTCGTTCAGGATTCCGGCATGAGTGTCATGCTGTCATGCTTATCAGAGTCCTCACTCAGGGATGTGACCTTGGAACTCACAGAAGAGCTGGGTGGGGCAGCTCAGTCTCCGGCAGGAGGATGCTGTAGGGGGAGGTGCCGATTCCCTAATTGGTTCTTGCTTGTGTCAATAAAGAAGGAAGGCCTGGAGCCAATTGCTGGACAGAAGGGTGGGTAGGACTTCCGAGTCCCAGGAGAAGCAAAAGGAGATGTAGGGAAAGAAAGGATGTGGTCTTTTACGCCCGGCTTTGGAAGAAGTACGAAACAACCATGTAAAGTTTTGGGGAGGCTAGAGCCAGCAGCCCCTGCCACCAGCTGAGGCTGGCTGCTGTAGGCTAGCTCATAAGGCAAGTTCTAAAATAATAAAGCTGTCTGCGTGTGTTTCATCTGCAGAGCAAAGGTGGGCAGAAAAAGAGAGAAGCTGAGCGGTTTGTGGAAGCTAGCGGGGAGGAACAAAAGAGAAGCCCAGAGGGAGCAGGTGGACAGTGGATTCTGGGTTGGGGGATGTTGCGGTCTATCCTAGGCTAAGAGAACCGGGAGAGGTCAGAGTGCGGGCTGAGCTCCCAGAAAGGCAATAAGTAGCCTGTTTTTTGTTTTTTGTTTTTTTTAATTACACGCCACAGATTGCGGTGAGTTTGAGGGCAGCTTTAAACTACACCGAGAGTGCAAAGCAAGCTTGGGCTACAGAGTTAAGACCCTGTCTCAAACAAAGACCTGAAGGAGTCTGGGGTAGGAGGAAGGGGAAGGCTGAAGGGAGGGAAGAACGAAAGAGAGAGATGCTACCTTACAAAAGACGGGGAAGAAACTGCTGGAAGGCAAGGGGCAGACTGTCAGCCATGTTCTGTACCATGCCTCTTGATTCCCCTTTCTTCTCACAAAGCACTGGACACTAAATATGACGAGATTGGAGGATGCTCAGTACTTGGGAGACTGTTTCCACAAAGCAAACTTTGGTTATGTGAAGAGTGGGCAAATATGATGTAAATGTATTAACACATTTGCTGAATTCTGCAAATATATTTTTACACAATTAGCTTAATTATTTAGATACATATTAAACCTTGCTTGCCTCGAGCAATTTAACATGGAATGTAATTTCACATATTATCGCAAGAAAAACACATTTATAGAAAAATCTGTGTCTCTCCTTTCATAATAACACTTCAAATCCTCATTATTTAAGACATAAATAAATATATTTCAAGGATAATGAAAACTGTGTATTTCCAGAGAAAGTGTCTCTTAACCCACTAAACAAGTGGCCTCCTAAACACGCTCTGCTTGATTGCGGTGCCGCTAGAGGCCTTGGTGGACCCTGAATTTTATAACAATATACACAGCAGGGCACCAGGCTTCTCATTCAGAAGTGGAAAAGATGAATTTTCTTTTGTTCTAGAAAAATTTTTGAAGAGCTTATAAAAAACAAAAACAAAAACAAAAAAAAAAAGGACTCCAGAAAGTCAGGTTCAGTGACTTGAAAGGTAGATGCAGGAAGATCAGGTATTTAAACCCAGCCTTGGCTACATGAGTCTGAAGCCAGCCTGGGCTATGGGAAAATCTGTCTCATGGAAAGGTGATGGGAATGCTCATGGATCTTCATGTTCTAGCTTGCAGACGATATGCTCCTCCACACTGAGAAGCCTGCTTGGGAGCCACTGCATGCTGTGGCCCACTAACATTCTTGGGGACTGTGTACACTAGGGCCTCCTGAGAGGTCTGGATATTCCAAGTCCCTGGAGAGAAAAAGAAGATGCATGCTGGTAAGTTTGAGTTTTATGGTGATCAAAAAGCTTTAAGGATTTAGCTTTCTTTTCCCTGCGTGTACGTGTACTCATGGGTGTACATGTATGCATGTGTGAGGGTATGTGCTTGTGTGGGCAGGTGCATGTGGAAGCCAGAAGAAATCAGATTCTCCTGAAGCTGGAGTCGGGGGTGGTTGTAGTCTGCCTGACCGGGATGTTAGGATCCTAGCTCAAGAACTCTACAAGGACAGTGAGTGTCCTTAACATGGAACTCTGTCTCTAGCCCCAAAAATATTTTAAAAGAGCTCCCACATGACAATATTTTACTGTAACACACCCTGATAATCTAGGTGGCTTTTGGTGGTGATTTTGCATTCCCCATTTTATAACATGAGAAATGGATCCTACAAAGAAGTAACTGTTCATGACCAGTCGAAGGGACCAAACTGTTTAGTCATTTTGCTAGTAATTAGGTGAGTGTGTGAATGTGAGTGCGTATATGTATGTGTGCACACAAGTACACACATACACTTTTTTTTTTTTTGCTGCAGCCTCTGGTGTTAAGAATTAGTCACAGACACATCAGTCGACATGAAATATTGGTCAGCGCTGAGCAGTGGCCTGGGAAGAAGACTCGTCCACTTGGCAGCACATTTGGGATATCACCCCCCAAAACTCACTGCTAATCTGTCTACCCACTTCTGGCAGTGTGTTCAAGTCCGCTGTCTCCTGCAAACAACATCTATCGGATGTGTTCTCTCACCCACTTGCCTTGGCACAGCCCAGCTTCTTGTCATTTCATTGTCATATCTCTTAAAAAAATTCCTAGTCTTCTCCATAAAAAGTGAGGAAGAGGAGGAAGAGGAAGAAGACAAAGCAGAGGCAGGAAGAAAAGAGGAGGAGGAGAAAAAAGAGGGAGAAGGTAGAAGAAGAAGAGGAGGAAGAGAGGGAGGAGGAGGAGAGGAAGAAGGAGAAGAGGGAGGAGGAGGAGAGGGAGGAGGAGGAGAGGGAGGAGGAGGGGGGAGAGGGAGGAGGAGAAGAGGAAGGAGGAGGAGAGGAAGGAGGAGAGGGAGGAGGAGAGGGAGGAGGAGGAGAGGGAGGAAGAGGAGAGGGAGGAGGAGGAGAGGGAGGAGGAGGAGAGGGAGGAGGAGGAGAGGGAGGAGGAGGAGAAGAGGGGGAGCAGGAGGAAAAGGAGAATGAGGAGGAGAGAGAGGAGGAGAAGGAGAAGAAGAGGAGATGGAGGAAGAAGAGGAGGAGGAACTGAATCCTGAAGCCACGGAAGATGTCAACCCATATGCTTCATGCAGGTCCTGCATTCGTGGGGATAATTTTTCATGTCTCCATCAGTTACTAGTTTTGAATGTTTGGCAAAAGCCCATTTGGTATCTACCCCATCTACCGAGGATGGGGAAGAAAGAGTCAGAGACGCCATGAAGGACGGATATCATTCATTGTGTCGTGAGTCTCCACAAAGTCTGGCGCTTGTCAGCATTAGCGGCAGAAGGCTGTGTGTGCCCTGTAACCTCTGGGTGCTCTCTGCTGCTTCTCACACACACAAGGTTTGCATGGCATTGCTTCCTGTATCCTGGCATCTTGCATGGAGACAGAGAACCCAGGCTCAGCTGCTTGTCTTTGTGTGTAGGGTTCTCTTCATCACGACTTCCTTCACAGAGCATCCCAGACTGTCTCCAGATTTAACTGAGGTGTCTGAGTAGCTGAGGTCTGAGCATACGGTGCTGTAAGTGACCTTGCTATCCTCCCTTGTTGCCTTGTGTTGCTGATACTGTGTTCCTACCATGTAACTGTACATGTCCTTCTTCCTAGACTGTAAGGTGCTTGAGGACAGGGACTCCATGTTGCCTACTTCTGTATCTCTCTCTCTTCCTCAAACTTCTACTGTAGTATTGAATTCACACTGTAAACTTTCAGTTGCTCTACCAACAATTCATTTTTAGGTATTTCAGAAGAGACGGTATAACACATACACACACACACACACACACACACACACACACACACACACAACTCCAAATAACTTACATCAAAAGACTCATTGAAGTACCTTGCTGATTAATAACTATTTTAAAAAGAATGCTATCGAGTCACTGGAACTCCACAAGGTCACTGAATGCCCTGGGGGGGGGTCAAAGGGAAAATGTTGCTGAGTGCCCAACTGGGGAGAAAAAGCTGTAAGTGCCATCTAGTGGTCGTAACGTGTAAATGCACTTGGACTCACCATCTTCAGGTCCGTCCTGCAGAGTGAAACCAAGCCCCAACTGACCTTGGTGTTCCTCTTCCTTCAGGGCGCTAGGAGTAGTGTAGAGAGCTTTGCATGGATTGTGTTATATTTAACATCCAACTTAATCATACTAAGTAGATGTTGCCTCTGAACCCATTCTAGGGATGACAATTTTAAGGCAATGAGTGGTTGGGTTTTCTAAGCGTAGTGGCAGCCTACCGGTTTGTACAGGCAACGTCTTCCGAAATCAAACCATCAAAAACACTAACCTACCCAATCATGTGGTGCACAGAATCATCAACTCCTGCATTAATAAGTGTGGTGCTTGTGTATTTATGGTTCTCAGGGTCAGGGACACACACTTAAAATGTCAAAATCTTAAAACAATCCAGTGCCGATTATTCTTGAGGCCAGCTAAGAAACTATGACCTAACGCAAATTTAGCAATCACCTAAGCTTCTCAACACAGTAGTAGTGAGAACTGGGCCTTTTTCATGTTTTCAGTTAGACTCTATATTGGGTTTGCTGCATTATTTTCAAGTATGGTACCTTATGAAGCCACAAAGTGTCTTCTAAGATTTTTGTTGATTAAAAAGTAAGTTTTTCTCCTTTCAATATTCGATATTCCAGTTTTGGTGACATTGGGAGCCATCTAAAGTAGAATCAGGGACACTTGCATATTCACTGTATGGAAAAACTCCAGTATTACATGATTCACCTTCCAGAGCATTCCACAAACCTAAGACCAAAGCACCAATCCCAGATTCCAGGGCAAAGAGTGAGAGTCCCCCTGTTCCATACATGAACGGCTTGTGAGTTTAAAATCTGATGATTTCTGTGTCCGCGTTACCACTAAGACCTTGGTGGTTCCTCCTCCCAGCCTTCCAAACATGTCAGAAACATGGCGGACATGCCCGCGCTCCATGCATTGTGATCGTTAGTGTGTGGATAGAGGACAAGCTAAAGCAGACCCTGTATACGACCCGTGTCTGCAGACACGCAGATCGGTACACACCCGCAACGCTATTTAAGGAGTCTCGGCCTCTAGCCCCTTCACCCCAACACTCTCTGCCTCCTCAACCCTTGCAACACTTCCCTTGCTCTACACACCACATTCTTCCCTCCTTTCCTATCTTCCTTCCAGTCTCATGGGGAAAAGACTATGCTAAGAAGGCAAAGAACAGCAATGCTGGAGGGAGACAGAACCTGCATCCCTGAGTGACACAGGGACACAGCACGGCGCCTTATAATGGGGGACGGGGGGTACTGAGCACTCCTCGAACCCATCCCAGAGGCTCTTACCACTGCACCACACGGCACTATAATTCACCTTGTTGGCATTCCATCGCATCGTAGCTGGTGTTATGTTGCATGACTGACTCTGTAGCCCACGGCAATGTCCACGCATGCTCAAACTCTCCTTCCGGCCTCCCTCCTTCCTGTCTTCTCCTTCCGATCGCCCCCGCTGGCAGTCCCTGAGCAGCCTGCCCTATAAGTAGCCCTGCGTTATAAGTTCTTCGTGTGTGCATCTCTCTTGACTGCTGTTGCGTGCCAGAGTATGGGGAGAAAGGAGTGAGCAAGTGGCAGGTTTTCCTGGGCAGAAAAAGGGGGAATAAATAACCCGGGATATGGCTCTGGACCGACAATGTGTATGAGTCTGGACAGACACAGGGACACGTCAGATGTATGTTCACGGGGGGCTGACAGCTCCTCGCTGTTCTCTTAGCGCATGGATAGTTTCAAATTACTCACATTTCCTGACATTGGCTGAAAAGTAAGCTATTAACGGACTTGCTGCCCACGGAAGCTTTACCACAGCCGTGATACTATGGGCTGTTCTTGGGTGAAGTGCGCAGAGCCTCAATTACTCTCTCAATAGAGTGGATTGCGTGAAGGACTCGAGCAACTCCCCGATCACAGAATTTCTCTACTGAGTCATTTCACACTCGGTGTGTTTTCCAGAATTTTCATAAACCTTTCCCCAAACACACAAACAAACATTCTTAAACGACCGAGGGGTAGGGGCAAAGGGGCGGGCTTTCCTTACCCCCCTTGGACAGGCACACAGAAATCCTTCACAGCAGAGACCCGCTAGATGATATTCGGGCTCACGCACCATCAACACGGTTGTCAGCCATGTAGCGTGTTCATTATGGGGCGGCATATGAGACCCAGTGAGCACAGCTGCCTCTCCAGATCCCAGGTTGCAGCTGCGGGGCTGACTGCTAGAAACAGCATCTTTTCACTTAGACGCTGAGGAAATTTGATCTGGAAGTCACTGAGGGAGACCGTGGAAGCCCCGCGATGCCGAGCTTATTAAGTGACTTTTCCATTTCCCGGCTTAGTTCGATACAAACTTGTAGCAACACAAGCAAAATGACTATTAAAAATAATATTTATGGGCCCGCCGCTAGTCTTTCCTAAGCTATATTACTTTCGAATAATTCATAGTCCTTAATTATTCCGCAAAATAATTAATTCCCCACTCTAAAATTTTTATATATTCTTTCTTCTTCATTAACACCCCAAAAGCAAGTGATTTTATTCTCGTTTGAAAAAAAAAAAAAGCCACTGTAGCTAAGCAAGACTCTCCATGAGAGAAAGGCAATTAATAGTCAGAAAAACAGCAGTAAAAACATTGCTTTAATCACTTGTCTTTTATGGATCTTTGGTTAAAGATTGAATTTTATTGTGTTTGTTTTTAAATGCCATATTTAGAATTATTTTGTTTGAGACCTTAAACAAGTAGACCTTTGTTTATGCTCCAGAAGGTACCAGAAGGCAAGCCAAGGTATCCCATATGGTTCCCTTTCAGTTAACTCTTTCAGTATTCTTCTCCTCCACACGGAAGCAGGTAGCGATCTCCATTCATTGTCTACTGCTGATTTGATTCTCTGGTTCTCTCTGCAACAAAGCATGAAGCTGATGCCTGGGACTGTTTTCCTTGTGGGATGAGCATCCTATCTACCTTTAATATGTGTTCCTGCTCACCACCTATGCATCCTCACTCCCTGCACACTGTGGTGTGAAAAAGAGCTGGCCTTGATCGGGCTACATCACAAACGTTCTAGTGTTTTCTGGGTGCCAGACCAGAGCAGCGTGTCTCTGGATGACGGACTCTCCAAATGTCGCAGGACTTTTTGTGTCTCACCTAACTCCTAGTCTGTTATTTCTTAAAAAATCATATTCCAGTTTTTCCATGTTTATTTCTCGCAGGGGAAAAGTGATGGGGTTCTTTCTGTTGTAATTTTCTTTGTTGAGATTCTATAATCCTTGAAATCATTATGACCCTGAATTGCGACACCAGGGTTATCCAAAATGATTCTTTAGTCCCTGGATGAAGAAATTTACTTCTTTTCACTCTCCCCACACATACACTGTCCTTTATATTTTAAAGGAAAAAGAAATAACTTCGTACTCAGTTCATGTGTCCCTTTTCACTGTGGCTAGATCGTCTCAGAAGCCAGATCTCCACACACACAGGGTGAACTGTGAAAGGGCTTTGGGGCAGTCACTCCACTTACGTTAGTCAAATGCTTCGGAAGTTTGCAATGAAGATACCTTAAAATACGCAGTCATGTGTTGGCCCCCAAAATCGAGGAAACAGACCAGCAAAGAGCCACTGTGTGGCAAACAAAATGAGCTCCACGTCTCCGTGGATACGGATGGCCTGTCCATCAGCTCAGTCCAAGCAGCCTGAGTGCCTGGGGCCAACCTGCCATGCACAGCAGTCAATACACCTCATATCTAGAGATTTTGCCAGTCTTGGATTATATGGAATCTGCTCCTTCCCGCCCCATCACAAAATAGCTCTGATCACATGCAGCCAAGAAACTCTAAGCCTGGGGTACAGGTTCTACAGATTTTTTCCCACTTATGATCTGCCCTAAGCTGTCATCCTTAGAGAAGCACCGTATGTACTAATGAGACAGGAAGTTGCTTGGTGACCTACTGACCCACTGAAGGTCACTGCAGACAGAGGTAGAGACATCATCAGTCACATCCCACAGGTTCTGTTCCTTCAGCCTCTTTTCCAACTTTCTCTTCCTTGTGTCCTGAGTTTCCATTGACCAGTTACCATTTAATCCTTATCCCAGGTTCTGCCTTCTAGGGAATCTGAGCGAAAGCAGTCTCAGTAAAGGCAGGAAGATGTATCCACCTTGCTCAACTGGAGAGTCTACAGAAATCACTGAGGCACTTAACCTCAAAGTTAAACCTCCACATTGACTGCTAAGAGTCACCAACTCTGAACTGATAAAAGACACTCTTCTACAAGATCCTAATGCAAAAGAATCTAGTTACTTTCTTTTATCTTTTATGTTTGTAACAGTAACATTTCTAAAGCTTCTGTTAGTCATTTAAAGAAATAACGTATTTTAAATGTTTATCTTTAAGCTTATAGTTTCTTTAGAAAAAAACGAACTACTTATCAGAGAACCTTGGGAAATAACATTACTTAATGGTAGTCCACGTTATCAGTTTTGAGAGAATCGAACATGATGCTCCCCTGATAATGAGTACACCGCATCATAATTGGCTCTTTATAATCTTTAACTTGAGCAGAAGTAGACATACCTAAACAGAGAGATATAGCCTAACATGTAAGGGAACTAGGGTCTTCAGAAATACCAAGCTAGGAAGAACTGAAGAAGCCGAGGAGACATTTCTCAATGCAGCACCAACCATAGACTGCTGGGCCATCCTTAAGGGCTGTGAAATATGAGGAACAATGCTCCCAAGAGGGATGACAAGTTCCCGAGATGCACACTCCTTGGCTGGGTCATGGAGCGGGGTGAGAGAACGGGGACAATAGTGGCATTTCTAATGAACGTATTATGATAACCCCAGATTCTGTAAGATAATTGAATTCATGTAGGTTAACAAAGATAACAGAAGAAACAAGAAGCTAAAGAAAAAAAGAGAATTTTAATAACTAGGCTAAAACCAACTACTGTAATACCAAGTACTGTAAAAAAAATCTCAATGCCTTCAACGCATTAATATATTTTAAGTTATGTTTTTACATTCTGACTGCAACTTTCCCGCCCCCCTTTCCTCCCAGTCCCTCCCTGACACCTTCCCTCTGCTCCTCCCCATCTACTCAGAAAAGCCCAACCTTCTCATGGATCAAGCAAACACGGCACACGAAGTTATAATGAGACTAGGCACCTTCCCTTTTGTTGAGACTGAATGAAGCAGTCCAGAGGCAGCCCTTGCTCCCACTGACACAAGTGTCACATGAAGACCCAGCTACACAAGTGGCCCATATATGCAGAGGACCTAGGTCAGTCCCATGTAGGCTCTCTGGCTATTGGTGCAGTTTCTGTGAGGCCCCCTGAGCCCAGGTTTGTTGATTCTGTAGTTTTCCTGGTAGTATCTTCCACCCCTCTGTCTCCTACGGTCTTTCCTCCCCTTCTTCTGCAAGTTCCCTAAGCTCTGCCTAACGTTTGGGAAAGCACAGATTTATTCATATAGTAACCCATGCATCTGCTTCCGATTGATTGGCAGCTCTCCTCCCTGCGGTGATCCAGGCACCCGCCCATTTCCATCCATGGTGCCACTCTTTCTGAGTCCTCTGTCTTGGGTTTAGGACGGTCGAAAAGGCACAACTGCATCTATAATTATCAGCAACCTCAACACACATAGTCTCTAATCATGTTGCACTGACGGTTAGAACATGGGCCACGCCCAGTGAAAAGAGGAATGAACAGGACACTTTCCACACGGATACTTGCCTCCTCCCAGCAACAAAGCTCTGTGGAGATGAGACAGTCTTTCAGTGGTTAGAGAAGCAAAGGAAAAAACTTTCCTAGTGTCATAAACTTTTCAATAATGTACCATGTATTGTAAATTTCCCATGTGTCAGAATAAATGTGAAAGCCTAACAGTTTCTATCAGACAAAGTCCCCCACCAGAAAAAAAAAATAGAATCATTGTTTCCATCTTCCCAGTGAAAGCCAGAAGCTCTTAAATGAAAGGTACTTGTTAGAGGGATCATTGGTAAGATCCTGAGTCTCTTGTGCCTCTTGGGTGAGTACCCTGAGTGTGGTGTGCATGGTCTGTGGTTAAGAACCTTAGCTGTAGCTCCGGGGTCCTGTGACCTTCAACATCCATCTTTATGATCTGCAACTCCTACCCTGTCCCTAAGGATATGTTTTATTTTTTGTTAAGTTTTATTAATTTCATATATATAAGTACACTGTAGCTGTCTTCAGACACACCAGAAGAGGGCATCAGATCTCATTACAGATGGTTGTGAGCCACCATGTGGTTGCTGGGAATTGAACTCAGGACCTCTGAAAGAGCAGCCATTGCTCTTAACCGCTGAGCCATCTCTCCAGCCTGGGACCTGATTTTTATGCAGTGCTGTTACCAGGTTCAAGGTGCTCATATCCACCAGGGATCTCAGCTCCAGTTCCGCTATCTGAGCATCTCAATATCTCTGCCCCCTCTTTATATCTTGAAATCTATGGATGGCTGCTAAAACTGAGCAGTGCTGTGTGTAGTGTGATTGTTGCAGTGTGCAACACACAGCAAACATTTAAGAACAGTTTGCATTAGTTGCTCATTTTCCTCTAACAAATTACCACAAATGCCATGGACCCAACAACACAGATTGATTCTCTTACACCATTAGGGGTCAAAGGTCCAATAAGAGCAGACTAGGACTGTTGCTCAATGGTATGGCACTTGCTAAACATATGCACAGCCCAGAGTTCAGTGCCCAACAGTCCTTTTCTGCAAGAAATAACAGTCCAAAGTCAATGTGACTCAACCAAAGTCCCAATATGAGTAAGAATGCTCTTCTCAATACAGAGCTAGGCAGGCCCTTGCCTTTTCTGACAACTAGAGGCAGCCTGCATTCCCTGTCCAATCTTTACTTCCAAATTCATCTGCATACTTTTGTTCCCTTTCTGTGACTCTCGCTGCCCTCCCACCCTCTCCCAGAGGAGACACTGCAATTAGATAGCAGCCAATCAGATAGTACCAAGGCCATCCTATGCTCTCTGGAACATCACCTCCATTGTGTCCCCTGCTTTGGCTTTGTCACCTATCATCCTAATCATTTCTGGAAAGTAGGTTCCTGACATCTGTGAGAAGTATTATTGCTAAGCCTACCACAGCACTAGCAGCAGGCCTTGCAAACCAGAAGTTAATCCAACACCAGCACAGTGCCTGGACTTGAATCAGAACATGGTATGGCTTAGGGTAAAAAAACAAAATCCTTATATAATAAAACAAAGGAATCACCAAGTAATTCAACTAAACAAATAAGAAGCTGAAACTATTAATATCTAGCTGTAGCTGAAGCCCAATGTGGGTAGAAAATACTGGAGGATATTAAAAATGTTTTTTTTTTTCTTTTTGAAAACTGTGTGGCTGTTTTCTGAGGATTCTGAGTAGCTGGATAGGGTTAATGTGCAGAGAAAGTCTGACTTGTCTGATTGTTTTCTTATAGTTCTGCTGGATCTGTTACCTCCTTAGCTTTTTCTGTTGTGCAATGAGCCTGTTACAAATTGTTGGGAGATTGTGGGCTCAGCCTGGGGCTTTCAATTGGCAGAGTCATTCACAGTAGCGCAAAGCTCAACTTGACAATTCTAGAAACTTCCACGGACATGGGGAAGGATCCTAGCTTAAAAAATAGTATTTTTTTTTCCTTCAAAAATCTCAATTTCTAAGCTAAACCTAAAAATGTCCTGACTTTTTATTACTTAAAGGTATATTTTAGCTGACAAGATTGAAAGTGTGTGCTACTCAACACAGAGAGAAAAGCAGTGCCCTAAATTCTAGCCACTTCCTTCACCAATCCAAAGGAAATCTCTCAAGGCTACGAAAGGTTGGGGTAGCAACACTGAAAAATATTTTTATTTTTCACACTCCTCTGCTTTTCCTGGTTCCATCTGGGACCAGAAGCCAGCATGTTAAAATACCAAGAGGATGGCGGTCTTCAGCATCCCCCAGCCTGACCAGAGACAGGAAATAGCAAGAAGCTCAGAATGACAGCTCTCCCTGCGCTCCACTGAGATTTCCGGGTGAATTTAGGATATTAACAAGTCGGCTCAGGCTTTGGTCTGTGCGACGTGAGATTCAAAGTCTGTGATGGATCTGGTGCCTTGGCAATGACCATTGGTCCTTATGACTAACTGGTAATAGAGGGTGGCGTCAGAATTCCTAGATTTGCTTTTGCATGGGAATTTTGATATCCTTAAACAACACATTCTTGGAAAGACTCACTGAGAGTTCACACGACAGCTTCTAAACAGGCAGACAGGACACGGGTTTGGTTCTCCAAAATTGCATAGCGAACACTTACTGTAGGAACAAGAGCAACAAAAAGCAAGTGTGCCACTGCCTTGAAGGAAGCCACAATGATTTAGCAAAGAATATTTTTTTTAAATCTCAATGTTTTGTGGACACAGAGCAAACTTACCCACTGCCAGGTCCCCAAATTTGGCCTCAGAACACCACAGAGGAGCTCGTGCCAACACTTCAGAGTCAAAAAAAATGGTAATAGCTTCTTGATAGCTTCTTGCCATTCCTGGTTGTATAGAAGACTAGTGATAATCTGTGTAATTTACTTTAATCTACAAGACCTTGTGCAAGCACGCTTTGGTGCTTGGCTCTTTACATGGGCCCCTACTAAACAGGAAAGAAAGACCCTGGCCAGAGTAATAAGGGGCTGCTGCATTCTAGCCATACGGAACTTAGAGACAGGGCAATCCGTGAGCTCTAACTTACACACTTTCCGAAGCAGCCCCAGAGGTGATGGGTTTAATTCACACCAGGAAATGATTTGTTTGATATTTGCCTCACTCATGTTAAAGATCATCTATAAGCTCATGGGAGAACTTTCATCTGGGAGGGGCTTTCAGCCTATCCCTATAGATGGCAGTCGTCACTGTGTATGTATGATATCATCATTTCCATTCCAGAAGTGATACTTCCTCAGATCACAATGACTTCAGCACCATGAGTGGAATGACTGATGTATGCATTTCCTCCAGAAGCGATGTTTTTATTTATGTGTATCTATATGTGTCTAAGTTGACTGTGTGACACAGGTGCCTATAGCAATCAGTAGAGGTGACAGATATCTGGAGATGGAGTGACACGTGGTTGCGAGGCTCTCAGCATGTGTTTTGATAATGGAGCACAGCCTCCAACCCGCTGATCAGCAAAACCGTAGATAGATATTATCTAATTCCCATATCAGCCTATTTGGCTTCTCCAAGACCACTGTTGGCCCCAAGGCTTTGCCTTGTGAATTCATCCTCTCGCTGCTCTTCCACTATCATCATCATTAGGGACAGCCACATTTGTGGCTGCCTTGAGTGCCCCAGTTCACAGATAACTCAAGCCTCTTCTCATGAAACAAGACTGTTAACTGAACCCCCGGAATGGCTCTAAAGAAACTGACAGTGGGTCTCTGGGGAAATATGGATGCTCCCCAGAGCATCAGGTGTATAAAGTCTACATACAGGGCACAGACAAGACAGAACTATGCTGTGAGGGAGACTAAGCATCCAGAGGAGAGGATGAAATTGATCTCTAAGTGTCCCATTTCCTCCTGATCTGTGACTTTTTGTAATCTTGGTTCAGATGCTGAAGCTAGAATCTCAAGAATGAAAATGCTCCCTCAAACTCTGGAATGCAATTTTCAATATCGTTAAATCGATGTTAAAAAAAATATTTGCAACCACCGTGAAATGTTTACGTGGCAACTGAATTTGAGGGCCAGAAGTCTTTGGTAAGAAGCTGACGGAGCTATGAGGGGTGTGCAGCGTCAGAACCACTCTGTTGTTAAGTGAGCCAATCTACCTGAATTATGGTTCTCCTCCAAGAAGAAAGCAGCAAAGAAGATGATGGTAGGAAACTCTTCAAGAAGCCCTTGCTCATTTTCTGATCTCAGCCAAGCTCCTTTTTCCTCAACCAGACCCTAAAGTTTCTCAAAAGTGTTCCTCAAAAGGCATAAGCCAAATTTCCAAGGAACCTTACCTGTCCTGAAGTCAGCCAGATTCTTTCCTCTGTGTACAGCTGCTTTACGAAGGCACATCTGCAATAGTGTCTTCTAAGGCGCAGACATACCCAGCTGTTTTCTGCCTCTTCTACAGAACCCTTGTAGATATTCATATGCTTTATATATTTTAATCTCTGAATTTTGGGTCCCAGGGCTTTATTGAGACATAAGGCATGTAATTTTGAATGGCCAGCCCTTGTACCAGCGTAAAGAGATTATCATAATCGAACCACTCACCTATTTCTGTTCCTGGACTGAATTACAAGCAATGAGTTTCATCTTATGATCTTAGCTTCTTGCCACGTCCGGTGAGGGAGGGTAGTTATATTTAGCTTTACTGTGTGGGCAGAGTGGTATTAAGGCTGTGTCAACAAAGGTAAAACATTCACTGTATTTAACAAACTTGTCTGCTTAGAGCTGGGGACAAGATAAATAATTCACAGGCTACAGTGAACAAGGAACTCAGATGCTGTGAATAAAATCAGGGGTGACAGACTCTGTTTCTGAGATTGTGTGGGACTTGGCCACGGTTCCACTGCATGAACAGAGATTTAAAAATCAGACCAAAGTTGAAGGGCTTTCCAAGGGGGAGGTGATAGCATTATAAAGGAATAGAGAAAGCAAAGAAAATTCTGTGTCAAGGGAACTAAGAGGTTTTTGGATATGAAAGATGAAATGTGTATGGGGAAAGATACTGAGAAGAGTGGTCAGGCCCCAAAGGGACTATTGGGTGAGTTTTTCTTTTTTGGTTGGTTTTATGTCTTCATGTACACCTACCTGTTGAGTTCATGTGTATAAAGGCTAGGTGACATTCACACTGCTTGTTTTATGCTTTATTTCTTTATTAGATAGGGTCTATCACTGAACTTGGACATGCCTAAATGTCTAGATTGACCAGCAAACCCCAACAAGTCACTTACCTCTACCTCCTCAACACAGGGATTACAAATGTGGGCCATCACCCACAGCTTTTCATAAGTAGGTTCCTGAGGTTTGAATTCAGGTCCTCATGTTTGCAAGGGATTTCCAGACTGAGCTAGTTTGTTCAGAACACTTGAGAATCAAAGGAAGACTCAGGGTTGAAGAGCGCTGTGGCCAGATTTCTATTATAGAATAATATCTTGTTGTCAATGTAAAGGAGGGTTGGAAATGAGTCACCTGGAGATTCTTTTTTTTTTTTTTTTTTTTTTTTTTTGGACATGATAAAAGGATGGTGATTCAGGCTAGAAATAAGCCAAATGAATCAAAAGTAGAGTGATAGTATGTTGAAGTTCTGTGATGTAAAGATTCCCAGGCCTTAGCAAGACTGAAGCCATGATGGAAGTATCATTCAGACTCTGGTACCCTGCATGTAGGCAGCAACGCCTGCCAAAACAAAAACAAAGACCTAATCCATCAAATTCCATATCTCTGGGAATGTCTCTAAATATAGTAACCTTGTTGTCTGGCTTCTGTTCTTCCATTTCTAATTGTTCTTGGTAATTGATGTGTGTCAATCCAGGATGTGATTTTTGTGCTTAGATTCTAACCCTAAGAAAGGTTTGAGACAGCACTTGGGTCCCAAACACCCAGTGCTCAGCTATTCAGCTAGTAGAGACTTTCTATTGTCTCGAACCTGTGTCCAAGTGATCTTCTATCATGACTACTTCACAACATTTCAATCTTGTGACGAACCAGATGTAAGGCTAATGGCGTCAGAGGAGTCCTGCATAGCTCCTGTGACTCGAGAGTGAGTTGGTTAGGTATGGTGGTGCAGTTTGTCATGGGTTCAATCTGTGTTGTTTCTGAAGTGGATAATTAGAACAGTGTCGGATGTGGTTGTTATTGTTAGCACATACATGCTCATTAAATTGCTCAAATTCTACAGAGAGTACTGACATCTTCATCCTCTAGAAAAAGAAATGGAAGCAGGGAGAACAGGCAGAAACGGGAGCAGTCAACCCCAAGGGTTGCCATTCTTAAGTGCTTGAAATCCTCCATGTTTTGTTTAAGTTAAGGGCAGAGACAAGCAGGCACTGGTCTGGCTGGCAGGTGAAGGTAGGAATTACACAAAGAAACTGCTGCCCCTCTAGGCAAAGTAGTGACAGACTTTAGCTCTTCTTTGTCCTGTCTCTAACAGAGAGAAGCACCATTGATGTCCGAGCAGAAGCCAGCATCTCTCCTCCCTGCTCCCTGGCTCCTCAGTACCTCCTGCTGCTCCTTGCTGCCTGCATGCTCCTGGGGCTGCAGTGTGCCTGTCTGCCCGCCTATCTTCTTCCTTTCCACCTTCACTGATGTTTGTCTGTCCCAGTAAGAAACTGCTTTTGTGAAGCTGGAGTTCCCAACCTAGTACAGTGCTGTTGAGTGTTGCTTTACGGGGGTCTTCGCTGGAACAAGAAAACCCTGTTTGGCCTTACCATCAACTTGCTGAATTTAACCACAATTAGACGGGTGGATACTGGGTTCATTCTGAACTTCGGATGTACAAAGGTAAGTTTTAGCACGTGAATATATTTGGAGTCAGCAGGATGGTTCAGCTGAAAGAGGGGCTTGCAGTCAATGTGAGCTTAATTTAGGTTCTACCTGGTGGAAATTATCCTCTGACCTCTACACATTTGCACATAACCCCTCCACACACAAAAACCCATGACTAACAAAATTCCATGAAAATTTAAATATACATGTTTGTGTTGTATTTTATGGGATGAACTTACACCAAAACATTGTGAGTTACTTCTCTGAAATTTAATCTTAACCTGGGACTTGTAACTTCTCTGGAAACCCTGTGTGGGATGGTGAGTACCCGTGACTATTTTTCCACTTACATGGTAGGGATGAAGAAAGATCATCATAGGCTCTAGGGGGAGGGTTGGCAGCTAAGAGTGCTTGCTGTTCTCCCAGAGGATCCAGTTTGATTCCTAGCATGTGATCTAGCTGCTCACAACCATCTGTAACTCAAGTCCAGAGGCTCTGACACTCTCTTCTGGCCCCACGGGTAGCAGACATACAGACAAGGTACACATATACACGTGCAGATAAAAGAATCATGCACATAAGAATAAAATGCAGATTCCTTTAAAGAGGCCCTCCTGCACTCCATGGGTGAGATTCACTCTACAGATTAAATGAAACTGTGTTTACAGACAAAGACAATGCTCAAGACCTGGTCCTTATTGTTGCTCTGTAGGGTTCGAGACAGCAGGCATTCTGAGACACTCTCAACACTTATTCAGTTTCCAACATTTTTTAAAAAGCTATAGAATAGAATTGGACATAGGGGATAGGCCCCCTCCCCTTCCATGAGGTAGTTGTGCGCATCTTCAAGATGAAAATAGAAATCAAACTTGGTTTTTCACTATTTTTTCCCCAGAGACATTGGGTAAATAGCTCTCATTTCCCAAAATGATTTCTCTATTTTCTCATACCTCATCTTCCCATACACTACCTGCCAAGCTAACTTGATGAAGAAGAGCTGTGTCCAGGCACCGAGGCCTTTATCATTAAAAAATAAAGTAGAAGCCAGATGAGGTAGGGCTCATTAATTTTCCCTTCTATCCCTGGGAAGAATTTGGCAAAAACAGATTCTACTGACTCAGCCAGCCATTTGCAAAGGCTATTTGCCCTGGGCCAATTATATATTACACAATAAGGGGGCCCAATAATTAGCTAATGAATTGGTTTCTTTGGGAAATGGTCAGACATGTCAGGGGTTGAGGAATATTTAGATTGCCTCCACAAGTCTTGCTAGAAACATCTGGCTCTTTTTTCTTCAATCAACATGCACCCTAAAGGGTCCCAGATTCAAAAATGATTATATTTTATGTCACTTATGTGCCTTAACAGTTTGACAAATTCAGCTGGTGAGAATAAGTGATTCCGTGCTCAATTTACGCTGATCCCATTTTCTCCCTGACTTCCAAAGAGAGAGAGCCATTATAGATTGATAAAAGCCGCTGATTGATCTATTGATTTCCAGACCTTAAATCTCCTAGGGAAGTCTTTGTAAAGTTCGTGTTCATAAAATTCTTGTTCTGCCACAAAAGCTCCCGGTGGTTTGTGTTTCTCAACTACAAGGAGAATGGTCAGGGGAAAACCGTGAAAATGTTTCTTTAGTATACAGCAGGCAGGAGGGCTCCCCCAAATCAGACTCAATCTGCTCTCTTCAAAGGTTTATTTTTATTTCATTTTTGAAAACTTTTAATTTGAAGAGGGGGGACAAGTCCTTTCAAGCACAACAACCTGCGGTGATATAAGTACCTTCCTGTCTCATATATAATCACGTCTGTTTGCACGTGCTGGGAGTCATGTCCCGGGCTACGGTGCCACGTTGAGAACAATATTGAACTAAATAGTTTTGACAGAACAGACAGACCTTTTCTGGGGGCTCCTGCTACATTGCATATCTGCCTCTTTGTACACAACGGGGCGAGCCACTGATGGAAAGCCGAGGTTCAATGGCAGCTGCAGTGGGCAAAGGCGCCGTCGATGGGGCGTCTTTATTGATTGGCCCTATTGCCGGGAACAGAGGACAGATGACTCTGTTTTCCAGGTTATCAGGTACATAAAAAGGAAAAGCCACTTTTCTAAAGCATGGACTCTTGGCATTAAAAAAAAAAAAAAAAAAAAAAAAAAAAGCTTCAAGTTCTACCCATGCAGATTAATGTCAGCATTTGCAGGCTTTGCTCAAAGAACTTTCTCAATCTCTGGCCCAATTCCTGTTGCCCCTCAGAGGGTTCTTTAAGCATATGGGGTTAGGGTAGTGAATGCCCATGTGTTTGTCTCCAGATGAGTGTTGTCTGTATTTTTTTTTTTTTACAAGAAGCACATCTTTCTGACTGCAGGGTTTTCTGAGATAGGTTAGTAAGGTGAAGTAACTCACTAAGGTGAGACGTCGCTGCAGCTGTTCTGACAACCTTTTCCACACATGAGTTCCTGACCAGGTAGATGCTAAGAGATGGTTCTTAGAGAGCTGAGTTTAACCAGGGCAAGTGTTGGTTAGAAAAAGTGGGAAAACCTGTCCAAAAATTTTCTGGGAGGCAGAGAAGAGAGATGGGGATCTTCAGGGCTACCAGACTAGGGAAGGGGTGGGGAGGTCGCTCAGCCAGTAAGTCCTGGCCTGATAAAGAAGAGGTCTTGCAGTCAATCCCAATACCATATAAAAAGCCAGTGAGGTGTCCCTGCCAGGGCTGAAAACGTGAGGACAGATAAGTCCCCTGAACTTAGCCAGTCATCTAGCTAAGTGTATGAATTCCAGGTTCAGCGAAAGACCCTCTCTCAAAAACTAAAATAATATGGAAAGCTACCTGGTGCAGACCTTTAACCTCCACACAGACATTCAGACATGTCCATGAGCATCGGTTTGCAAATGCGCACATATCCATATTCACACACACAAATACACCTCCCAATCAAATAAAGACAGAACAAGGTAAAGACCTGTATGTAGCAGGCTTCCAAACAGCACTGCGGTAGACACCGATGGTCTTCCACCTAGAAAGCATCCCTTAGATCTCAATGAAGGGCCATGGTACTCATACATCGTCAGCAGGATCTGCTGGAGTTGGCCATACTGGCTCCACGTCATTGCCCAGGGTGTCCCACTCACTTGTCACATAGACCTGTCCTGCAGCTGCAGGAGCCTGAAGACTGAACCACATTTCACTTAGGTGGCAATTCCCTTGCCCCAGCTGACTTTTTTTTTTTTTTTTTTTTTTTTGTCTTGTCATTTTTTTTTTTTTTTTCAGGAACTTTCTCGTTCTGGGAAAACAGGAGCATCTCTTTTGGACATTAGCTCTTCCCAGCATGGATGGTCACTCAGAACTTGTGAAAACTTCAAGGAGATGACTCATGGCTAAGTGCATCCCCTGTGCATAGTTTATTGAATCTATGTGATGTTACCCAAATCCGAGTAGAATTTTCTCAAGTCATCAAATTTCTTACTTTTTAGAATCTCTTTAATTAAAACCAAAAGGGTAATCTGGGATTGGTAGGATGATGCCTTCGCTGTATCTGTCTCATAGAGATGGAGAAAGTATGGCTGGGGCTATTCATGGCTATCGTTCTTTTCCATCTACACTTCTCCCCTTAGATCTGCATGGTTCCTTGGCATTTGTTTCATGGGCCTTGTAGTGACATTGTCCTACTATCTCTTCAAGACAAACAAAAAGCAGATGGGTTCATAGAAATCAGGGTAAAGTTCAAAGACAGATTTAAATTGGCTTTCTAATGGAACCCAGATGCACAGAGATGGGAATCCACACGGAGAGCTGTGAGAACGTGCTGATAAATTACTGTGCTCCTCCACACAGGACCCAGCACTTGGTGACTGAAGCCAGCTCCTGCCACTTTAGAGCTCTGGGAATCTGAGAGCACAGACAGACCAAGTCTTGGTTGGGGTCAAACTAAGAAGTTACACTCAGTCAGTAACTGGGGATGGGAACTTTGAAGGCTTCTTCACTCAACGATCTGAACTCTAGGCAAGTCCTTCAGCAAGGATGGCAGCACCAAGGTCTCTACACAATCTTTTTACATAATCTTCCAAGAATAGGGACCAGGCTCCTAAACCAAATGCCCCTGTGTGGGCAGACCTGTGGAAGCAACTTCCTGTCTCTACCTTATAGATACATATGTGTATGGAGGTTATTTCACATGTCGAGACCAAAGGTTAACATCAGATGGCTTCTGACACTCTTCCTCTCTCTCCCACTGAACCTAGACCTCAACACCAATTCAGCTAGATCAGCAGGCTAGGGTGTTCCAGAGTCCTCGTGTCTCCACCAACTACTACTAGCAGGTGTTCACTGAAGCCTGGCTTTTAAGGGGGTCATGGGGATCTAATCTAAGGTCATCGTGTTTACTCAGCAAACACTTCTCCCACTGATGTATCTCCCAGCCCAGGCTGTTTCTACTCAGGACAACCTCAAAGAGTCCAAAACCTCACTCTGTCCTGATTTTATAGTTCACAGCAGTGACCCACTAGCTCGTGAGAAGGCTCTTTGGTTGTCTTGTAAACACAACTGAAGAGAGACTGGACAGTGGGGAACACACCTTTGAAAAGGGTAATTTGCCACAATGAGGAATCCAGTCCAGAACACAGGCATCCCGAAGAAAAGCAGAACACATCAGAGTCTCCTCAAGAAGAGGAGGAAGAAAAAAATGATGCCTGTAGATTGAAGTCTCTACTCTGTGGTCTGGCTCAGTTTTCTTTACCTGCCAAAAGCTAAAATTCATCCACAGCCTCCCCAAGACACTGGAAATTTTGGGGATCTGAGACCCTGCCCTGCCACCAACGCTGAGGTATTTGGTATCAATCGGTTCTCCAGATCTACTCAGCCAACCTTCTTCCCATCAGCTCCATGTCTAACATTCCCTGCAGGCTTGACCTGGCTCCTGGGATCCAGGCTGCTCCATCTTCATCCATTCATTCTCTGCTCTCATTGGACATTAGAACTCAACAGAGGCCCAGTTTCCTTCTGGTGACCTTGTAAGCTTCTGTGGTAACCAACCCTTTCCCATTCACACACCTTGTAAAATTCCAAAGAGGTTCTTAAGACTCTCTTCTTTTCTTTCAATAGTGTGTTTGACTTTTGACATCCGGTGAGTTTCCAACTTTACATTTTGTTTACCCTGGGGAAATGGAGACTATCAGTCAGAGGTATCCCTGGCTTCCAAAGCCTGTGGCAGGTCATGGCCTCATTGTCTAACTCTGGCTAGTTGTCCACAGGCCTGGGGAAGCCTGAGCAGCAGGCATGCCTAACTCACATGCACACAGTGTTTACTTTGGTCTTTGGAGCTATGAAATGATACAATCTTCATTGTTCTCTACCAATGCCCCTAACATATACCATCAGCTCACCTGGCTGCTGTCTAAAATCTATCACCAAGATCTTCTAGACATCCTCACTGCACCGTCCCAAAGAGAAGGAAGTGTTCCATAAATACCGGTGACTTTTGGTGATCTGTTCTGTAGAAACGTACGTGCCAACCTACAACAACATCTCAATTGTTATCTCTATTCATCAGATGAGAAAACTGGAGTGTCAGAGGTCAGAGGTTAGGAAATTCATCTACATGCCAACACAGCAAAAAAACTAAGGTCTACCTTGGGAGTAAGATAGCCTTCTAACTCATCGAGGCCCAGAGGCACCCACACACATTACTAACACTACTCACAATAGCCAAGCAGTCAGCACACATGCCCATTAACAGCTGAATGGATAAAGAAAGACACGGTGTATACACACATCAGATGTGAAAAGGACAATAAGCTCTGTAAGTCTCATCTGCAGAAGGCGGTGTAGAAGTGGGCGGGATTGTGGGGTGTGAAATACAGCCAGCTCTGATTGACAGCTGTCATGGGCTTTCCTTCAGGCAGAGTTTAGACTCATGTACACGTGAAAGGCATGAAAGTAGGGGAAAGGCTATGTGTGGGAAAGAAGGGAGTCATGAGAAGAAGAGCTGGAAAAGAAAGAGTAAGACAGCGGTGTGATGTATTCTGCATTTAAGACAAATGAATATCCCAATAAAAAATCGGATGTCTGAGAGGCACGTTGAGGGCGTTGAGGACGGAGCTGGAAACCTCAGTGGCTTGTCACTCAGGGGGACAGTCTGAAGAAGAAACACAGCAAAAACACACTTTGGGAAGCCTTAACGTCAAAGGAGCTCTTGTGTCTTTAAACTTATAAAATGCATCTAGATGTTTTTTTTATTTAAAATCCATGCTGATAGAGAATTAACGTCCTGGCATGACACCCTCCAGAGGGTAATGTTACTCCTATGACTAGAACAGTAGACTGTAACCATCTCTAAATGCCTACCATCTGGGTTTGATTTTTCAGGCTGCAACTCAAAATTTTAAGCACTGAATCCAAATTGCTATCTTAATCTTTATTTTCATCTGCAAATGCTTTTGTGGCTAGTGTAAAGATGAATGGAATTTGAAAGTGGCCATTAAGATGACGAGCGTATGATGGAAACTAGAGCCCACTATATAAATCTAAGTCCTTCCATAAATTTAAAAGAGAATTCACTGCTCAAAAATAAAAACATAAATCACTCTTATTTTCTGAATCATTGCTTGCTGATGATCCTACCCAGCAGGATGAAAGATCACTATATTATTCTGGATACAGGACCATGTTTAAATTTTCCAATAGTCTCAACTGCCCACGGGATTTACTATATCATGTGCTCGCCAAGATGGAATGTCTTTCTGCCTAATTCCTGTAGCTAAGTATTATTGAAGCTTTGAATGCATGGAACATTTAATATGTGTATTGAGTCTAGTATGATCTGTTACTGAGATGAACTATGACCTTTTCTTTTTTACACCAAACCATTGAAAGCCCAATTAGAGAACTAACCACTTACATGGAGGCTATTTCTCCTTCGTCTCTTCTCCTCAGTGTCCAGGCTTGGACCACAGGAATAAATTCACAGGAGAGTCTGACTGTGGCAGAATAAGGCGTCTGAGCCCTGAAAGGAAACGAAGTGAGTTATGTAACCAAAACTTCAGTCTGGAAGTGGTGCATGCAATGTACTTTGGTACGTCATAACAAGGAAATGGCTCAGTTTCAAGCACAGGGTCATGAGTTCCATCCTAAGTACACATGTCAAAATACTTAGACATGGGGGTATGCTCTTGTAACCCCACTGCTAGGGAGGAAGAGACGAGCAGACCCTTGGTGCTCAATAGCTAGACAGGGAGCACTTGTCTTTATTTATAAGCCAGTGGGAGATCTGTCCCAGGAAAAGAAATGTGAGGATGCTTTAGGAACGATCTGTGAAATGTCCTTTGGCCTCTACATGTATGTGTGCACTCGTGCATGCATATAGACATATATCACAAATTTTGGGTGAGGATACAGTCCTGCATGTCCGGGAAGACATGACATAGTTTGTGATATGTCAGAAACACGCATCTGGGATTCCCCCCATTTGAGTGAACCAGGAAGAAAGAGGTAGATCCCAGGGCCCAGCTCACTTTTCTAGTTTCCTTTACTTAAGTCCAGGAGTCTCATTGCTTATGTCACTGACACTCAGAGTATGGCTTCCCTCCATAGTTCAGCCTCTCGAGAGATGCCCTGGTGTGTCTCCTAGGTAACCACAGAACCAATCGAAGTTGACATGAAAATGAACTATAATGCCTCCATATCATTTCCTACTAAGAGTTGAGTAGATAATCTGAGATATGACAGAGACATCCACATGGGAAGAAGAAAGACAGGTTGCTACCACCAGGTGTACTTGAGGCTGCTTTAGGGGACAGAGACACAGAAGAACAAGCAGCAATGGACAGAGGGACCAGTGGGTGGAGCAGAGATTCCAGAGCTGCAGAGAATGCTCTGAGGTATCCTCTCCTCTCTGCTCTAGCACAGACTCTGAGAGACACTTAAAAGTTTGTCCCTCTACATGGAAGATGAGACAATTGATTAGCATGTGTGCTTGTATAAACTTTCAAAATGGCCTTCCTAGGAAGCCAAAGCTGATGATATTCATGTTGGATAATGTTATACTATCTGCATATTCTTTCTTCTTAATCTACCTGTGAACTTATTTCTGTTATTTTTTTTCTGTGTAGGTATATTTATCTATATCAGAAGGAGCACATAAATAGTTAATACTATCTCCAAATTAGGGTGTTGCTTTAAAATTTTATTGCTTTATAATGAGCATCTACTACTTCCAAAATATTCCAATTTATTTTTTTAATGGAAGACGTGTAATTAACTATTTTCTATTCCCTTCAGGAAGGGAACACGAAGTTACTTCTCATATGTTTCTGGCCTTTAATTGATAGGTTTTACAGCAAATTAGTAATCATGACTGATAGGAAAAAGTCCCCAGTCTTAGATCAGATCATCAGACTTGCTCCGTGCAAAAGAAATGCCACAGCACCAAGAACCACAATCCAGTGGTGTGTGTCTTAGGTGTTTCAATGCTGAAGATTAAAGAATCTCAAAGGATCAAGGAGAGTCTGCATTATTGAAATGCTAATGAAGGCATGTCTCAGAGGACGTGGAGGGGCATCTCTGCAGTTTGTAAGGCTTCTGAAAGGCTTTTACAGGATAAATAGGGTGTTCAATCTATGTTTCTCCAAAGGGCCGCTGCATCTGAACATGGGCTCCCAGGCAGCTTGTTAAATGCACAGGGTAGGACACAAGCCATCCCAGTTTCTTCTCAGAATGCACCTCATCCATACGTCCAAGATTAGAATTCATATTTGCTCTCAGAACTAATTAATTCACCCATCTTTAGCTATATGTCATACTGAGTGGAGTGTGCTGGTCTGGCCACGGAACGAAACTATACAGTTAGAAAATGCTCAAAATACACGGGTAAAGAAAGTCGTAAGTCAATGACATGTGAAGGCAGCATGTAAGAAGGATGCCTCCTCCCTACAAAGTCTGGCTTTTAGACGTTGACCAGCTTGGGATGGTGATTCTGTATAATAGAACTGAAGGGGAGAAAGGCTTTTGTCTTTCCTTAAATTCACTCTGCTTAAGAAGAACACATATCAGAGGATGCTTAGCCACAAATTGGTACCTACTTCACTGTCCTGCTCATGGCTCAAGGACCATTGCAAGAGAAGGGGAAGAGAGTCTGTAAGATCCAGAGGTTTGCAGGAAACTGAGTAAAACAGTATCTCTGAGCATCACTGGACCACAATACTAATAAACTCACAACATCTGTGATAACCTCTATACCAACTACATGACCTCAAGTCATTCAACATTCTCGAATCAATTGGCAAGAGGATTGTGAGCCACCCACCTCTGACTCACCTAACTGAGGAACTAGGGCAGTTGGTGATTTGGGGAGAGAGACACTCAGTTTTAGTCAAGGATTCTAGGTAGTTCAGGAAGGAGCAGTGGAAGGCCCTAGACACATAAGCTTACAGGCCACAAAATTGGTAATCTAAGGGATACTAAAACAACAGAAAATGGAGACATGAAGTTGCAGGGCAGAGAGATGGGAGCCAGATATGGAGGGAGGTAAGGGGAGGTATTGGGATGAATATGAAGAAAATACATTTTTATAAATTCTCAGGGAACTAATAAAATATTTTATTCTCTGTCAGAGAATAGTCACAGATAAATAACCTGAATGGCAGTAAATATAAACCACTACACATTTTAACTGTGTGTGTGTGTGTGTGTGTGTGTGTGTGTATGTGTGTGTGTGTATGTGTGTGTGTGTGTGTGTGTGTGTGTGTGTAAGCATGTGACCAGATGGGAAAAAAGGATGAAAGGTGAAAAGATATGTAGATAGGTAAAGACATAAATTCCAAGTGTAATGTACATTAAAAGCACTGGCTTTCAGAAAACACATTTGTCAGTCAAAAACCACTACCCACAAGTTTTAAAACACCCCCTTATGGACTATAAACTTTGTGTCTTTGTTATTGGTTTTCTATTAGTCTGCCCTCTAAATTTGTTTGAATGCTATATATAACTACTAGAAAGAAATCAACCTTTCATATGGCTTTTTGTCACTCCTCCAGAGAAGAGAGATCAGATGCTTTGACCCTCATTACTGATAGTTTCCTGTATAATTAAATGATTAGACAGTCATCCTGATTAGAAACATGAATGTGCAGACTAGGACACGCATGCCTGAGTATCAGCATGCCCGCATACAGCTGTATCTATAGTGCAGACTTGAACAAGACTTAACTGAAAATTCTTGAGTTACTTGAAATCATGACTAGACAATGGTGCTAGCCTTTCGGGGGGGGTACAGTAGAAATTCAAGGCATAGCTGTCTTCATGGTCCTGTTTTATGTTAAGCGTCATACACCATACAATTGGCTGCAAATCAGATTCTCATATAAATAGTTCATATTTCCAGAAAGTTTTAGACTAAAGGGCATCCCCAACATATGACATAAATGACATTTCTTTCTTTACAAGTTTCTCTACCCAACACAAATGACTTCCTCCTGGTCTTTTTCAGTGAATACTTCTCTGATTTTGTTCTTAGGTATTTCGTTTTCAGCATATTAGCATAAACAAAGATCTACTAGGAAGAAAATTGGGCATGTACAAAAGCCCTCTTACTGTGGTTTAAATTTTGGTTTAAACTTATAGATTCAATATAAATATCTATGAAATCACAATTTAATGACAGGGTAGCCATGGACACAAACACAAGGTTGTGACAGCTTGCTCGTCTGTTATTTCCAGGCATTGTCTTTCTTAAGAGAGAAGAAAAGCTAATGCCGTTTCATAATGAAATACCAACTGGTAAAATACTACTTTTTGACCAAACAATCATGTAAGTATAATATAGGAGGTTTCTCCGAGCTCACCTTGAAATGTAATTACTATTGCAAGAGCAATAAGGGGCAAAACCTTTCAAAGTTCTGAGCCCTGCCACAGCAGGCTGGTCTTGTGGATACATTAAGGCTATTATGACAAGGGTGAAGAAGTTGTCATGGCAGCAAATTCCTAACAAAACAAGTCCAGCCCCATTTTCATGTGTACACACATTTCCTTGTCATGTGATGCTTGGCATGTCATAACACACAGAGAACCTTTTCCAGTCCTGGTGCCGTGTTCTATGCTGCTCGGACTCCATGGGTTCGGTTCTGCATAATCACTCAATATCTTACATGCTGTTTTAGCCACAGAATCAAACTAGCACAGAACGTAGGCTTAAGCAGCAGCTATAGCTCAAACATGACTACTTTCAGCAAAGTAGGTGAAGTCATTTAGGGTTAGAGCACATTCTTACAGCTTCCCAAGGATGAAGACTGTAAACATGTATCATGTCTATGGTCTACCTAGCTGTTATCAAATCCTGACTAAACTGAGAATATGATTTTCAGCATATGGAATTCTGCTGGTTCTCTGGTCTATCCGTGTCTAGACATCTATGCGAAACTGCAGGACAGTAGATACAGGTAGGTACTTAGAAAGAACAAGAGTTACCATTATGGTGAGTGTTATATATGATTGCCATCTGACTCATTCCCTGGGGAATTTGCTTTTCTACAGAGAAGATGATAAGCTCAGGACACAGAAGATAGGCATCCTAGGAAATGTCTGACAATTTTATTTGACAGATATACACCTGTTCATGATAGATAGATAGATAGATAGATAGATAGATAGATAGACAGACAGACAGACAGACAGACAGACAGACACACAGGCAGAGACAGATAGATAAAGAGATAGGGACTTACAGAGACAGAGCCAAAGATAAAATGTGCATGAAAAAGAGAGAAAGGCATAGAGACATGGAAGCAGAAGGAGAGATAAAAAGGCAGGTATAGAGACAGATAGGGAGAGAAGAGGAGAGGAGAGAAGAGGAGAGGAGAGGGAGAGAGAGGTTGATAGACAGAAAGACATAAAGACACACGAGTGAAGTAGAGACAAACAAAAAAGGAAGGTGCCTAAAACACTTAAGAGGAAATGAACATCAGAAACTCATTCATCCTTAAGTCTGCTCAGAGCCAAAAGCAGAGGCCACATTCAAAGACAAGTTTTAGAATGGCAACAGTAGCTTCCTGTAAGCAACAGTCAGAAATGTCCAGGAGGCACTACCAGTGTGGTTGGTATCCTCTAGTCTATCCTGTAAGGTGTGGCCTTAAGCCAATGACATTCTTGAGTCTGGTGAGAGTTTGAGGGTGGGAAAGAAGAAGATAGGAATCCTGGAATAGAAACGAGGTCAAGGGTATCATCCTTTGCACCCAAGACTATACTCTCGGCCTGCTGGCACGGTTCAGCAAAGCAAGGGTTATGCATTCATTCGACAGCAAGCTGAGTTTTCTACGCCAGCTGTACCAACACCAAGCCAAAGAAATGGGCCATAGTATGAAAAACAGAGTGTGTGGTTGACTTCTGTCAACTTGTAAAACCGAACACTGTTCTGCAGCTGTGTGGGCCAGCAAAGTACCACTGAGATCATTAGCACGCCAACGACCAACTCTGCAAGCAGACTGCCTACTCCACAGCTCTGCCCATAACTCTGAAATGCGGGAACACCTGGAAATCCATCATCTTTAACCTCTTGGAAAACAAACTTTGACAACTGAATAGATGTAAGGTTACTTTCAGCTTTCATATTATTTACTGTGAAAAGCTGTACATTTTGCTGGCAAAACTTAATGATTGGCTCTAAATTCCTTCACTGTTTGAATCCTAAGGCCTATCTAGGCTTACATCCCTCTCCTCTCTGTCATACATAAAGTCTGATTTAGGGTTTAGAAATATTACTTGATGGTTGTTCTATTGGCCTATTTAAGAAAACATTCTTTTACTTGTGAAGTTGTTTTTCTGTGTCTTTGAGCAAGTATATGTTGCTTGAGAAAATACAGATGTGTGTGCCTCTTCATGGCCAGTGGAAGACAGATGTTCATTGTCTTTCTCTACTTCCTTCTGCTTTGAGACAGGGTTTCTCATAAAACCTCAAGCTTAACATTTCAGCTACACTGTCCAGTCAACAAGTTCCCAGAATCCACTGTCTCTACTCCTCAATTCTGAGGCTTCAGGCATGTCTGACCATGCCTTGCTTTTTCACATAGTGGTAGAGGTTAGAATCCGGGCCTTCATGCTCACAAAGGAGGCATTCTCACTCACTGGGCCATGACTCTGACCCTAGAATTTGCTTTTAATCATGTGTTTCTGTGCCAATTAAAAAAATAATGCAATAATAGTAATAAAGATTAGAGAGCAAGAGTGCATCCTATGACATAGACCCAGTGGACAAGCTTTGGTTTGGGTTGGTCTTAGTAATTGAAGATTGGTGTTGGCTTCTCAATAGAAACAAGTATTTCTCAATAGGAGATAGTTATTATCAACTTGACACACCTGGGAACAGAGTCTCAGGGATTTCTGAGGTTAGGCTGTCACACTGTGGGTGTGTCTGAGAGAGAGACTGACTTCAAGATGCTGATCAAGGTGAAAAGGCCAAACTTGAAAGCAGGTGGTCTCACTCCCTGTGGCTGGGGTCTGGGCTGCACAGACTTTGAGAATGTGGGCTGAGCAGTAGGTATGGCCTCAACCATTCTCTGTGCTCTCATCTGTGGGTGTCCCTGGTTGCTTCAGGTTCTTGCTGCTTGTAACTCTCCTGCTGTGGTGGACTCACAGCCCCATGGTTCTTGGTTCCTTTGGTCAGGGCATTTTGTCACAACAACAGGAAAGGACACCTGGGTCATTGGTGACTCATGCTGAGCTTCTTCTGGCTTCTCTTTGGCCAATGTCATTGAATTACCTTTTGACCTTTGCCTCTGCATTATGGCTAGCATCAGTAGTTCTGGAGAGGGCTGAGAAGCTAAGGAATCACCATGCCCTGTCCTATGCTTCCTGGCATTCATCACATGTATGATTACCTTTTATTCACTAGAATGCTCATATCGAATCTTCATGAAGTGGGGCGATCATGTTTATTTCAGTCGTCAGGAGTCTGCTGCCAGCTCAGTCAGTGCTGGTGAGAACAGCCTCTGAGGCAGCACCTTGGTGGACCCTCGGACTTAGGGCAGACTCTTGATCACCCCCTTTCCCCCTTCCCCCTATGGCAACACTTTTGTTTTGTTTTTGTTTTTTGTCTTTTTCCATCCCAGTAAAAACTGGATCTTCTATACCTTCTCTTAGTTCTACCTGTAAGCAGCAAATTCCTTCCTTTGGTTGATCTCTCTCTTCCTGCACACTGTTCCATACAGGTTTAAAGAACCAGTCTATGCTCATGGGGCCCTTCTGCCACATCAGACTGTGACTTCCTGTTAACTTTCTGTTATCTCCCATCTCTGCTTCTCTGGGTGTGTACCAACCGAATCACTCTCCACAACCTGAGTCCTCCCTATAGCTCACATCCGTGGCTCAGTCTTTCAGTTTGCTTCACTGTCTATGGGCTGAAACATGCATATCCAAACCTCGTCAAGTAAGCAATGGCACCTCATTTCTTATAGGATGTCTGTGATGTCTCCATGTTTGTTTTATGGACCAACTCATGATGAGTGGTCAACTGGGTTGGGATGTTTAAATGACCCTACTCATATGTCACCACTGGAATCCAGTAAAATGGTGCGGGACTTGAGTAAGTGCATGAGTATGTTCAGGTATTCAATCATGTGTCTTCTTGCATGCGTGTGTGTGTCTGTCTGTCTGTGTCTGTGTGTATAACTCAAAGGTCAGCCTGGGTATCTTTCTTGGTTGTTACATCCACCTTATTTTTGTTCATTGATTTGAATTATTGAGTCTTATCTCACATTGTAACCTTGGCTAGCCTGGAACTCACTGAGATTCACCTGCCTTTCCCTTTCAAGTGCTAGGGTTAAAGGCATATGCCATCATGCCCAGCCAACTTAACTTTAGATCCTTCCTTGACACTAATCTATACAATTTGCTAGCTACATGTAACCTCTTCATTATAGACAGGTAGGACTGTAGAGTGAAATAAATAATAGATAGATGGTGATAGATAGAGATAGACAGACAGATCAAAGATAGATATGTATATACATATGCTATAAAGATGATAGATGGTAGACACAAGAATATATAGATTGTATAGATAAATAAACTATAAGTGTTAGATGTGTAAATACATAGATGCTAGAAAAATGATAAATGATAGATAACAAATGATACAAATATGTAGATAATTCATATATTATAGACATGTACATAATATAGTTACAGGGTTGTGATGTACATTACTATAATACCACACAGTAAGAGCTTACCCAATTAACTCGTGAATGTGTGTTTATGGCTCTAGAAAATTCAGGCATTGAATAAAAGTTTGACATTTTATATTTGATAAGTTTTTTAAGGGGGCATTGAAATAGTCATGAAAGGGAAAAAAAAAACTTTGTCAGGGTTTCACACCCATGTTCCTTTCAAATGATGTGTTGTTTTTATTTTTAAATGCATGGTCCAGAAGGTGCTACCATCCCTCCCTACTCTGTGTTTCTGCTCCAGTCTTTCTGTGGTACATCACATAAAATCTGGGGCTGGGGCTGTGATGGTAGAAAAGAGATGGAAACGAAAATCCAAGCATATTTTATAAAAAGGAAAACGTTATGTCTTTGTTTCTGCCAGATTGTAAGATGAGCAGTGAGGAGGAATCCAAGATCTCAGCACAGCCATTATCCAGCCCACCTTTCACATCCTCCATGTCATATACCCTAGGGCAAATAGACACCACAGCCAGGTCTGACATTGTATACTCTATGTCACAGCATATATACGTACACACAGACATGTGCACTTTCCCTCCCCTGAGTGTTTCATGCTTTCTACACAACTTTAAAAATTAAATCATCTCTCATCAACTGATACTTAAAGAAAATGCCAAGTTAGTGATGAGGAAATACCACCATGGCTGGTGCACCTCCTCCAGCTGTCACCTTCTTCCACCTCACCCCCAACACACATCATACCCTGCCTCCAGGCCTTGAGAAAGCCAGAAGACGCGTGTATGACGGCAGGACTTCCACTGCCTCTGGGTGAAGAACGGCGATAGGCTGGAGAGCAAACCCACAGAATTGAAGGAAAATAGACAGGGGAAAATACAGAGACGCGTGAGGGTTCCTATCGAGAGCGACACAGGATCATAGTTCATGGATCTAGGTAAAAGCAGGTCCACACAGCAAGGTCAGCCGACGTTACGCTAGGCTAACACAAGCAACTCCCTTTCACAGCCAAGGAGGGATGTGAGATGGGTCAGACCTGCAAACTATTCATGCTGTGCCTGGAACAGACATTGGCGGACACATCTTTCCTTCTGCATTTGATGCCCTGTGGCTTTAGGCACTGAGGATCTGCTGAAATTCCCCTACCTTTCTTTAAGATGCATCACGTGGTCAGCTTTGTGCTCAGAGAATAACGAGAAGCCCTGTGAGGGACTAGCCTGATGGTATATCATCGACATATGTCCACGAAGGCAATGACAATAAGGTGTCCCTCTGCAGAAGAGTGACCCATGCTGGTTTTAATAAATGACAAAAGTGAGATTCAAGCTATCAAATGTGCACTAGAACTCCTGAGAAGATCATGAAAAAAATAAATCAGTTTCAGCAATGATTTAGCAATGACCTAGAATTCTAATACATGCAGACACACACACACACACACACACACACACACACACACACACACACACACACACACAGAGTTTGGCTTTCCATAGGGTACTTTATCTATGTAAAATGTGTCAGCTCCCCCCACATCCCCTGTCTCCTTCACCTGAATATGTTCAGACAAACAGTAGCATACTAAGCTAAGAGTATTGTCATTAACGTGTTGAGTTTTGGGTTTTTATTTTTTAACACACTTTTGAGGCCAGGAAACCTTTTGACAATGTTTTTAATGCCCCAGAACTCCAATACCTTTAGGACTTGAAGGTAATGGACCAGATACAGATGAAACATGTCCTCCGTGACCACAGTTTTCTTTCAAACCCCCCAGAGATTTGAAACGCAGTTGGAAAACCAGTAGACTAAGACAATGAATTAAAACCCCTTTTCTTCTCTCTGGAGATGTGGGTTTAACTCCTATACAGGACTCCCATGGAGATAGTGTCAACTGGTCTTTAGATATTTCCTGTAAGCTTTTTATTTTTCCACAGGGCATGTGAGTTGAAAAGGCATGAAGTCAGTGTCTAAACCCTCTGCCAAGGTGCTCATTTTTCTGGGCCTTCATCTGGTAAATGATCCACCACTGAAATAAAGGTACACTTTCTGCTTTAGCCACGTGATATTGACTCACACATTTGTTCCATAAATGACCAACTTTTATGGCTTTATTTTTGTTTGTTTTCTGTTTTGTCTTTTAGCTTATCATCACTCTATTGTGCTTCAGACACTTCAGTACCACACAGAGGCTGGAGTGCAAGGAAGAGTGTGAGGTCCCACTCAGGGAATTCAGGCAACCTTGGTAACCCTCTGTTGGCTGTGAAGCCCAGCCTGACACCCCAGCAGTAGAATCCAGTCTGCTAAGCGCTGCAGAGTGATCTCCTTGCAGGCACGGCGACCTTCTCTTCCTCCACCTTGGATAGCAGAGCACAGAGAGGCCCTGTGTTTTACAATTTGAGGCAATCAGTGTTCGCCTTACCTGTTTAACTGTGAATCAAAAACAGAATCATGTTGCTTTTCTCGGGATCCACATCTGGATACGGCAGTGGTTTTTATCAGTCTGACGAAAGTCAACAAAAGCTATTAGTGATTGGGGTTCGGTTTTGCTTGTTTGTCGTTTTTGTTTTTAGGGGGTTTTTTTGTTTTGTTTTTTTTTAATAAAAACTAGGGAACAAAAATCCTGCAGGGAACATGTAATAGTAAGTTCTGGAAAGCCAGATAATTTCTTTGCTTAATAATAGTTTTCTTTCCCCTTGGCTGCAGGCTCTCATAACTAACACCATGCCAAATGCTTGGAGATTGGATTATGGGCTGTCGTCCTTGATTACTTTTGTCAGCGTGCTGACCCGGAGTGCCCTTTTCTTGTGTTGTTCCTTCTGCTTCCATTTCTCATGTCATCTAGCTTTTCATCTTGTCAATCAGCTTTTGACTTCCTGATTAAAGTGTCTGTCACAGGAGCGGCCCGGTCTCTAGTCGGTTGTTTAATTTGTTCCTCATGGTATCCAATCGAGTCATTCATCTGGCCCAGCTGTTCCCAAGTGCTTCCAGCATGACTTCTGCATGTGTTTGGGTTTAACCTCTATATCCGCACGACAATGTGAACTGCTCCATTCAGACTGTGGACCACAGATAGCTCTGTCTTCCTAAAGCCCCTATGCTACCAGGCTACACTGAGGCCAAACCAGTGCAGAGAAGGAGCACTTCAGTTGGATGTTAGGGCCACGGATACAGCCAGAGATCGGTTTTCCAAAATTATAGCAACACCCCCCTTCCCCATTTGACAGTTAGGACTATGTAATGGAAACTCTGCACCGTTCAAACCCAGATCCACCCAGAAATAATGCTGATGGCGGTTGGCAGGGGACAGGAAGCCTGTGTCTGCCAACATTGTGGATACTGCCCTGGACGCTCCAGAATCCATTTGTTGCATTAGGTGACATGAGATACTCTGTTGGCCAGAAGTGGTGCAGATCTTCAAGAAAGAAAGAAAAAAGAAATGAAGTAAATCTTCTGGGTTTGCAAGACTAAAACCGGTCTTCTGGTGGTGAAATGATTTATATTACTTGGCTTTCAGGAAGCCACATGCTGCAGCAGGGGGCAGGAGGGAAAGAAAGCTATGGTCCATACTTTTCTCCCAGCCATTCATACGTCGTCAGCTCAAAGTTTCTGCGGATGGCTTACTCCTAAACTGTTCCTTCCTGCCTTTACTATCATGTTTCCTCCTCACTTCCCACAAACCTGAGACCATAATTCTACAGCTAAAACCATGGGCACGAACACGGGCAGTGACCACGTGCCTGGGATTCAGAAGAAAGAAGACCAACTCTAACAAGAGGCAGCCAACTGGATATGACTCTACAAACTATCTTGGTCCATGAAAATACCTGTAAAGGATTCAGTTACCTCCTGAAGAATGTGCCTAGACTGATGACATACAACAAGGGGAGAAGAATAACAAGTTGATGGTACAATTCCTCGAGAAAAGAAACTGTCCTGATTACTAGTGTCTCCTGAATATTTTTAATTTTGAATGTGCAGTATCTTATATGGGCTGACTAATAGTACTAAAATCAGTGCCAACTGGAACTGGGTTTTTTAATGTTTCCTGTACTTCACTTTAAATTAAAATTATGACCTACTGTGAATAAAGTTTCACTTCCATTGGTACCATGTTTCATAGGTCATAAGGGATCACATGATTTGCATGATTCATTTCTAGTATTGTTCTGGTCAAATGAGCCCCACCTCAAGAGTGGATATTTGAAAGTTTCCAAGAAAATTCTCTTTTTTCCCCAATCTACTCCCAGGGATATTTGCTTATTATATCAGATAGGTCTGTTTTTCTAACTTCTTGTTCCTGAAAGGAATACCACTTCTGAGCCTTTTCATTATTAACCCAGTGAAGTGAGCAGAGCAACGTCTGCTCCACCTTCACTTGATTTCACCTACAACCCTTCCTGGATCACAGAAGGTCTGAAAAGTTATGTTCGTAAGATATCACATTTGCTGTACTCCTTTGCAGCTAGCATTCTGGATAGAACTCAGTGCTTTTGTTTTTGGTTTTGGTTTTTTCTTCAGCTTCAAATATGTTCAAGAACCATTTGAAAAAGATGAACAAAGATAAAACTAACCATTTCACTATTTTCTCTTCTGGCTACTTTGACATAGCTGGGCTTTGATCCTTGTAGTGCCATTCAATTTACTCCCTGGTATGGAGAAGCAGGATGGGCAGCCAGTTTCTGGAAAGACTGAGATGATGATATGTGGATACAGTTCTTCCCATGAATCACATCTAAAAATTGTCATGTCAGATGGGTCAAAGCTTGATGCATTCCAGGTGTAGCTCCCTACCAGTGGGGCCAGTTTTTGATGATTGCTCTGTCAAACAGTCCTGAGTTCTTACTCAGAACCTACATTTCTGGGGTTTCCAGTATTTGACTAAGTCCTAGTCTCCTGAGATAAATCCCTTTCAGATTTATAAGGAGAAATGTAACAGAAGCTTTGACCTCATTGTCGTAATGGCTGCTCACTTTTCTGGCTTCCACATTAGGACCCAGTGCAGGGACACATTGGTTTGGGACCACACTGGTCATCACATCTCTTTTGATCTTTAGTAGACTTAAAATTTTTATCTGAGTCTCTTCTTACAAAATGAACAGTGATATCTAAATGCACACATACATAAGCACAAAGTGAGATCACACAGTCCAGTGTCTGGAATGCTCATAACTGATCAATAGTCTGCAGCAATATCCGAGGCTTAAATTTGGTCAGGAAGTTTTGGATGGTATTGTTGATGTTAATCAAGGACCACACAGTGTGAGAAACATAAAAGCTCAGGGATAATAATAATTCATTAATTTAACAGAACATTCCTGTATATTCAGATCCAGTGGTCCAACTATTCATGAAAAATGGTTGCTTTTCTTACATAGGTAACCCAAATCACTGAGATTCTCAGGTTGTTATAATTACCATTTCAGAAAGCACAAGTATCCATACATATGTACCCCTTTACTTAAGCTATGAAGAATATGGTGTAACCATCAATCAAAAAAGACCAGGCTGTAGGCAATGGGAGAATGTCAAATTCCCTTCTTACTCAACCCTGGGCATGTTGTTTAATCTCTAACACAGTGACAGGAAGCAAGGCTACAAAACAATGTCTTCTGGATCTGACAGACATGGGTACTGCATGAAAGAGGGAGGAATTTATGCTCTACATGTGACTGAGAAGCATACATCGTGACTGCTGTGGGAAGAAGACTCCTTCTTTGAGATGTGACCACTGGTGAACCCATACCTATGCACACATGAAGTGGACTTGGAATATTTTAAAAATTGAAAAGAACACAAAGCTGGGAAGGAAATGATTTGTTGTATTAAGTAGGATAATCAGATGAGGGGGTATACTGGTCATCTTATGTCTATGAGAAATTACCAAAAGTAATATTTTTATTTTATTATTTTTACGTTATGTGTATGTCTGTTTGACCTGCAAATACGTCTATGCACCTCATGGATGCAGTGCCTAAGAAGACAGAAAGGAAGCATTAGATCTCCTGGGGTGGGAGTTACAGAGAATTGAAGACACCATGCAGGTGCAGGGAACTTAACCCTAGGTCCTCTGGAAGAGCAGCTGCTGTCTTAATTCCTGAGCCATTTACCCAGCCCCAAGAATAATATTTTTAAGTAAAAAGCCAGATTTGGGGTGACTCCAAGGAAACAGTGTTTTCTGGGCGTAACAAAGAACCTGCACATAGGATGCAAGCTCTACAAAAGCTTGAGGCTGATGAAGTCCAGCACAGAGGTCGGGTGCCTCAACCAAACCCCTAGGTTAGGAGGTGTTGACAAGTGACAGCTGCTAAGAGAAAGGGAGCTACTTTAAAAGTATAGCTCTTGGTAGGCCAACCACAGAGCAGTGGATAGTTGTGCATTCAAAGGTATATGGGCAGCAAACTATTTGATGGTAAAGAAGAAAAGGACAAGGAGGGGACATGAGCAGGAGGAGAAAGAGGGGGCAGAGGAAGAAAATGAGGGAGAAGAAAGAGGAGGAGAAAGAAGAGGAGGAGGAAGAAAAATTTATAAGGAGGGTGGCTGATCTGGTAGAATTGAAGAAGACAGTTAATGTCTAATGTGATAAAATGTGTGAATTTTTCGAATAATAAAAGGTAAGTTGTATTCTATGCTCACGTGTGCAAACACACACACATACATAAACATGTACATGTGCACACACACACTCTACCATGTTTTAGATGAAATAGCCACGAACTTGTGCTCCCAATTCCTTCCAGAATAATCTGTTCTTGTTGTGTGCTGCACTGACTAAGCTGTTCTGCAATTTCCTTTCTACTTTCAGGGGGGAGGAGTGGGGAAATGGATAGTTCTACTCAGACGAAGTGAGTCTCAGACACGAGAAGTAAAAATGGATTAGAAATCCAGCAGGATCATGCTAAGAAATCACCTTTAAACTGCCAGAAGACAGGATCTGCCAGGAGACTGGTAGTCACAGGAAAAGAAACCACCCTGGGCCAGGTGGACTAGGAAGGTACAGATGAGAACACAGGAGGCAGAACCACAGGAGCTCCAACCCACTGATGAGAGATACTACAATTAAATAACCACTCACCTGGGAATCCACCAGAAACCTCACCTCTGTACAGAGATCTGTGAATAGGAAGTATATCTGCACAGAGAGAGACAGACAGACACCCAGACAGACACACAGGAACACAGAGAAGATAGACACAGAGAAAGATACACATACATAGAGACAGACAGAAACACAGATGACACATAGACACACATAGAGACAGATCCACAGAGACAGACAGATAGACAAACACACACACACACACATACATACACACACACACATACACACACACACACACACACGCATACACACACACACACATACATACACACACACACATACACATACACACATACACACACACATACACACACACACATACATACACACACATACACACACACAAACACACACACACACACACACACACACACACACTGAACCCAGGAGTCATCTATGAGTAGGTCCCCCTCTCGTTGTCTCTGTGCTTTTCCTTTTCCCTTTCCTCTGCTCCCACATATTTTCTCACAGTTGATGACTTCACCATCAAATATTCTTTAAAGCATATATGGGGATTTCTGGAGAGGTTGCTCAGTGGTAAGAGCACTGGCTGTTCTTCAGAGGGCTTTGGTTCTGTTCCCAAGACCAACATGGCAGTTCTTGACAACAACCATCTGTACCACCAGATCCAGGGGACCTGGTGCTCTACTCTGGCCTCTGTGAGCACCAGGCATGCAAACAGAGCATTTACCTAGATGCGAGAAAAACATTCAAGTACATAAAATAAATAAAATAAAACAAAATCCAATCTCAAAGCAAACATTTGGAAGCATTTCTATATTAGTAAGAGTAAAGGAATGTATCTAAACTAGAGATTATGAGAAAAAATAAGATATAACGAAATAATTTTGTTCAAAGTTTAGTAAGAGTAGAGAAAAACAGGAAAAAGCCAATCACTATTCAAAAACCAAATTAAATGGAAGTACTATGACTTGGGATGTTGCTTGGTCCCAGGGTATGTGTCTCCGATGTATAAGTCCCTCCCTGAGTTTGATCCTCAGGACTGAAGACAAAAGGAAGAAATGATGATTACCATTAAATCTCTGGATGATAAAAGGCAGAGCAGGTACAAAAAAATCCATTTTAAACATGGCAGGCCTGTAATCTCATGGAGTGTGTGTCCCGAGCCAATAAAAAACCTCTCTATATGAGACATTGTAATCGTCTGCTCCCATTTCCTTCACTTCTTCCCAACCTTATCTCCCATGGTTGGCTCCAGGTATGATTCCACTTCTGATGGCAAAAACACTTACTCTGTGTTTCAGTGTGAAACCTAATGACCTACATCCATAAATAACTAGGGACCTAGTTGCTCACCATATGTTCATGGGAACCCAGTCCCTAACCCACCTGCAGCTTAGGCGTGGATAGCTTCATCTCTGCCCCGATCTCTGATTGGCCCATGAGTCACTGATTCCAATCGAGGCAAACATTATCCTGTCAGGTTGACACTAGACCCTCTCTGGAAAAAGTGGTAAGGGGCTCCCATCCCTAGCCAAGAAGTAATATGCAATTGACGCCTGCTGGCCGAGGGGAATCCATTTTCTTCAATGGAGCCTCAACAAGTCTATCAACCCTGCCCAGGAAGGACCTTACCCAGGGGTGGTTGGCTGACACAAACCCATGGGCTTTGGTTGCCTTTTTGTTTTATTGTTGTTTTCTATTGGCAATTTTTTGTCTTTTGTTGTTTGTTTGTGTGTGTTTTGGGTTTTTTTTTTTTTTTTTTTTTTTGGATATAGTATTTGAAGTTGGGTTGGTAAAGAGGATCTGGAAAGACTTGGGAAAGAGAGTGTCATTATCAAAATTTATTGTATAAAAATTACAAATTAAGTATCAATAAATAAACTACCTTCTCTTAAGCCTTATTGGGCATCACAGATTTACTTAGTCCATTCCCTATTCTTTGCCTTACCTCCCTGGGTATATTTCATAAAAATAAAAAAATAAATGGAAAATAACAGACTACCACTATACAAATCTGTACCACCAAATCTGATTTAGGGAACTGGTCTTGATAATTCCTAAATATATTCTAACAAATTGACAAAAACTTAGAAAACAGAGAAAATAATCAAAAAAATAATTATCATAATTTGAATTAGATGCATACAAACCATTAAACTAAAAACAGATAATTTTTAAAAAGAAAAATCTAATTAAAAGAATATCTGTCAAAAGAACATAATCCTTAACCTAAAATTTCATACCCTGCTAAACTAGAGCAAGTATGAAGCACAACTATGATGTATAAAACACACTCAGGGAAATAACTGTTAATTCCATTATCTAAAAATTAAATTAACACAAAAGAAAAAGACCAAAAATAAATAAATATTAAGAAGAAATAAGATACATTCAATAAAATTAAATGTAAACTTACCATTCAAATTATATAAATCTTCACATGAGAACAATATAGTAATATTGACTTAAACTTGTAAGTCAATACCTAGACAGGGCTAGAATACACTACAATGCACTTAAAGTTTCTCTGTATTGTTTGGAAAGAAGAGAAAGCTATGGGTTAATTTTAAACCTTGTAGGCCAAGTGTGAAAATTAAAATTGAAAAATTGCAACAGGAATAGAAATTAGACTCAGTATGTAACATATTAATCAATAGAGAAGAAATAAAAATAAACACTAATTTTGTTAACTAGAAAAACTCACTAAAGATGCAAAGAACAGCATAGGAGACAGAAAAGTCAAATAATTATAAAATGTACTTATAGATCTCAAAAATTATTAATGATTTCAGAATTAATGAGTTAGTTATATGTATAGTGCTCAGCGTTTATGTATTTTCTCATTAATATATTAAAAGGGTAAGAAATTAATAAGCTACAAAATACACAGCCAACCTACTCAATACTCCTAGTCTAAAGACAATGCAGAGAATTCACAAAATTGGAGATTATAAATTGAAATATTCTTAACATAATTTCTTTGTTATCAGTAATACATGGTACTGTATAAAACCAGGAAAGAACAACAAAGAAATTATCTCATGAAACTATAAAAACAATCAGAAAATAATGGCCTCATTTCTTTACTGAAATTAAAATAATGTTAAGGTTAATTTTTAAAAAAAGGTCTAGGTTATGACTAATCTTTCTGGGAAATCAAAGCTAAACATCACAAGCAATCAAATGCTAACAAATGAGATGATAAAAGGGAAATGGATAAATTCTCAGAAAGAAACAAGCTATGGAAATCGACTGGTAGAGAAACAGAAATGCTACAACACAGAGCTGTAGTCCACTAAACAGCCAAGGGTAGACATAATAAATGCTGACCTCAAAGATCAAACTCTTCCCAATAAATGCTTTACAGTTAAAACTGATAAACCAATACTAGGTGCTTCCTGGGTTAGACTTTGCATGGAGTTCTGACAGTTCACTAAATTGCCTTCCTTGCTTCATGCTTCCACTTTGTGTGCTTAACTAGGAGTATCTAATCTCCCTCCTCCTACCAGATACCAGACTTTGTAAAAGTTAGCCGTGGAAACCTAGAGGATGTTCCATGGCTGTCATAGTCAAACTACCTTTGAGTTCACTCTGTGGCCTCCACTTAAACAAATGTTGGATCCAGTGACTTAGGAAGGAAGAGCAATGTACAACCCATATACCGTGAACTGGGTTAACATGTACCTCAGCGTATCGTTGTCTGTTTATTAAATAAAAGATGTTTTGGTGGACGTATGCTGTAGCAACACAAACTGGGAGATGTGGGTTGTGAAGGGTCAGGAAACAGTGACCCTTGTGTAAGTAACTGTCTTCGTTGCTGTTCTATTGCTTGAAAAACCACCAGGACCACAGCAAATTTATAAAAGAAAACGGTCCATCAGGTTTTTTTTTTTTTTTTTTTTTTTTTTTTTTTTTTTTACAGCATTGAAGATTCATCTGTTATCATCATGGACCGTGGCACGGCTCTGGAGCAGCTGCGAGCTCCAGTCTGATTCACACGCTTCTGGCAGAGGGACAGAGACAGATAGAGAGAAAGAGACAGAGGATCTGGGCCTGGATAGGGCTGAGAACTAACCATTCAAACCATGAGCCTATGGGAGCTCTTCTCATTCAAACCACTACAGTACTTTGACAAATCAATTTGGAAATAAAAAGAGGCATCAGACAAGCCACAGGTAAGAAGCCACCAGTCAAAGTGAACACTCGTATGGATAAGTTTTCTTCTCATCTGGAAACAAACCAACTTCCAAAAGAGGCCGTTTGCTTTGACTTGTGGTCACGTGACTCCATGCCTCTGGGCCCAGGGTAAGGCAAAGCTTTGTGGCCCCGGGGCACATGCAGGGAGCTGCTGGCCTTACAGAAGAGAGGAAGCAGAGAAAGGAAGATGATAAGACCTGGGATGAGACACAGCCCCTAAGGACAACACTCCCTGGCCACCTGCTGCCTTCAGGTAGGCTCCCAGCCTCCCTAGGAAGAGTCACCCACCACCTGGGGAAGCAGGAGTTCAACTCCTAAGCCCATGGGGGCATTGCACATCCCAACCCAGGGCTACCCACTGCAGGGACATCTACTGATGACAAGAAGACAGAGGGAGGTACAGCTGCCTGCCCTGGAGCTGTGTCTATCAATCTGAGTAGATTGCACAAGGTAGCACTGGATGAAAGAGCAAGGTCACACGCTGAGGGTATTACTAAAACCGTTAAAATCCACGGAGTAGTCAAGGAGTAAGCAGGGTGCACTGGGCTGAGAAAGGAGACAATCGTATTCTGCTTTGAATGTTTAAGCTTCTTTTCTATGTGTAAGTCTTAGAGCAAAACTAGAAGATTTGAACGTTTATTAATTTGGGGAAGTGGGCAAATGTCCTGTGTAATGTTGCCTTTTATAAATATTTTGAATGTTTTCATTACTAAATTCATTTATTTATATTCTCCTACGCTGATATGAAAATCACGTATAGCAGAGGCTGGGGGATGACTCCAGTGTTAAGAGCACTCGTTCACTTGGCGTGAGGGTCTGACACAAAGTTCCCAGGTTCCACTCTAAAGAGCCATCTTGGTGATCTTTTGAGAGCCACAGAGCCCCGCTGTTCTGAGCCTCCGTCTGAGAAGCCTCTTACCGCCAGAAGGGGAAGCACACAGAGGCTCATAATTGGTCACAGTGAAGGAATCACTGCCCGTGGTGTGTTTGGCCCTGCCTAGGTCAGTCTAACAAGGGTCAGGAACCTTTCTTAGGAAGGTGGGGAGAACAGAGGCTTGGAGGATGGAAAGTGTGCTGTACAAGGGGGTATTTTTTGGACCTGACATGACATCTTATTCGTCACCTCACTGTAGCCATGGTTACCCATGGAAGACATGCACAAGACTGGACCAGCAGCATCTCCTCCTGGAGAGGAGAGCCTTCTTAAGAAGTCCCTCTGTCTGGGGGACTAGGCTGGCTGATGGTGCTAGGGCCAGGGGGTCAGTCCTCAGTGATGGAGCTGCCAGCAAGTTGCCTGTGCTCCAGTGAATAACTTCCCACCCTTGACCATACAGACAACTGAGACAGATGATGGATAGAACAACAGACAGACAGATAGACACATACACATACACACACACACTCATACACACTCACACGCACACGCACACGGGAAGAGGACTTGATAGGAAGAAGAGTTTCGGAGAGGACAAAGAATGAGAAACTAAAGAGGGACAAACATTAGTAGAATTCATTATTTATATTATGAAACTGACAAAGAATAAAAACCCATTTAAAACTCTTTTTAAACGTAGGCACAAGTGTTCGTGGGCCATGAAGTGACAGAGTGTGGAGTTATATATTCATGAAGATGCATGCCACAGCAAAATTGACTAATGTGCTAACCAAAACTTTAATTTAAAAAATCAGTCTAAAAAATCAAAAAGATGGAAATGGTGTTACATGCCTGTAGCCCCAGCTCTGGGTAAAATGGAGAAGCAGACACAGGTAGACCAGACAGCTCACTGGCGGCCATTCTGGTCAAAGCCAAGCTCCTGTGTCAGTGACAGATCCTATCTCAAGGCCGTAAGACAGAAGGTAAGAGAGGAAGACACCTGTCATGCTACTCTGGCCTTCTCGTGGCATACGAACTCACAAACATGGGTATATGGGTGCGTGCATCACATACTCACAGCTACACACAACCTACCACAAACACAAAGCACCAGCACCACACATATACACACATACAAGTACACACATGCACACATGTTAACACACATACAAAGATGCACATACCTCTACACATATACACATGTAAACACAGACACATAACATATATAATAAACAGTACACATGTTCAACACACACACATATACACATGCCCCCACACATGTAAAAACACATATAAACACAGAGGCACATATCATATATACTTATACATACATACATGTATAACACAAACACATCCCACACAGTGAAAACCATACATCTTAGTTTGACCATTTGCTGAGTTTGTGATATGCATATGCCTGTCTGATAAACACACCACAGCCCTCACACTAGAAAACCATGCCCCAGAGAACACTTGCAAGTAGAAGGGACCACACTGCAAGAGACTCAGAAGAGACAAAGTGACAAGAACTAGACATGGGATTCCGGTGCCTGGAAGGAGGGGTTCCAGATTTTGGGAACATGGTTAACCATCGTCTGCCGTAAAGGTAAGCTGTGTGCTCTGCTGACTCAATGCCTGGTCTGAACCCCCAGGGCCAAAGGCAAAAACTGAAGCACAGAGTTGACAATGACAACAGGAATTGATGTGGAACAAGGTGGGAAATGGGCAAGGAATGGTTGGAAAGATTGTGGAGAAGAAGAGTCAGGGAGTTAGAGAATCTCTTGAGTTAGAAGGGTGACTTGTGTGGGCATCTAATTTGCCCTTACGTGTCCTTTCTGTTTTTATCTGCAACATATGTGTCATCTTGGGCACAGATTCTGCTTCTGAATAGACTTAAGAGAGTTGGCTCCACAGTTCTCATCCAGACATGGGACCTTGGGGCCACCATAGCTTAGGTCACTGTCCAGTCCTTCCCTGTGAGACTGTCTTTAAGTCATCCCTGGCCCTGGTATGTAGGTTGTACAGATCAGGGAGTACTGCCTGAGATCCACAAACAAGCTGTGCTGGTAATTACTGCAGTAAGTAACCTGTGTGTGTGCATACGTGTGTGTGTGTGCACACATATATGTGTGAGTGTGTGTATGTGTGCTTGTGTGTGCATTCTCCCTCTATTCTCCTTTACATACAACTGTATATATTCTTTAATCCTACCAAGCCCAGCCCCAGAGGTAGTGCCTTTAGCATTCTTCCAAAGCTATGCATCATTTTGTTTCTATTTTAGAAAAGCCAGAAGCAGAGGCAAAGCTTGGCACTGTAAGCACACAGCGCAGAAATTTCCAGTCAGCCATCACACAAAGCCAGCTCACCTTCCTTTCCCAGGCATCAGAACCCAGGAACTGTAGGGGTATTTAGCAGCACAGGGGAGGGGGGAGAGTCCGAGAACAAGGACAGCTATGTGCAGTTGGCCAGAGCCGTGGTTAAACGCCGGTGGCATTTATTCTGGGCATAAAGGCACCTACCTATACGCATGACTGATTTAACTAATATAACAAGTTCTTTCTTAGTTTTGCACCTTGGAGACCGTGAAAAAAGAGGCAAAAGAAATCCAAAGTAAATGAATAAAATCAGTATTTTCTTTAACTGGAAAATATGAGAGCTATACAGTAAACCCTTACACTATTTCCATCTGTTGGATAGATGAATCAAGAATAGTTTTATATTTATAATTACAGAGAGAACGTGTGAAAGACCCTTATTCCTTTTTTCCCGTCTCTTAAAAACTGGTGAATAGGGCCTTTAGTGCCCAATCTTAAATGAATGTTGTATATTTTGGCATGGTGTCAAAGTGTTAACAGAACTAATACTATGGCCTTCCAAGCAGGGGAAACAAATAGTTTAACACTGAGGTATTTTGAAGCAGGTGCTCCACACAATTAAAGACCACTGTGGCTTTTGAAGGCACCGTTCCAGAAACCAGAAATCTGAAAAATGAATGCACTGTCAGTTCGAACAAATATCTGGGGTGTCTGCTTCTGTTCCAGAACGAAACCAGAGTCAAAGAGCACAGACAAGCTCTGCTTAGTTACATATACAAAACACGTCTTAGAGACTGCCAGTGTCCTAAGGAAAAGAACACACGGTCTTTAGTTATTCAGGTCTGACAGTAAGGCCCTAGCAGTCCTGATACTTACTGGGTTTCAGTTAACCCATCAACAGGATACAATGAACACATGCTGTGTTAGCTCTTCCGGGAGAGATGCAACCACCACAGATGGTCATCCCACTGGCGAAGTATGATTCCATCAAAGTCCAACTTGATGAGACCAATAAATTCATTGCACTTTCTTACAAAGGATGGGTGTGGGGTTCCTTACAAGAGTATGGGTAACCCCTAAATGAGCTGCACTACCACTAAGTCCCACTCTTTCATGGTGACCTCATGGGAGTCACATTATAGCTGCCCTGATGCAAACCAACCTTCATGTCTACATATAACCCAGCATCTCTCAAGCTCTCTTGGCATGGAGGGGAGGGAGCAAAGGCTTTTGGTACCCAGACAGGGTTTCCTGGTCTTCCATAGGGAGTGACAGTAACTTCATCACTGGGACCAAAATCTGGTAAGCATTGTATTGGTTCTCCTAGCTATGAGGCAAGAATTCAGCCTTGTTGTGACTGCAAGAAAAGGTTCTCCACATTACTTGAAAAGGAAGGTATAAAGATAGTATTTTGAATAGACAAAAACTGAAATTATAACTTTGTAATATAAAGGGAAGCTGAAATGGACATAAAAACAAATATTAATTAGGTAAAATTAAGGAGAACTAGAAGATAATGAGAATAGAGGAATAGGGAGTAGGAGATGGACCAAGGAAAAAACAGCTAAGAAACTTCCACTTTCGTGTAGGTGAAAGAAAGAAGAAACCACTTGACCATTTAACCAAACGCAACCATTAGGCTTGGTTTCTGAGAAGAACACTTGTTACATTCTATAAATGGCATTTTGGAGTGTCCCTGGGACACTGAGAAACTGACTCCACACTCATAACAATGAAGCCATTACTTCTGCTGTGGCTGTCTCACACTCTTAGCCTCAGATGAGAAACGCTAGACCGTCCCTCGGGAGAATCCAGCACGCAACATAAAAGCTCAACACAGAATCCTATCAGCGGATCCATTAATTGTCTTGAACAACCAAAGCTCCCCTGATCTCTGACCCAAATGTGGGGAACCCAGAAGAGCAAAGAAAATAAGGCATATTTCAACACCTGTGATACTGAGGATGGAATTTTTTTTTTAACTTCAGATGTGTAATTTCTAAATCTATATTCTTCACTGAAAGCTGGGAGGGACAATACTGTTAATCAACTGGAGTCAGGGGTTCACTCTATTCTTCCAGATGGACAAACTAGCTTATTGTATTTTATACTTTTAATTCTTAGGAAAACAAGAAGAGGCATGTGTGTTCTGTAGCACGGCCAAGCTTCAAAACTGTTGTTCTAAGGCAGCCTTTTAAAAGTGTTAATGGACACAGAGATCCTAATTGGATACTGAGTGACTTCATGTGGTGATGTATACATACACAAGGCAGCGCAGGCTCTGACAGACTAAAGGAAAGGTTTTGTCCAGCTCCGGAGGCCACACCAATGGGAAGTGCCTCCTAGCACCTCAGACCCCAGGCAGCTCTACCGTTCGAGTGCTCACTCACGGTTATTGCCTTACACCATCTTCGTTAATGATGGAATACTGAGAGGCCAGATCTTGAAGGGTCTCCTGTGTTCACAGATGCTCTGATTCAAGATGTCCATGGCTGTATCCAACCCAGAGGAAAGTGTTGACTGGGTTCAGGGACAAAAATATTAATGCCTGCTGTAATTCTTAATGTTTACCATCCAACACCTTTACCCAGAAAGCTAAACCTGATGTTCCTGACATTTCTGTATTTTCTGGGGCTGAATGAGCTCTGCTTCTGCCTCACCAGAGCACACGTACACCCTCCTTTGTCTATTCCAGCCCTTGTGTTCTGGAAACCCTTCCTTGTCTTTAAATAACTCCTACTTTGCTGCTATTTCATTATCTGGTATGTGTTTATAGTCTCCGAGTGGACTTTATATGTAGCTTCTAGGCTCCCATGTTGCCCCTTCCAAGCTTCATCTACAAGGTGATGGTGCCATCATCCAATCCACTTTAGGTTTCAGAATCAGTGCTGTCCCCTCACCTCCCTCATCACTCAAACATAGATGTTTTAAATCTCTCTCTCTCTCTCTCTCTCTCTCTCTCTCTCTCTCTCTCTCTCTCTCTCTCTCTCTCTCTCTCTCTCTCTCTCTCTCTCTCCCAAGGATAACTGGCCTATGAGATTCATGGACTCTCTGGTCTCCATCTCCCATCTCACAGTAGGAGCACAGAACTGTGTATGTGAGTCCTCCCATCCTGCTTGTCTGGCAAGCACTTAATCTGCTTAGCCATCTCCTCGGCTTTTATTAACCTTCAAACACCAACTAAAGTAGTTGACTTATCCCTCCCTGTTGTGTAAGATGCTGCTGTAACATCTATCTGGTCACCGGCTGCCTTCTCAGTACTCATGTGTTTCCATGGCTTTCTGTTGTGAGGAACATCACCATAGGCCTCAGTAGCCAAGCCTGAAACTGCTGGAGTTGATAAAATAGTCTCAACAAGGGGGATGCCTGCCTCCTGCCCGAACATTGGGCAAATGAGACATTTTTGGTTGTCATAATTTGGCAGATGCAACTAGCATCTATGGGTTGAAGCCAGGGGTGCTAAATATATCGCAGTGCCCAAAACAACTCTTCTCCAAAGCATTTCCAACCACAGTTTCCTACAGCACACTCAGTAGAGTGTCTCTTACTATGTCAGTCCGCAATGTCCTCAAACAGCCATGTCTTCTGCAGTGGCTGGAAGGTGAAGTGTTCCCATGCTCATGGATTTGAATTCTCTTGGTCCCCAGCTGGGGGCTCCATCTGAGAAGGTATCAAAAAGTTTAGGAGTGAGTAAGTCATTGGAGGTGGCCTCAAGAATTTCCAGCAGAGTTCCAGGTCATATCCTCTCTCTGCTTCTGAACTGTAGATGTAATGTGAACAGTCAGCCTCCTGTTTCTGCCTCCATGCCTCCCTGTCATTGACAGAAACATATGTACTTATTTTTGTAATGCCTTGGTAATGGTGCTACCTACAGTGGACTGGGTCTTTCAAAATTAGTTAAGACAACCAGGAAATTTATTTATAGACATGTTCAAAGGCCATACCTCTCTTTCCTGGTGATTCTGGTTTGACTGATAAAACCAACCTCAAATATAGATAGATAGATAAAGAGAGAGAGAGAAAGAGAGAGAGAGAGAGAGAGAGAGAGAGAGAGAGAGAGAGAGAGAGAGAGAGAGAGAGAGATAGAAATATATACATACGTATAGATAGCTCACTTCTTGTCAGGTATTTTATCATAGCAACAAGAAACATATATAATCAATACACCTCTTGTCCTACCTTTATATCTGTTGCTGTGATAAAATAATTTTTGAAAAACCAAATTGGGGAAGAATAGGTTGACTTCAGTTTACAAACTCAGGCATAGTTCATTATGAGGAAATCAAGGTGACAACTTCTAACATCTAGTCATATCCCATGCACAAAGAAATAAACACATGCATGTACTCAGATGGATGTCTCCTACAGTTCAGGAATACCTACCTAGGTAGTGGTGCCACCTACAGTGGACTCTCTCTCCAGGTGATTCTGGTATAACTGATAAAACCAATTACAACACCCTCAGACCCATTATTGTTCTATAAGGACAGTTTATATGAGGGCTTCCAGGAACTTTCTTTTCATTTCCTTTTTGTGTTAGATTCTGATGTCCAACAGAAATAAGTCTATATTACTAGTTGTATGTCTGCATATTTCTTTATCATGGAAACTACTTCTATATTGTATCTTACTCTTTATAAATAGTTAAAAGCTTATTTAACACTGACTCCTGATAGGGTCATAGTATAAGGGAGTCACACTCCTTGTGTGATAGAACAGCAACAGAACACCCAACTAAGAGACAAATAAGAGCCAGTAGGAATGAGCTGTCAGGTCAACAGCCCTGATCAACCATAAGGTTCATTTTCTGTTTCTCCTGTTGTTTTTCCAGATATAAACTTGCCGTGGACAGGACTCGATTATGTTTGTGGTGTCCTTACCTCTTAAAATATAGCATCATCATAGTGTAGACACCCAGAGCTCTTTAGATGAACACCGGATCAGTGTCAACAAGAGATGTATCAGTTTTGTCTGCCATGGTGGGTATGCCATGTATAAATACAGTCACTATAGTTCTGTCACCAAAATTACTAAGTAAGAGGGAAAATTTGTAAAATAAGAACTCTCCACTGAGAAATCCCAAAGCATCCCTCGTCATACAGACAGAGTATCTAAGAGGGCTGCCTCTCATATAGCAGTTAAGGATTCAAATAATGTCTTGGCAACAGAACGTTTAGGAAAATGCGTACCTCGATCTTGCCTGTATCTTGTGTCTATGAGGCACAGTACGTGGTAAAACCACAAAGGTTGATGATTTTTAAGACAAATCCTAAACCACATTTCTTTGGAAAACATTTATCCATAACAGTGGAAAGAACTTCAAAATATAAAGTTCATTTAAAAATGTCCACTTCAAAAGAATCTCTTTGCTTTTTCTCTGAGCTTGTGTCTTTCAACATTTTTTTTCATGGATTGTATTGACTTGTTACATGACTGTTAAAAACCTGTCATATCTCCTCATGGCACACAGTACTAGTTAGACACTGACTGATGTACACACACACACACTGAGACAGAGTGTTGATAAGCTGATCTTCTGAGATGAAAGACATAAGGAGTCATTTCCATTCAGGTCTGCAATTAAAAATATCCCCATTTAATTTCTGTTAGACACATTTTGTTTGTTTGTTTACTCAGACAGGGTCTTACTCTGTAGCCTGAAGTGGTTTGAACTCATGATGATTCTCCTGCCTCTACCTCCTGAGTGCTAGGGAATGCAGGTGTGAGCCATCAGTGGGAATTTTAAGATACTAAAATGGTGCTAGCAAACCATAACGTATATGTGACCAGTAATATAAAACACGCTTGAAACATCGATGTAGAATACTTGGAATTAATGTGGGTCCCCCTCCCTGTTTCTATCTGATGCCCTCATAAGACAGGTCTCAAGTTCAAGGTGATGCGGTAGCTAATATCACTAGAATAAAGGCAGTGCCCCTTTTTTTTTGTTCTTCCTTGTACTTCTAAAGACAGAGAAGATGGGGTAACCCACACAAAGATAAGAGAAAGTGCATGTACTGATGAAATCTGCACAAATTGCATCTACAAACTAAGTAAGAGTCACCTCTGCCCCTTCAGAGGATGCTGCCTCAGGAACAAGGCAAATATGTAAACAAATGACTACAGTAGTGGGAGATAAACATTCTCCTAACACAAAAGTATTGGGAGAAGTGTTGGCTGAAGAGTAAAAACAGTATAATAAACATTAAAAATAAAATATTTTGTGCTGAAATATTCTTTCATCAGTATGTCGTGTTTTTTTTTTCTCCTTCAATATATACAAATAAAAAGCTGGTGGCTAAGTTCTCAGCCTTTGCATTTGTTGTCATTTAATAAGCTGAATTACACTAATTTACATTGGTGAAAGTATATGTAGCTATAATAGACGAGATAAAAGCAAGTGTAATCTAAAATCCTCTGGAAGGACACAGAGCTGCCCTGGAGGAGACTTGGCTCTATTAAGAGTCTCTTTCTGTCATCCTTGACAACACTGCAATCTCAACAGGCAAGATAATTCTATTTTCTGTCAACTAGAGTTCATAAAACCTAGGCACACCCAAAAGACTAGGTCCATGCAAGCAGGGTAATAAGAACATGCCTGGTATGGGCAGGGTTTTATTTGATAAGGTGTTATCCCTGCATACTATGTCAGGCTCATAAAATGGCTCAGAAGTTCAGGACACTTCCTGCTCTTGGACAGGACCAGAGTTCTATTCCCAGCATCCCAGTGCCACATGCTGGCTCGTAACCACTGGCAACTCTAGTTCCGGAGGCTCTAACCCCATATTCTTCTAACCTTTCTGGGCACCCCATACACACATGTGATGCATATACACAGGTGCAGGAAAAAAATTAATACACATAAAATAGGCAATTCTAAAAGAAAAATACTAAGGATATATTAACTCATGCCCATGGACCCAGTACTCAGAGGCCTGGGCAGGAAGATTTCATGGATTTGAGGTCAGCCTTGACCACATAATGAATGTCAGACCTCTGTATTGATACAGGCCAGTCAGTCTGTAGGTTACAGAGTCACACCTGTCTCATTCACTCATTCAATTAATAAATTCAATAAATAACTCTTTCAGGAAATCAACCCAAATATAAAAATGAACGAATGAGTTGACTGTGGGCTCTACTTTTCTGTTTGAGTTTGCTCAGACCACAGCAGTGGCTCCTGCTGCCTCTAGGACCACAATAGACCAAGTCTAAGCTTTTAGTCCAGGGAGCCCATATCTGTGAGTACACTAGAGAGTAACACATTTGTCCTTTAAACCCAGCAACTTGTCTGCAGATTGTACAAAGGCAAAATTAAGTTTTCTCCAGGTAACCAGGCACACATTATGTCTGTATATATAGTGATCCTCATCTAATTCAGTACGAGGGATCCTACTTTGTAGAACCTTTAAGAAAGCCACCATTTATAATCCCACTAAGCCCAAGAGAGCCGCAGGCCTTATTTCAACTTGCTTAGAAATGTTCCCTATGTTCATTGTGTGCATTTATTATTCCTGATCTTTGACCTTGTACCCAAGCTGACTTCAAACTCACAGCCTCCTTTCTCAGCCCACCGGGATGCTAGGCACATGCCACCGGTGGCTGAGTTGTACCATAACTTTTAGTAGAAACTTGAATATCAAACATGGTACAATGTGAAGATATTTTAAGAACTACTCTGTTACTGTTTTTTTCTCTTTTCATTACTGTGGGTTTTTTAAAACCGTTTCACATTTTACTGACAATGCTACATTTACCATTGAGCCATTTAAATAACCTGTTTCATAAAATTAGAGGAGTTCTGTCTACCTTCCTAACATCTCCATAGCAAATGTATTCTGGTATGGCTATTTAATCTATGGTCTGATATAGTTCAATGAAAACATCCCGAGACAGTATTGCATAGCTGAAGTTTCAATATGTATTCAAGAATTTTGGTTAGCAAAATTTTTTCAATGTTATTGTACTAATTTACAGGGAGGCAACTATTTCCCACAATATTTTGCTAACCTAAAAACTTAGGGAGTTGGGGAGCCACGTGAATGGTTAGGAGAACTCGCTGCTCATCTAGAAGCACCAAACGCAGCTCCCAGCACCCACATGAGGTTGGGGTGTTAAGTATGACTCACAATTGCCAGTAACTAGAGCTCTACAGGATCCTTTCCTGGCCTCTGCTGGCACCCACATACCTGTGTTCATACATGTGCATGTAAACACAAATAAATAAAAAAAATAAATAAATCTAAAATTTTAGATAGCAGTTTTTAAATACAGTCATTTGCAAAATATATAAAAGGAAGTACAGTCTCTGGTCCAAGACCTAATTCTCAAGAACCTTAATAAAATACCAGGTTTACTCCCTTCCTAGTTTATATTTAAAACAGTACATTACCTCTTTCAACAACCTAGCACAATAAACACTACCTCAGTTTTACATATAAGTCAGTGACACTCTGAAAATGTCAGTTGAGTGGTTATCAGTGTCACTGTGCATAGAGGAGGCAGCTGAGGAATCACAAAGCTTAATCATGTTCTCAAGATGCCATTATCAGACCTTCAGCACTCTGGATTTAAAGGGCTCATTGTCTACATGTTGCTCTGTAACTATCACCTCAACAATGAGCGCTGGGTTTGTTTCCAAAAAAATTTTTCCTTACTAACTTCTTGTCACATTCAATTCTCTTGTAAGAACACAATATTACAACAAGAAAAAGAAAATAACTATATCTCCTTCTAAACCCAGACAACCATAAAATAAGAAAATTCAACTCCATCTAGAGATTTGCAGCTGAAGCTTAGTTTAAATAATCTTTCTGGGCTCTCGAGATTAGCCTTGATCTGTGCCCCTCTATCACTCCATTGCCATCTGAGTCCTGGTGCAGATGTGGATGGAGAATAGATGAGGTTACAGTGTTAATTGGGATACAGATGTTCAGTGGATAGAATATGGATTGGATTCAGATGAAAGCCTAGTGGTGCCTTGCTCCACTAATTAGCTCCTCAAAGACCATTGGAGGCAGTGTGGAGAAGTCTACCCTGCTATTGCCTGTGCAGGTTAATAGGAAGCTTACTTAACAGGTTAATAAAAAGGTTAATAAGAAGGCCCATGAAGGTCTTCCATCAGCAATTCAGAATTAAACTATAGCACTGAGTTTTTTCTAATGTTTTTCAGGCTGTTATGAGTAAGCTTATATATAACACAGGTGAAAAGGTAACAGCCTAATATAAAAAAAGGGATTTTTAAAAAACTTAATAATTTCTCACGTTATAGTGGCCATTCAAATTGTAGTCCCATTAAATATTTAAATGCTGCTGAAATGATAAATTGTCTTCTCTTTAAAATATGGCTTTTTAATTGAAAGAAAAAACTACAAAGGCGCCTGAACTGTTTTATTAATAGCTCTCCGATTTTGTTGGACATTGGAGCTTCAGTTCTTCTTTCTAACTTCCCTGCTCAGGAAGATGTAGATTTTCTTAGCAACAGTTGCTGTGTAAAATATTCTGAGATAGAATTTTTTATCATAATTAATAATAGATGAAAATTTCTAGGGTTTTGATGTTCTAAACTCTATGCTGTTTGATTTACAATGTCTTTATAGTTGTTTTTCTAGCAAGACTTGTCCTCTTCCTGTTGGTACAGGAGTTAGTCATCTCTTTCTTCTAGATGAATCTGATGTATTTTTCTCCTTTTCTATATATCTTCATGTCTCATTTGTGTATATATTTTAATAACACAACTGATTCTACTATGACACAGGACTATATAGTTTTGCAGTTACAACTGGAATTTCAAGTGTATCTGTAGACATTTACTAGGACATTCTTGCTGTATGCATCCGTATGTTATAAACTGAGTGGGGGAGAGTTGCTCACAAATTCCTAGGTAATAAAGCAATCATCCATTTCTGGTGGTGGTTCTTGAGGTTAATGCATTGGCCCTGCCAGCTGTAAAGAGGTAGACCAGATAGCTTGCAATACAGATGAGTAGTTAAGATTTTTCCCAAGTTTCCATCCTGAGAAGTCATTTTAAAAGTGAGATTTCATATCCAGATAGAAGTCTCACCTTGTAAACTATTTGCACTGAAGGCTTGCAGACCTGAGTTTGGAGGCCTAGGACCCACTTACGAACCCAATAACTCCATAAGGTGAAAGGCAGGGATGGAAGAATTCCCTAGGGCAATGAGGCAAATTGGTTACCTTCAGGTTTAAAGGAGTGACTCTGTCTCAAAAACTGAGGTGAGAGCAATTGGGAAAGACACCTCATAGTGAGCTCTGTCCTCTAAGTATAAATGCATACATAGACATAGTTGCACACACAACTGCATACACAGACACACATACATCATGTGTTCCATAGCATGCTTCTATCTCACTGTATGACCCTCTTTGAAACAGAGATCAGAGATTACCTAGTTCTTGGAGCAATGTAGCTTATGATCATGGAGTCCCTTCCTTTGTCGCCTTCCTTGCTGATATCAGGGCCCACAAGTACCAATTTGCACTTTCACAATGGAATAGCTTCATTCCTTTGATGTCCAATCAACAATTTGCATCTTTGAAGAAACCCCCCCCCCACTCCCGCACACTGACTGTGCTTCTGTGTAATTATGTAGAAAATGATGACTGACCTTCTCTGTCTTCAGCATGTGAGGTTAGAATTAAGGCAGAACTCAGGGGATTTGTTTGTTTGTTTGTTTAGTTTCCAATCCCTCTACATCTGGACTTATGGGACTGCAAATTTTACTAAGTGTTTTAGTAAAAAGAATCATGATTCATGACAAAATATGGCTGTTGTAAGAAAACCAGCATGGCTGGCCAATATTATTTTTCATCATTATAAGTTCATAAATAACTCCCTATTTTTTTTTCCTTCTGATAACTTCAGTCAACATTCTTTTACAAATCTGGCCTTGTAAAAACTACACTTGGGTGGGCTATGGTTACTGCTGTGGACTCAGACAAATCTCAGTTCATAATTCTTTCCCAAGAATTAGAAAACTGTTTAGTGAGGAAAATGCATTCTCTGCAAGCGGCTGCATTGCTGGGTGTTTGCCGGGAAATAAATATCATGTGTGCTGTAAATTGAGACATCTCTGTTCTCAAGACAGGATCATTTTTCCTGGAAGCCTGAGCTGGCAGTGTTTCTGACACGTCATCAGACTTCTTCATCATCACCAAGGCTGTGAACAACCATTTTTACAGCGGTACTTTTGGTCTGAGCACCTGGCAGGCAATGTTCTGTCAGTCGTGAAAATAAAACGATGTAGTCAGATGCTGCAGAGAGGTGAAATGTACTGTTCCTCGCTTTTTGTAAAGACAGCAACATTCTCTTTAGTAAACGGTGGAGTGTGGGAGTATACACAGGGATATGTAAACACACTCGAAGTCTTTGTAAAAATCTTGAGTTGATTAAATGCTAAACACACATGAAAGTTTAAAAGATGAGATTCATAACTAAGCAAGTAAAAAAATAAACCCAGTAAATTTAATATTAAGAAATAGTTTCCTAATACAATCATTCATTCAACTCTCCACTACATAAAAGCATCCATTTTGTTCATTTTAATGAAATATCTATTCTTGCACATGTTTATCCTATGCTTAAACCCTGTCATTAAATTATCAGGAGCTTCTAAAGAGAATTGTGATAAATAACATGAGAGCTAAATGTATACTACTTAAATATTTTTTAAATGCTCACCTGGTAGACTCCAGGCATGGCTGGGGAGAAGGAATTATTTAATAAAAACTACCCATTGGCTGAAACGTTGAAAAAGATACAGTAACATGAGAGTCTTTCTCCATTCCTCGATGAGATGTGAGTTGTAGAAACTAGTCTATAGCCCTGAGACAGATACAGGATCAGAATAAACCACCGCCATAACTTTTCGGCCCCTGCCTAAATGCTGTAGCTAAAATCGTTAGAGAGCCATGTTTTCTGTTGTAAGGCAAATGTGTGATAAATTCAGGCATAGTAACGACAGCGAGCAAGGGTACATTGCATGTGCCAGCCCTTCCATCCAAAGTCCCATGGGCATTGTCCCAGTTGAACTGAGTGTAAGCAGTAGAGAGTTTGCTGGTTCCTGTCAATGATGATATCCCCAAGTGATCTGAAGACAGACCTGTCAAAGATCAAAAAAAAAAAAAAAAAAAAAAAAAAACTAAGGAAAGAAGAGGAGCCTGATCCAGAGACTCCAATCTTTGTTCTTTAATATTTTTAATTATTTCTTTTGATTTATGTATGTAAGTATGTGTATGCCCACTTATCTGTATGCACACCAGGTACATGCAATGCAGTTGAGAAGGGTGTGGGGGTCTGCTCCCGTGGAGTTGAAGGAGATTCTGAGCAAATTGCCGAATGCAGGCACTGAGAACAAATGCAGGTCCTCTGTAAGAGCAGCCAGTGCCCTTACCCCGTGCGCTGTCTCCCAGCCACCAGCATGTGCTGTCCATCGCTAGATCTCAGTTTTCAGATCTTTCTCTGAGCAGATACGGGGCTTGTGTTTTCTACCACAAATGAGAATCTTACTCAGGAAGCAGCAGAATTAAATTTCTGAACACTGAGCTAGGTGTTGACCATCCCTTCTGGAAATGGAGCCTGGCATTGAGGGAGATTTTCTGAACATGAAGAGAGTGGCCAGGAGTGTGACTAGAGACAACCCTGAAAACCCTGTCTATCCCTGCTCCACTACAATGTTCATTCATCTTGGGATATTTATGACTACCATGTTTAAAATAGCCTATGAAGCACCAATGGGCACAAGTCTGACCTTCACATAGTCTTCACATATCCAACGAAGAAATAAGAAAAGTACTAATATTCAGTAAAGGCTAGAGTATTGGATTCTACCATATAAGTTTGGAGTATCTTGGGGGAAAAATCATCACCTGTGTATGTGATGTAGTTGAACAAAAAAACAATACTAATCAAAAGTCAAATGCTTCAATTCAGTTAACTATACAGATATTCTGTGATCTAAGAGATTCTATGAAGAGCTTCTTTAAACACAGTCTATGTCTGACCAATGCAATATATCTACATATATATATATATATATATGTGTGTGTGTGTATATATATTAACTGTATATATACACTAAAAATGTATATATACCTTTAATATGTGTAACTTTACAAATAGATACACAAGTGTGTATGTGTGTATATATACAATGGGTAGGTAGGTAGATAGATAGGAAGATAGATATGTAGATAGCAGATATATAGACAGATAGATAGATAGATGGATAGATGAATGGATGGATGGATAGATAGATAGATAGATAGACAGACAGACATGTAGACAGATAAATAGACAGACAGACAGACAGACAGATAGATAGATAGATAGATAGATAGATAGATAGATAGATAGATAGACTCTTCCACAGTCCTGCTCTGATGTTAAGGACAAATGAAGAATAGTACTCATTGCATGGCTATGAAAAAATGTTATACCTTATTTCACATTGATTCAGCCTATTCACAGGATTTCAAAGAACTGGGACATCTATTAATGGGGGTGAATTTACATATTTGGGAACATGTGAGGCAGTTCTGAGAATATGATCCTGCCCTCAAGAAACTTCCAATGTGGTGTCCTGTATCTACCACTTACCTTCCATGTCTCCGAATTAAAATGAATATTTAAAGCATTTAAATTTCACGAGTTAATTTGAATATTCATAATTATACTTTGCCAACGGGTATCTGCAAATTTTCTTTAATAGAATTTACTATTATTGAGTATAGCATAAAGAGCATCATCAAATATTTATGTTCTGATCCTAAGTGTGGGTTGCTTACCTCAAATGTATGTCATCCTTCATATATTACAGAGCAAGATTTTTAAATATATGTGAACACTGAGTAAAATTTTTGTGCATTACTTTAAAATTCTAAGACAGAAATACCTCAGTTGCTACAATACCACATCTCTGAAGTATGCATTTATTAAACAGGTAACCCCACAAACTTTCTTGTCCCATTCCTTTTATCAGAGACTGACAGAAGTTGACAATGCAGTATGGAGAAAATACTTAAATCTGGAAAGCTGATAACACCCTGTGCTTCCAAATTGATACGTTCATCAGTTAAAAACACTGAAAATGGTCAACTAAAAAAAAAATGAATGGCTCTTTGAAGTTTTCTTTGTAAAAAGACATTCACTGCTTCTGAAGAATTTAACCTGAAGTTACATTCATTAGAGGCTTAGATTTCCTACTACTTGGTGGCGGTAAGTCCTCTAATGTCTTAAAAATATATACATCATGGAGAAAGGAAGATGTCAGGAGCACAGGGAGGGACCAGAAAGTTGGCAGAGAAGGAGCACAGAGCAGCCGGGAACAGCTTTGAGGAACATGTGGGCCTCAGAGAGGGAGGTAACTCGGGGAAGGTGCTTTATATACAAAGACAGCGTGAGAGAAAGGTGACAAGATAGAGGTGAGACAGAGCAAGTTCCAAAGAGTGCGCCGAGCCTTTTCTGTCTAACATTGGACTGCAACCAACACCAAAAATTCTTTATTTCATTAGAATCGGGCTACTGTGACAAACAGGGAAGCCACTGGAGTTTGGGGGTGGTGTTAACTATATTTTCTTGTCATAGAATAAAATGCTTGACCGAAGCTACTTTCTGGTGTCTTGTTTCTTTGTTCTTGTTTTTTTTTCGGATAGGACTCTACATAGCCCTTGGCTGTCCTAAAACTCACTGTGCAGAACAAGCTGGCCTTGACTTTATGAACTGTCTGTTTGCTGGATTCACACTTTAAGGAGATACAGTCCACTGTGGAAAGGAGGCATCGTGACCAGTGACTGACTCTGTGGTGCCAGGTAATGGCATAGTGGCAGGAATATGCAAATGTGACTCTTCACCTGCTCAGACCTTGGTAGAACAGGAAGCAGAGGGCAGACAGAAAGCAGAGGACAGGGTATAACCTTTAGACTAACCACCAGTAGCCCACTTGCTCTGATTTCTGACAATCAGTGTCACAGGGTTTTCTTAACCCGTCAAGGTGACCACTTTCAAAAAGCATGGCTAACTTCAGGCAGGATGGATGTCAGATCACAGTGACCAATCAATACTAGTTCTGGAAACATGATGCCCATATCCTCTGCCCTCCTCTAATGTGACATGTTCTTTGTCATCTATACAAAGAGCAGATTTTGTATGTTTTTCCCCTTTGGTAACTAATCATGTTGTTTGGCAACTAGTCAAACTATTGTCCACATGTATAAGTATTTAGGTTAGAATATAATCAGGGTGTGCTTTGGGGCTGAATATTGGGCCAGTCTCTGGGAACTCAATGAGGATGTTCCCAGTAACAAGAAAGTACCTTAAAGGGATCCTAGGACTCTGTCACGACATTACATTATTGTCCACTGAAGTTTAGGAATACTGAATGTGTGTGTGTTTTCTCTGGAAGACTCCACATGTGTTTTATATTTCACCGTGTGATCATAGATGTTTCATAGTAAGAGAATAATTGGTTAGCTACTAAAGACATCACAAAATTTTCAAGTATCGATTCAGTTTGAATTTCATGCTTTCCAGTGAACAGGATCACCCTATTGAACTACATGTCATAAAATTCAATTTTAGTAGGTTAGAAGAAAACAATAGCATTGTGGCTCATTTTACTAATTTCTGTGTGCTGGGGGGAAGAGCTGCTTGATTCATCCAAATACCTATGTCTCTCTATGTGTGGATTTTAAGTTTTATCTTGAATTGTTCATTGATAGTTTAAAAGCATCATATAAATCACAGATGATAGATCACAGATAATGTATAGTTGACTCATACAAAAAAAAAAAAAAGGTGGACCTAAATGTTAAAGAAAGCCACAGTGAGCCCAGAGATGATAGGAGAGCTGTGGTATAATCAGTAATACTTTTCAACTAACAAAGAAAATTGATAACTTGATGTTGAAGGTCTCCATTCTCTTAGAGAAAAGGAAGAGTTTTGAATTTTGCTTGGTTACTCTTGGTTCCTTATGCAGGAATATTGGGGAACTAAAGAATTTATCTCCAAAAACACTTCTGTTCCCACTTCAGAGTGACAATTCTGCTGTAGTTATCAGTGATGTCCATCTCACCAATCCAGTAAGGACCATCCGAACGCATAGACACGTGTTTCCTCCTGAGACACTACAATAAATACTTCACTTTTCTCCTTTCTTTCCTTCCCTCCTCCTTTTTTTCCCTACTCACAGATGATTTGTTCCATTTTTCTTTGTTGGTTTCTTTATTGTTCAACTTTAAAGCAACAGTGTTCTCTAATGCATGACACATGGGTCTCATTCTACTCGGACCTTCTAGGTGACCACTCAGACCATAGTTTAAAATACAACTATATCTACGTAATGTTTAACCTGCAATGGGAGGTCACTACCCATATATGACATCAGCCATCTGAAAAATGTTAACTTCCCACATACTCTCTCCCCTCCCTCTTTCTCCTTCTCTCCCTTCTCTCTCTTCTCCCTCCCTCTCCCTCTCCCTTCCCCTCTCCCTTCTTTTTCCTTCCTTCCCTCCCTCCCTCCGTCCCTCCCTTCCTCCTTCTCCTCCTCCTCCTTCTCTCTCCCTCCCTCCCCTTCTCTCTCCCTCCCTCCCCTTCCCTCCTTCCCTCCCTCCCTCCCTCCCTCCCTCCCTCCCTCCCTCCCTCCCTCCCTCTCTCTCTCTCTCTCTCTCTCTCTCTCTCTCTCTCTCTCTCTTCCCCCTACCCTTCCATCACATCTTGAATCCCTCTGCTAAAACTTTCTCACCATGGTAAACTGAGCGCTCTGAAACCGTGAGCAGAAATAGCCCTTCCTCCCATAGATTGTGTTGTCACAGTGACGACAGAGTAACGAATGCCGACTACCGTTGGTAAAGCCCTTTAAATCAAATATTCCTTCATCTGAATAAATATAATACCTTAACAGGATTGTATTTACTGAAGCATCTCATTTGTGCAGCAAGAAGCTGAGAAAGTGGCGTTGGAGCGACAGCTCAGCGTAGGAGCAATGGCTGCTCTCAAGAGGTCACGTGATCAAGGCCCAGCACCCACGTGGCAGCTCACGGCTGCCTGTAAGTCCAGGTCCAGGAGGTCCTCTTACTCATGTAGCCTTTGTAGTCACCAGCATACACATGTACATACCCACACAGTCATATGTTCATACAGATCATTGGAAACAAAATTAAATCTTAACACAGAAGATGAAGAAGGATGGATTGGTCATTTTAACTGACAGGCAATTTCATCTCACATTTGACATATTGACTGGATGAGATTATCACCTCCTAGGGACAAAAAAAATAAAAAAGAGTAAAGACGAAAAGATGAGGTAAAAGTTCAGTGCAAAAATTGTAGAAATTTTTTTCCCTGACAAAGAGGTGTGAGCAGCTATGGTGAATTTTTTTTTTTTTTTTCGACAAAGAGAATATCGTACTGATTGAAACTCAAGCATTTTCTAAAGTGAATTGGGAACTTTTGGTCTGGGATGCCCACAGTCAACACATGGGCATGTGTTGCCTTCAAGTGTAGCCTTCAAGTAAGAACAATGACCATGGTGGCAAATGAAATGCTCAGAGCTTAGTTGGAGAGTTGAAAGTGCGTTATTATTAAGCCAACACATTATTTCTTCATAAGAATAAAATCATGTACAGCTCAAACTACTAAAGAGCTACATCTTAGTAATAGCAAATCCCAAAAGCAACAAATGCCTCATGCACTATTAAAAGCATATTCATGTGCCCTGAACTATATTACTAAAACTTGTTATAAAAATGTTAAACAATGAATTGTAAGTGCTTAAAGATAAAACTTGCTTACTATAATATTCACCTAGTGCGATCTGCTTTTTAAAATTGAAGATTGTACCAACAGCAAGTCAATGAACTTGGCAGTCCCACAGAATATGAGGGACATTCAGGACTATTACTATTGTACTATAACTAATTTATTTCAATGGCTTAACCATGCATTTAAAGAATATGCGAGGTATTGAATTGGCTCTTTCAAAACACTGTAAAGTGTGATAAAATACTAAGGTAGAATTTCTAGATGGTAGCTGGTGAGTCAGGGGATTATTAAATACTTTCAGCTCTTGACATAAACTATGACCCCAAATTCCCTAGAACAGAGTCTGAGAGTTCCTGAAGAAAAGAACAGCTCATTCCTGCCTTGATTTCCCAGGAGCTGATATTGTGGCTTGACCTTCATTCAGTGAGGTCATAAGAATAGAGGGGTGAGGGGTAGTCTAGCTAAGTTCTGTTGTTATTCAGTTCTGAGTATCAAACCCCAGACCTCACACGCATGCAGATAGACAGGCCCTCGACCATTGACATACATGCCCTGCCCAGATGTAGATAACATCTTAGCACCTCAATATCAGGTCTTGTGTATTTCAGACTAGTGGCCATAGAAAAACCCACTTTGACACTTGCTTGCTGGTGTGTCTCTCCCTCTTTGGTTTTATGTATCTGTATGAAGATCTTAACATTTAGAGTCTTGGTGAGTTGAAGAGTATAAAGTCACATTCAACACTGAACACGCAAGGTAGATCAAGTCTTTAAATTGCTGTGGCTAGGAGGGCAGTTCAGGGAGGAGAGACACTTGTTAATCAGTAGTTCAAGGAGTAGTTGGGTATGGGCAGGCTTGTGGTCTTTGGGGCTAGACCTCTCCCTTATAATTGGCATCTTGTAGAATCACGAATGGGAAATGTGACTGGTCAGAACAATGGGAGAGACTGGAGTCATATGTCCAGTCCTGGGTGTCAGTGTCGGGGACATGATATCCTGAATAGTCCAGAAGTCCATGAATGCATTACTACCTAAGCCTGTTTCCGAGAGCCCTATGCTTCACCAAAGTAGCGTTTAACAGGAGACTTTCTGATAAAGAACAGGGAAATGCCCTCAGCCCTCCCAGAAGAGTCAATGCTAAGGAGTCTGTCTGTGATCACCTGGTTGGGACAAACCCCACCAGGAAAAGTTCTAGGGGCATTAAAGGCAGTGCAAGAGTGTTCCTAAAATGCAGATTGGCTCAATGCTCCCTTGGGCCATGTCCATTGTCACTTCCTCCGGAAGGTCCTGCCCTGCTCTTCGAAAAGATCTTTCTGCTTTCTTTGTCTCCGAGTGTCTCTGAATTCTTTGCACAGAGAACACAAGGATCCGGAGTCCAGAGCAAGACCAGGCATTTGCATACCGTGAGAGTGGTATGTGTATAAATGTCTTCACAAAGGGTGATCCTAAGTCTCTTAATGCTAAGGCAACTCTCTTTTCTGACTACAACAGAAGGGAGGTAGAATTAAACAAATTAGCTTAAGACTCAAAAATGCCAAGGGCCCTATTAGGTTTAAAAAACTAATAGGGTATGTAGTCGCACCATAAGTGCACGCACGCCTCTCAGAGAGTGCAAGTGTAGGAGCAATTAGCTGTACAAGCCTGCTGTAGCAAGACCATACCGAGCCCGCTTGATTCATAAAAGCTGACTTACGGGCTGATCTCGTACAAAATGAAGCAGCTTTAAGAGAGGTTCAGATGGAAAGACAACAGGGTTACTGAGGAGCAGACATTACTTTTTATATCACCAAAGCGATTCATGCTACACAAACAGGGATCTGAAATCCAGAAGCAAAACACACCCTCTATGCGCCTGTGTTTTAGGCGTGGGTGGGGAGCACTTCAGAAGATGCTTCCATACCAAGTACAGACTTGCTGGCTCTATGCAACTTTTACACCCTTCGTTATTCTCTCTTTATGGCTCTGACTTCGCTATTCTAGCTTTTCCCTTTATCTCCTGGAAAGAATATAGTGTAATCAGGGTACCCATGATTCCCTGGTAACCTAATGAAAGCCTGATCAGCCGCAGTTGCTGAAACTATGCCTAAGAGTCAGGCTTTGAGCCACTGTGAGCTGTCCTGGGGTGGAGTGACCTATGACTGAAGTAGGCCCAGCCCCCAAGGACCTCCAGAGGCCCCCAGAGGAATGGGAGGGGACTTGACGTTTTCATGTATATAGTCCTTTCCTGTTAAATGAGTATTTCTTAAAGTAAAATACATACATATGTTTCCCAGTTCCACTTTTTAATGGGGGAAATCACAAAAAAACGAGAGGCATCTGGTGATCTGTTTTCGTTGCTAAGGGAATCAGAGGTTGTGATGTAGACACCTCACAATCCTAAGACAGTATAACAAACATATGGTTGGTAAGGATTTATGAATGCTCTCCACCCCTCAACTCCTCCGGAGGCGCCTGGGGTATGGCCCACACCCACCTCCTGGCCAGGAAGGGCCCCGGCAAGGAAACGCCCTTTGTAAGCATGCTCCAGCTGAGTGGATGCCTTGGTGTTTCTAGGCAATTCTCTATCCTCAGAAACACCCCCACACTAAACCCTCTGGCTGTCAGCAGTGATCATGGGTGATGAGAAGTTTCCAGGCTGCTGTGTCTTAGTAACTGGCCGGGTAACTTAAACAGGCTGCCACCAATGGTGTGTACTTATTACAGGGTTGTTGAAATGCACACTCTATCCAAGTTCCCCTCTTTGTGTAGATGTGTGTTAATAAGGATCGAACCTGTAACCTTAGGTGTGTTCGGCAAATGACATACCACGGAGACATAGCTCTCAACCTTGCATTCGTTTTCAAAATCACAATAGCAGCTAAGGCATCTACAACACCCAAAACTAGGAGATATCACAACATGCTTTATTTTGCAGATGAGGAACCTAAAGTCTTTTGTTTTTATTGGATATTCTCTGTATTTACATTTCAGATGTTATCCTCTTCCCCCTAATACCTTCCCTTTCCCCTTCCCCCTCCCATTGTCTCCATGAAGGTGCTCCCTCTCCTAGCCACCCTTTCCCACCTCAGCTCTTTGGCATTCCCCTGCACTGGGAAAAAGCCTTCACTGGACCAAAGGCCTCTCCTCCTCTGCTGAATATGCACCTGAAGCCATGGGTCTCTGCATAAGAACTCATTGGTTGGTGTTTTAGTCCCTGGGAGCTCTGGAGGGTTTATCTGGTTCATAATTTTGTTCTTCCCATGGGGTTGCAGACCCTTTCAGCTCCTTCAGTCCTTTCTCTAGCTCCTTCATTGGGGTCCCCGTATTCAGTCCGATGGTTGGCTGCAAGCATCATCTGTATCAGTATGGCTCTGGCAGAGCCTCCGAGGAGGCATCCATATAAGGAACCTAAAGTCTTAACATTTATCATGAGTGAGCTGGGACTTGAACCCACAAATATTTTATTCTGAAATCCCCATTTTTTTAATTAACTGCTGTACCAAATTAGGGTTAAGAAAATCACGTAAATCAAGCATAAGTTACCTATGGAATGACAATAATGAGGATGGAAAGATCGGTGCAAAAGCCAGAGGCAGGGGACATCTGCAGTAGTGTGTCATGACAATGCCACCACACACAGGAACTCTCACAGGTTGTGGCCACATGCAAAGACGCAGAAAAGAGCAAGCCAGCATGAATGGGGAGGGTTCTTGAGGCGCTGTTTTAGTTGAGGAGCTTTTGGCACCCGCTGGCTGCTGGGAGACAGAGCATCAGCTCGAATCATCCCACACCTGTGCACAGCATCACCGAGAGAACGCCAAGGGTTTTAAGCAGTGAGGAGCACCGGAGTTTGGAAGGGATGAGTGGTGGGAAGTGAATAAGAGGAAAATTAGAGTGTGTAGGCATCGGAGGGGGAAATGGTGGTGGGTTTTATCAAAATGCATCATACACATCATATAATAACTGTGAATGGTCATATTCATATCATAATAACATAGAAATCATATTTATATTAATATAAATAATAATATACATGATGAATATCGATAACCATATACATAATCATATACATATCATACAATACATATATGTATATATGCATTATATATATATATATATATATATATATATATATATATATATATACATATATAAAATTCTCAGAACAAACTTTTAAAGAAGGGGTAGGCTGGAGAGACAGCTGGGCAGACAGTTCAGAGAGCACTGTTTACTCTTCCACAAGACCTGAGTGTGATTCGTGGCATCCACACTGCAATCAGTAAACACCCACATTGCATCTTGTTCGCAGCTCCTCACAGCAGAAGCCCTCTGACCGTGGTGCTTGCAATCCTCTGAGCTGGTCTCGGAAGGGAAGAACTTTTCTTTAACTGGCTAGGTTTTCTCCCTGTGATCACAAGGCCGTGTCTTCCTCCCACCATCCAGCGCCAGACACCACACTTCTGTAAGAAGACAGAAGAGGCCCGTGCCTCTCTAGGCCTTCAGTTTCTTATCCATTTGCTCTACTTCCCAGTTACAGGTTTCTTTTAACTCTGGTTGGTTTGCCAGAGTTATTCTTCTACTCCATAGGCGTGACCAGATACGCCATTTGTCCCTGAGCTCATTTACATATACCACTTAAATACTGTGTTGCGGAGGTATTCCTGGCTTCTACTGGAGGCATTTTAATAAAATAATGAGATTAAAACTACTTTTAAATTCTGGATAATTGGTGATGGTGAAAGTTATTGTTTTCCTTTAAAAAAAAAAAAAAAACAACAATTATGAACATGCATTTGATGTCGGGAAATTTGCTGTTGAGTATCTGACGTTGGAACCTCAAAACTGCATTGTACGTGAGAGGCAGCCTCCAACTGTGACAAACTTAACTTCTCATGGGAAACTCTTAAAGTTTTAAAAGAAAATCTTTAGATGTGGATCTTTACATGTGGAGATATCCTGTCTGTGATTCTGGGTGTTCACGGGGACCCCCGCCAGGGGTCTCCTCTCCTAATGCATAATCATCTGCACTTTGGGTGAGGCATTGTGTTCAGTTAGGGCGTGGTCACTTGCCCAGCTCACCACTGGGTCCTGCCAACCTCCCAACATGAGCATCTCATCATGTGTGACACACCGTCTGCTTATTCCTAGGACCATTACTGCAAATACAGGAAGTCTCACCCTCCTAAGTGGCCTGTGCATCACTCTCTGTTCTGTTCTTTCCCACATTGCCCAGTTTCTGGCTTCCTTTCCAGCTCCCAGAGCCTCCTGCAGGCCTCCCACGCAGGACTCCCGCGCAGGACTCCGCAGCCCACCGGCCTCTTCTCTAAGACAGGAAGCTCACTCAGAAGCCCATGTTGGCCCGGAGCTATGTTGCTCCTTCTTCACTTGCTTCCTAGTGTTTGCAGGGGTGATGGGCATCCTGGAATCTGCCGGGTCTGCTCTGTTACACAGCTTATTATGAAGACACATTTGACCCACTGAACTGACCATCAGCCTTTTCGCGCAGTTGCTGGGGCCACTCTGAAATGGAAAGGCAGACCCCATCGATCTTGCTTGGTTTTGGTTACTGCCCTGTCAATCTCTTCTAGCTCCTCCCTTCCCATACCTTCCTCTCTTTCATCTCTGCTCTGGAACCTCTGGGATTTCCTTACTTAAATTTCGAAGCTTCCTCGGGGTACCCACCTCCTAGATTTCTCCCTCAAGTTTATCATTTTCTCCCCCAAATCAGTTTATAGTAAGAATCCTTGAGACATCAGATGTCAGCTTTTCGAACCTCTAAAACAAAGAGGCACTGGGTATATTTCAAAGATCCTCTGAATCTTTTGTAAACATGACCTTTTTGTTTCTAAGGAGCCAACTACAATCCCGTTGGACATCGAAATTAGAATACGTCTCTTAAGGCAATCAAACCTCCTCGGTTAAGAAAAGAAAATAATAATGGTGGCGGTTACCATGCAAAACAGCAAACTTCTCAATAATTGGAGAACACAGTCTTGCCAACAGGACACTGTGGAGGGGAGAGCCCACACAGGCAGCTGGTGGAATGAATGCCTTGGCAACCTTCCCTGTGTGGAACTCCACCCCCACCTCCAAAACCTGCTGAAAGGGATGAGAAGCCTAGTGTGGAGGGCGCTGCATGCCCAGCCCCAACCTGGGCTGTTAAGGCTACTTTTGATAATCCTCTCCAGTAGCCCCCAGGCAGGAACTTCAAAAGATCACATCAAAGGGCCCAGTCACAGTGGAGGAAGCCCTGCAAACCTGGTGGCTGAGTTTCTCTTCAGGCTCAACAACAAACACAAGTCTCCGGGCCTTCCCCCAAGGAGGAGAGCAGGATTGTTTTAAAAATTCTAGACTGGCATCCCTGAGGGAGGAGAAAACACACACACACACACACACACACACACACACTTGCAAGTTCACGCGGGGGGGGGGGTGAACTAAGGCCCCTTCCAATCTGAGACCCAAAGGACTGGCTGTACTAACAAATTAAAAGAAGAAAACACACACTCAGAGGAGAAAAGTTTGACACGGGCTTTAAAATGCAAATAACAGGAATCAAGAAGGACCAGTATGAGCGGAGCTGTTGGTGCACAAGAGACAGGCAGTTAATGAAACTTGGGCCACAGTATCAGCTGCCTTCTGACTTCTGCAATTGAATTAAAACTATCATAAGAATAATACAAGGCCCTGCCCTTGTCCTCTTGTCTATGTGTTTATTTAATTTTCTGTCTAACTGACTCTCAAATAAATTGGAAACAGCTGCCATTTTTTTTTTGATTCAGTAGCTCCATCACCCCCTTGTGACATCATTCTGGGCAAGAAAACTAACAATAGGTCATTATGTAGCAATTACTTTATTGATTTATGGAACTTTTTAAACTCCGTCAGGAATATGCACATTCAAGGGGAAAAAAAAAGAACCACTTCTTGACTCCAGTTAAGGAGGAAACTGAAACTGTACAGGCTGGCTGGCATCGTGGGGCTCAGACCGGGACCTTCCTTACAAAGGAAAATATGGGAATAATTTGTTTGGGTTTTCCTTGCATAAAACAGAAATGGAGAAAATCTATAAAGCCCAAAAGTTATAGTCCCCGTAATTTCCTGAAGTGACTAAGTAAACAGATGACCAAAGAGCAGCTGTTATGTTACAGGAGGGTTTCATGGGTAACAGAGTGCCCGAAACAAAATTAACAGTGTTCAAACACGCGTGATGAAGGAAGGTTCTGAGCTTGCAAATAACGTTTTGTGCCAAGGCATGAAAAACCGGCTCTCCCCTCCGCCCCAGCCCACCCGCTCCCACCCCATTCAAAAGGACACTGTGGCCTCTGCGCTGGGTTCCATTGGGTTCTGAGCCTGCTTCACGTCAGTGGGCAGACCATACTTTTAGGCGCCTCTCAGCTTCTAAGCTACGTGTGCTGCCTGCCGCCATATAAATTTTTCTTCTCGTAAGCACATGCCTAGGTTTCCCATTCCTCCGGGTGACAGGACTTGGATGTAGAAATTTTGAAGAAAAGATGGAAAAGAGTATGGAGCCTCTAGCACTAGCCAAACTGGAAGTTAAAACCCAAGGAGGCAAGCAAAGGTGGAAATCTACATTTAAAGGGAAACCTACAAATTCTATCTAAAGATGACTGGGTGGGGCAAGGGAGGCTATGATGGGTGTGACTTGCTTGAGCTTCATCTATGTTTGTTCCAGCTCCTGTCCGTTCTGAACGGGGCTCTTAGGAAACAGAAAATAGTCCTGCTCAGGAAACCTGTCTTCTTTGTGAGTAACTAAAAACATGTCAGCCTTCTATGATATACCACAACTATGAAGACAAATAATTGGTGTGGGTATCTTTTTGTTGTGTGGTGTGTATGTGTGTACACCTGTTTTTGTGTGTACACGCTCTTATGTGTGTGTGCTGTGCGTGTGTAAATAAGTATCTAGAGGTCAGAGGACAACCTTCAGTGTCAGGACCCAAATTGGTTCGCACATCCCATGTGATGTCTCATAATAGCTGGGACTGCAAGGCCCTCTGCAGACACTGCCCAAATGTGCACATACACACACACGCACACACACACACACACACACTTAAAAATAAAACACAAAAAAAAAAAATTTATCTTTAAAGTGGTGTTTCTAATCTCCAAAGATCAGGACGGTACAGAGTAAAGGGAACTTTTCCTTTGAGATGACCTGGTTCTTTGACAGCTCCTTGAAGGAGGTGAGGGTGGAGCTGAGCCTTACAGAAGGTTGTGGCTATGGTGCAATAAAAACAAAGGGAAGCAAACATTCTGAGGGGATGGAAGAACCATGGCAAAGAAGTGGTCAGAGCAGGGGAAGAAGCTGAATCTCGGGAGGCTGAATGGGGGAGTGTGTCAGACACACGATTGGACAGAAGGTGTTAGCAGCTGAAGGGGTCTACAGTAGTTTATGTTTTGAAGGGAATGCATAATTAAATTCCTGTCCACGGAAGGCTGGTTTGTTCCGTGTATGGGGACAAGGCCTGAAAGAAGAAGACGGGAGACAGTCAACTCGGTCAAGGAATGAAGAGCAACGCTGTGGAGAAACTGCTGATCATAGAAAAGGGTTCAACACCAACAAACCCAGCAAGAAAAAGTGAATAGTTTACAGGGGCTGATTCGATACAGGCAGCCGAGTAAGGAAAGGGAAGCAATGGAAACAAACTGCCAGATGAATGAAGGTTCCGGAGAATTAACTGGACAGTTGAGCCACTGGAAAAGGAATGCAGGAAAAGGATGTCTATTTCACTGAATTCAGGGCGTAAGTGTCCCACTGGACACAGAGCCAAATGAAAGCCTCTAGTTAATAATTGGATGTAGAAGGTTCACAGGAGCTCAAGGTTGGAGAAGCGTGCCTTTTCATTCAGCAAATACTTATCAAATATTTATCAAATGTCACTTCTGAACCCACACGATGTGATTAATCCCCAGAATAAAAGGATTAAAGAAATGTAATCTCTACCCCATAAATATTATCTCTGGTATACAAGATACAAAACTATCTACTTGGTTTTTGCATCTTGTAATTGGAACAATGAAGTATTTTGTAGTTTGAATGTGAAGTGCCCCCTTTAGGCTGATGTGTTGAACACTTGGTGCCCAGATGGGGATGCTGCTTGGGAACACTGGGAAGTTTTTAAGGAGTGGAGCCTCACGGGCCCGGGGGGGACGGGGGAGGGTGCTCATTGTGAGTGGTCTTGAAGCTTTATCCCAGTTGGGAACTCCCAGTTCGATGTTCACTGTCTGACAGCAGACAGGACATGATTACCCATTCTCTGGCAACAAAAATGTCTACCATGGTTGCCGGTATCTTTTTGAACCCTAAACCAAAAGGAAGGCTTTCTCCTGAAAACTGTTTATTGCCAGATATTAGGTCACAGAGCAGCATAGAACACACACACATACACACACATGCACATACCAGTGTTCACTTGTGTGTTTACTGGTATACCAGGTACATGCCTGGTATCTAAAGCCAATAGAACATACCAGATCTCCTGAAACTTAGTTATATACAGCTATGAGACACCATGTGGGTGTTGGAAACCAAACTCAGTTCCTCTGTAAGAGCAGCCAAGGTTCTTGTCTACTGTACCACTGCTCTAGCTCCAACGTAAAGTCAAACTTAAATGATACTCAATGTTGCAACAAAATATACAGAGCATATAGGAAGAAATGCAATGAAAGAGTCCTATGAGGTAAAAACTCGGGGGTGGGTTTGGGGGGCTGTGCCATTTCATGAGTTGTGCCTGTCAGACAGTAGATTTTAAAGCATTTCTCCTCACATTGATCTACAGAACTGACATGGTACCAATCAGAATCCCAATAAGACTTTGTACAAATTACTAAGCTGCTCCCACATGGATAAGAAAATGGAAAGGATCCAGGCAGTCATGGGCATTTTCAAGGAACAAGTTTTTCCCTGGTGGATTTCTGCATTTGGGGCTCTGAATAAGATAGAAATAATGTCTTTTATGTTTACTTTTGTGCGTGAGGGTGTGGGCACATGAATGCAGGTGCCTTTGGGGATCAGACGTGTCAGAGCTTCCTGATGTGGGTGCTAAGAATCAAACCTGGGTCCTCTGCAAGGTTATCACGTGCTCTTAGATGCCGATTCACCTCTCCTAGCCTCAAAACATGAAAACTTTTATAGATAAATAAGGAACAAGCACGTTTGAAATAAAAGCAGCCTTGGAAAGTTCTATCAGGATAGGCAAAAGACCTCCAAATATCTGCAATAGGTTTAATGTTGCTATGACTTAGTAAGTCCGTGTTGGAGGGAATCTAAGCAATCCTCCATGCCTCTAGAGGGACTGACAGGAGGGCTGACGGTATCATGTAGTTGTGAGCAAGGCTCTCACACTTGCCGGCGAGACAGAGCTGCAACGATTCCCGGGTCTTCTTGGCACCATCAACAGCACTGAGCATTTTCACACTCCCATGACTCAGAAACCCTACTGCAAAGATGTGGCTCACGGAGGACTGCTCACACACCTTCAGAAGGCCAGAACGCCCCCAAGATCAAGAAGCCGGGAACAACCTGCAGGCTGGGCAAGCGGTGCGTGTGAGGCGTGCGTGGTGGTATGTTCCTACAGTGAAGTAATCTATAGAGCGGGATGGTGACACAGACTACTGGGACACACAGGGAAATTCGTTCATAAAATTCCAACCTCAGGAAAGAGGAACTGAGGGACAGTGGTGTCACACTGCTAACTCCTTACAGCTTTCAACACCAGAGAGTGGCGTTTTCAACAATGAGTGTAGAGCAACTCATACAAAAAGATTAACTGGATCCAGATTTCATGGTATATTAAAGATTAATCCAAAGTAGGTTGGGCATAAATGGAGAACTGTAAACCGAGAAACTTCTAGAAGAGAACACAAAAGAAAGTCTGATTGAAGTTTGGGCAAAGATGCCTCCTGTATGTCATCGAAACTAAGTATACAAGAGAAAAACAGCAAATTGTGTTTCATCAAAATTGTAAGTTGTAACCCTCTAAAGATACTAATTTTTTTAAGTTGGCAAGTCATAAATGTGAAGACACTATTTGGAGAGTATATCTGATGAAGTACTTGTACCAAAATACATAAGCAACCTTCCACTCAGTAATAGGGGAAGAAACCCATAAAAGTAAATGAAGGGTTGCTTCACGTAGCAAGATATATGGACCGAAAATAAACACAGGAAAAGAAGCTGCTAATACTAGCCATTGGAAAAGCAAATAAAAACAAAAACAAAACGAAAAAAAAAAAAAAACCAAAAAAACAAAAACACAAAACCCTCCCTCCTACTTATAAAAATGGCTAAAATTAAAAATACTGACCGTACCAAGAGATGACAAAGAAAACTGCCGAAAGGGAGCCCTTCAGATGCTGGTTGGTAGGAATGATTATACAAGTACTTCTGAATGTTTGACAGTCTCATTTAAAGAAATAATGTAAACATGGCATGTGATCAAGACTCTATGCATGTAGATAGATATCCGTCTTCGAGAACATGCACCAGCCTACTCTGCACATCTGGATGCATATCTGTACTCGTAGATGTTCGCCCACGACAGGACAATGATCACGGCTGCTTCATTTGTAAAAGCCTCAAAGCAGATCAGCACAAATATCACCCATGTGTTTACTAAAACCTGTGCACATATGTAAGGTCAGACATCTACATTATAAATCTGACTCAAAAGGAGCTATGCAAGGGATGAAACGTTGGAATGCAGCGATTCCCATTTGAGGAAGAAAATAATTGTGTGTAATAAAGGAAGCAAGGCAATGCAAGCACACCCTGTGGCCCAGTCACAGGTCACTCTGGACAGCGCAGTGGGTGCTTATCTGGGGTAGAGAGTGCGGGAAGGGAGAAGAGGCTCCGCAAGACGCATCTCTTCCTTACCGGGTCCATGCTTTTCATGACTATACACCTGTCACGACTTAGAAAATTGTCTAATCTGAATTTGTGGGGCTCCTTTAAAACTGTCAAAAGGATAAAAATAAATTCATAATGTAACAGTTCTTCAAAGGGACATGAAGCCCTTGCAGAGCCTCGTACAGACACACAAACGCAATCGTACCGTAGATATTGATCCGCACATTCTCAGACAGAGACACACACTCCGGTTTCGTGACGTCCCCGTGTCTGAACAGCCACTCTGTTGAGAGCACAGGCCAGGAGTCCAGCACCGTGAGAAATTCCAAGGGCTTCCCATGAGAACAAGCAGCAGAGCAGAATGTGTGAGGTCAGACGAACTATGAGAATCACACCCCACAGAAGCATGTGGCTTAATCGCAGCCAGTTCGATGGGTCAGCAATGGACGGGACACCCATGTGCCATTAGTGGGATGTGAACCACGGGACACAATTTAACCTGCTCTTTACTCCACCCTCCTCTGAACTATTTCATCCTTTGTTCTGATGTATCTGTTGTTGAGAATGCTATTAATTAATTCTATTAGTCCTTAGGGTGGCCCAGCCCCCCAAACAATCAAGGCAGTATCCTATAGATCTACTTAATCAGTTTTAGCACAATTACTGGGCAATCTCCCCTAATATATTTTTCTATAAACTAGTTGGTAGTTCCCAGCTGCGCTCCCCAAGTACGTGTGAGTCTCGCTTGGATTATTTCTGCCCCACCGGGTCTGTCCTCAGGAAACATTTCTCCTGTTCCATTCCATCTAATGGAGACCTCCTGCTCTCCTGTCTTCATTCTCTTTCTTTTTTTTCCCTCCTCTTCTCCTTGTAGTCCCAACATAGGTACCCCCAGCCCAGTAACAGAAACCCCACCTACCTCTATTCTCCCCAGTAATTGGCTGTAGCCACTTTTACTTAATGCATAGCTTTAAATTGGGGAGCAAGGTTGCACAACAAAGGTGGGTGTATATGAGAATCCATTCCTCTGGGGCAATCAGATATTGGGGGTCAGAATTTGGCAATTGTATATACTCTGCACCAGACCAATTCCCAGCAATATCTATTCTGAAAAATTAAGCAAGAACCTCTATTTCTCCTATGCCTGGACTTTGTTCCCAAACATATACTGTCTTTCCTAAGTAGAACATTGATGATTTCAGTGATTGATTCCTCTCCCTCCAATCCTTCACCTCCTCTGGCTCCTCCCCCTTCTCTTCTTTAAAATAGGTTCTCCATACTGGTCTTGAACCCTTCCTGTACCCTGCCATTCAAGTTGGCCTTAAACTCCTAATCAACTTCTTAAATGCTGAGAGTGCAGCCACGTACAACACTCAGCTAGTTGTTACCCTCTAGCCATATATGAACTATGTGTATGTGGTTCGTGAGTGCAGGGCAAGTGCCCTCTTTGACAGACTTGCTGTATTCCTACCAGACAGGATGGAAAGAGCTTTTACCTCCAGCTTGCTGGTGCCGTGTGGACAGAAGGGATAAGAAAAGAAGGGAATGGGATTAGGGATAGGCCTGAGTACAGGCTAAGGAAGATCGGGAAGGGAAGGCATAAGAAACAATGGTAATCCAGAGTTGCTGGGTTTAAGGTATCAGAGTAATGTGCTCGAGGAGGGTAAGTGGAAACATTCAACACAGTCACAGAAGAAACTCAGTAATTTTGGAGTCCCGGAGTGCAGGAGTTTTCGCATGTGAAATCCACAAGTAAGAGAATGTTTGAGGTTTTGCTATAAAAAAGGCCTGATTGGCAGTCTAGACATTGGTGCTGTGTTTCTTCTCACTCGGTGTGACTTCCAGCACAAACCAGAGAGAAGCATGTCAGGCCTTGTTTGCACCAAGCAGGTCCGTGCTGAGGGGTCTACAGTCAGGCACTGAGCTAAGGAACTTGAAGGAAAAAGGGGTGTTAGGGGCTAGACACAAACACATTGAAGGGGATTAAGAGCTTCTAAGGAATGTTCTAAATGTTCTAAAAATCGAAAGCACAAAACAAATAGCAGAGATATTGCGATTTAAAGCAGTGAGCCTGTAAATTAAGAGAATGCACTAAGAGCTTCTAATGCTGGGAATTTATGTGACCATTGAGAGCAGAACCCGGAAGTGAGCAATGTGCCCTAGACCATGTGCCCTCTGATCACAGACCCGGGCTAGCCAGTCCCTATGAAGACACAGGTGCAGGGAAGGTGATGGCTGCCAAAGAGAGACTGGGGAGTCATGGAAAACTATTAACATTGTTGCATAGACTTCCTTCTTGGAGGCTTTCCAAACTACACCACCTGCCTGGTAAAGATGAATAAGGTGATACAATATTACTTAAGGCTGTAAAACTAGCAAGGTTAAAGAGTCTTCACCTTGTTGATTGAAGAGGTTTTATGGTGACCTGCTCCAGAGGTAGAGGTCCATATGTAAACATCACCTGGCTGCAACTCAAGTCAGCCCAATATACCTGTCTGAGAACTTGATTAAGTACCAATATTACACACACATTTGCATATATTACACACACAAATAGACTTAGCAAATCTGCTTGTGAGTCTAGTACTTCCCTTACTATAAGATGAGGAACCACCCTTCAAAACAATAAAGGTGGTGGTAGATAAAAAGTGAGGAAAAGGAAAAAGTTATACTTCAGATAACTCCCAAGATGCTCTCTGCTCCCATAGTAAAAGTGAACCTACTCCTTGTGTAATCTGTCGCCTCAACCCTAAGATGACCATGTGACTGACTTCTGACCTGTAGATAGTGTCAGCAATAAATATTGGGCTTGGTCATAGGAAGTCTTGTAGCTTTGGGTGCTACTCTTAAAACACGTTTCTTTGACCTGCGAGCTCCCACGAGAATGCAGCATGAGAGTCCTAGGTCAAGGGCTGTCAGCTTAAACTCCCAACTGCAAACAATCAGCCTGGAGTGATTGAGCCAATACAGAAATTCTAGTCTAGCCTCTCTTCCGTGCAACAGTGGTATCCTACACCAAGTACAGCAGCACTGTCAACCCGGAGATAATAAAATTACTGCTCTTTAACCCAAGGAGATTCTATAATTATTTGTGTAAGAATAAGCAAAATAACCTTTTAATTTCTCATAGTGATGGTGTGCCAGTTAGACATTACTGTGTAACAAATCAACCCCGAAATCTGGCCATTTAAATAACAGTACATCAAACTTTTCTTATGAGCCCTAATAGCAAGTATGTTAAACTTTGTAAACTATGAAGTTTCCTTCCCAAGTACTCAGCCCTAGCTCTGCAGAATGGAAACAGCCAGGGACGGCACAAAGACAAATGAACATGGCTGTGTGCCAATAAAACTTTATTTACAAAGACTGGCAGCCGGTTCATTGGCCATCATTGTCAACCCCTCTTTTGAAAGTATAACAGGGTGTTATTGGTCACTATCCTATAGGTCAGATGGATTGTTCTGTGTGCGCAGCCAGGCTTAGCTGATCTCAGCTTGGCTCTTTCATGCACCTGCCATCAGCTGGCAGGTTAACAAGGAGCTGGCTGGCCTCCGTGGCCTCCCTTACATCTGCTGTCTTTCTGGCTGCCAGCTGGAGTGATAGAGGTGGCCGGGCCACACGTCTCTCATCATCCATCAGGCAAGCCCAGGGTTGTTCACCGAGTGGTGGCAGAGATCCAGAAGAATAAGCAAAACTATGGAGACCTTTGAGGACTCTATCAGAACAGGCACGTTCTCACTCTGTTCCATTCGGCCGACCAAAGCAAGTCAAAAGATCAGCATGTCTCTAGTGAATGGAGAACTATACTCTTCCCTTTGGTGAGAAAATGACAGTCGTCACTCAAAGGGCGGGGACATAGGACGAAGAAGTGGCATCATGTGGATATTAGGAGACCATGATTACAAGTCATTGAGTTAGAATTCCAAATAGGAACTGTTCTTCCTTCCTTCCTTCCTTCTTTCCTTCCTTCCTTCCTTCCTTCCTTTCTTTCTTTCTTTCTTCCTTCCTTCCTTCCCTCCTTCCTTTCTTTCTTTCTTTTTCTTTCTTCCTTCCTTCTTTTTTTTCCTTCCTTCCCTTCCTTCCTTAAATGCTAAGAGTCAAACTTTGGATACCTTTGCTAAATAACTGTTTATCACCGAACTCTGTCCCTAACCCTGTCTTTTCTTCTAGTCATGATGGAAATTAAATTAGAGAAAGAGCTAATGAATCCATTTTATTACTGTATGCTAGGACATCCCTGGAAAAGGAAAGACATCTTATTAACTGTGTAACAATGGGTGACACTTTTCCTGGTCATCTTCACAGTCTATGAGGGACCAACGGGATTTGCTGGTACTGCTATGGGAATGTCTCCTTCGAAGCTGGTGCTGCCAGATACCCTTCCAAAGCTCATCTCCAGAGAGGCACAGCTGGGATGAGAAGTCCTTATCACACAAGTCACCAAAGCAGCTGCCTCTACCCAGGAACCCTCTCCTTGCCCCACTCTAAGAATCCTAATTCCTAACCCAGCATATCTTAAAGCTAAAATATCTCCAGACATCTGCAACCCTTGGTCGCATGCCATAAATATGGTGTGGCCTGGTGATAATGGGTCTAGGGAGAACGGCTCTGACCCAAGCATTGGAGCAAAAAACTTGCCGTAAACACTTAGAGGGAGGGAGCTACAGGCTACACATTACTCACCAGCTGCCACAGTTGCCGGCTATATCCCACTTATCACTTCAGAGTCTGGGGGGACTCACGAAGACGTCTGAGCCAAAACCTTCCTCTTCTCAACTGTTGCAGTGCTGGAAAACCAGTCGAAATATCTTCCCTGCCTGATTTAATAGCTTCTCACAGTGATACAGCCCTGCGTCCAGTTCAATCTATTTGCAGTTTAATAGCTTACAAAAATAAGATTTCTTCCCTGCTTTTCCCAACAGATAGGACTGACTTGGGCCAGAGCATATGTTACGTGAAGCCCATCGCCGACTGCAGGAACTTAACTGCAACCTGCCCTAGAATCTGCTTTCTACCAAACCTGGCTGCGTTTCATTAAGCCTGTAAGTTGTTCTAATATTTTGCTTATGTTCTGTGAGGGTGGGGAAGGAAAAAGTGACTCTGAACTGTCTTCGTGATGGATTCAGAAACCTGCTTCTTCTCCTTCACAACTCAAAGCCTTCAGAAGCCAACTCTGTAGAAGTCACTAAGGGCATGCCTGGGCATATGTGAGGTTGACACTCTAAAGCTCTGCCAATAAACTGAGCCGGGGGCTCTGGAGTACATAAGCACCAGAGATAGTGCTTCCCTAATTCACACCTACGCTCACGACTCCTCATAAGTCAACACTGCACTAAAGTCAGATCTTTCTCAGCACCCACACAGACATTTCTGGAGTCCGCCTTCCGCTGCTCGTCTTTGGGTGATCCTCTTGCCTTTACAGTCCTGTGGCTGCACTGATGTGGTATCTTACAACAAATGTCTACCACCATGTTTGTATTACATAACCTTATGCTTCCCAGGTCAAATATCACTTCATAATTTTTGATTGCCCCTATTAAGAATAAAATAAGTATCTACCAGGTTTCAGCATCATTTACACCATATTCCCCTTTCTTCACAGAAAGCCAAATTCTCCCAACTTAGGCATATCTTTAACATATTTTGCCTTTACTGTTCCATTTCCCAGGGCAAGGACTATAAAGGACCCCTGTAACTCCCAATGTTTTCTGTTGACATAGCAGCAGCAATACCAAACATGGGCATTAGAGTCTCAGGAGAAAGTAGAACCCACATGTCTGCAGTCGTGTGGGAGGTGTAAAAGCAAAATTGTTAATAACCTCCCCAGGGTTTCAGCTCTTGTCCTGATGTTGTTGTGATTTCCTCATGGTAAAATATTTCAGTTCAGGTTTCAAAGCATAAAATAAATAGCAGGGTGTCTTAAGTTATCTCCCCAGAGTCTTGTCTTGCCACTGAGATCTACAGGTTTCTTTCACATATAACCTGGTTACAAGAGCGCAAAAGGACAATTGCCCAACAGAGACACCATTGCCACATGTAGTCGGGACATAACTTCTTTACCCAGATGACCAAACACAGGATGTTGTCTTATACCTACCTTGTTTCTCCATTGGAAGATAAGCATCCTTCTTTGAAGGTTATCTTTAACAGTCCTGTGATACTTAAGAATGACCCCAGCTGGACTTTCCCAGCATATGCCTTCCCCGGGAAAGCTTTCTCTCCATCTTGTTTGGCCAGGAAAACCTTTGCTGCCTATGTTATCATGACACTAACATCTATCCACTAAAGTTCTGCTTGCCTCTGAAGCGCACACAGAGTAGGATACATTTCCAGTATCTCTGCCACACCCCTATTTTACACTGGTATCATGCCCGCTCTGGACCACTGAGTGAGCTGCTCAGCCTCATCTGCCTGTGTTTCCTCCGGCTGCTCCTGCTCCCTCACTGCTCCCAAGTGTGTGTGTGTTTGTTTGAGAGCGTAGCTTGTCCTTTTTATTGTTTTGTTGTAGACGTGCTTTATGCTCTGAATAAAAATGTCCTTTTTGAACTATACAGCCAGTCCTGAATTTGCCTTTTTTGAATGGATGAGCAAGTGAACCCTTGTTGCTTCTTATGACTGGGGAAGTGGCCTCCCAGGGATGCTGAGCTCCTTCTAGGTCTTCCAACTAATGAGTTACAGATTCGGGGTTGGAAACCGGGTCTGCCAAGAGATTTCTTCCTAGGGTGTCGTTCCATGGCCATTCTCCACACAAAACCATGTCTTTAAGTTTGCTGAAACATCTTAAATGTGTGTGTTTGCTACAAATGAGATAGGGAAGTTAAATGTGAAAAGGGAATGAATGTATAGAGACAGTCAACTTTGAAACAGATAAAACATGCAATACTTATGCCTGATTGATAATGTATCAGTAGCTCAATATGTCATCTATTATCTACCATCTACCTATCATCTATCACTTATCTATCACCTATCACCTATCTATCACCTATCCATCACCTATCTATCACCTATCTATTACCTATCTATCATCTATCTATCACCTATCTATCATCTATTATCCATGTATCACCTACTTATTTATCATCTATTTTCTATTTCCTATCATCTATCTGTCACCTATCTATCATCTATTTCTCACCTATCAATCATCTATCTATCTCTTGTCTATCATCTATCTATCACCTATTTATCACCTATCTGTCACCTATCTATCACCTATATGTCACCTATCACCTATTTATCATCTATTATCCATCATCTACTTATCATCTATTATCTATTACCAATCATCTATCTGTCACCTATCTATCATCTATTTCTCACCTATCGATCATCTATCTATTTCCTGTCTATCATCTATCTGTCACCTATCATCTATTAATTATCATCTACATCTATCACCTATCTATCCTCTATTTATTACCTATCACCTATCTATCATCTATTACCTATTTATTACCTATCATCTACTTATCATCTATCACCTATCTATCACCTATCTATCTCCTATCTATTATCTACCTACCTCCCTCTGTGTCACCTACTTACCTATCACCCATCACCTGCCATCAGTCTATCTCCTGCCATCTGTCTATCACTATCACGTCCATGTATCTACCACATATCTATGCCTCTTCTATCCTCTTCATAAAAACAGCATTGCAAAGCTAAGTGTTTATCTTTACGGCATATCCTTTTACATTAACGGGGGTAGGGGAGGCTCATGTTTACTTGGTAAATATATCAGTTAAGAGGGTGTTTTTCTATGTTTGTTTTTGTTGTTTCTTTTGTGGGAACATTTTGTCTTTTAAAAATGTATGTACTTTAAGTGCTCAATAAAATGAACTTACCAAATTGCACGTGATATTTAATATCATTTTCAATATAAATACAGTAGCCGGAAGTTTGCTTCATGTTCCTACCCAGACAAGCCCACCTCCTCTGAAGGCAAGCTCCTGTTTGTTTCCTTCTCTCTCTCTTCTTTCTTTGTGCCCCTCCCCCTCTCTTCTTCCCTCCACCCTTCTCTCCATCCCCCCTTCTTTCTTCCCTTCCCCACAGCCTAGCTCACTTTAGTCTAGAACTTTACACTAATGGATGTACTGCGTTTCCTTTTCCTGTGTTTTCTTTCTCAGTCTCAAGCCCTTGAGACACACCAGCTGTTACAAGTGCCGGTCCTTCCTTATTTTTCATGAATAAACAGCATATTGTTTCATGCAGTTTTTAAATGGTTATACCAGAACCTTCCTATCCGTTATGATTTTAATTGCATTTGACTTGTCTCTAGTTCGAAGATATTAGAAGCAAAGTCAGGAGGAATCATTCTTCGTAGCTGCCGCTTCTGTTCATGTTTTTGTTGCTCAGGGCCTTTAGGATCAGGAGCCTGGATCAGAAGACTCGGCCTCTGTTTACCTGTGTAAAAACTGTGGCCTTTAGTGACATATAGGAATTGCACTTGTGAAATATCTCAGGAATAAGAGCTCTTCTTGCCCTTTCAGAGGGCCCGGGTTTGGTTACTTACGAGGTAGCCGAGGCCTGCCTATAATGGCAGTTCCAGGGGATCTGTGCCTTGTCCACTCTGTCAGCTGGGCATGGGTGTGGCGTACATAAACTCACAAATACACAAAGAGATAAATCACAACGTTCGAATATCCTGGTCTCTCGGTGAGGGCTGTTTGCTCGTCCCTGATAATTAAAGATGTCGAGAGCCTTCCCATGCACTCAGCAATGAACGTGTCTGTCTTGTCCGATGAACTTGTCACTATCTTCAAGCCATGGGTTCTTGTTTTATAGGTAAACCGTCTTTCTTTCATACGTTCTGAGTAGAAATCTTTGCCTTCTATTTTTTCTTTTAGTATTTTGGGACTCATCTGAGCACATCGATTCTGAAATTTTAATCCATTTGTTATTATTTTATGGTGGTGGTGTGTGTGCGTGTGTGATGTATTTTTCTGAGTCAAGGCACAAACACGCAGCAGCTTGCATGTCAAGTCAAAGGACAACTTTCAAGGGTCCATTTTTCTCTCTATTGTTTCTTCCTCCACTGTGGGTCAAACTCAGATCACCGGGCTTGCTGTTGCTTTCCAGCCTCCTCGGTGGCTCTACATGTCTTACATATAAAATCCTGGTTCACATCCGCGTTCTGAAAATATTCCCCCTACGCTTTCTTCAAGTGTTGGGTACAATTAGCATTTTTTTCTACTTTTAACAATCATTCCTGGGAACACCCAGGAGGACCTCGTGGTGCCACCACACAGAAACGAAAGCCGTTCTTTCCATGCGGTTTTAGGTTCAGCGTAGGTGTTAACGTGACTTTTTTTCTCCTGCTTTATTCATTGTCATCTTTGTCAAAAATGAACTTGCTCCATCTCCAAAATCATCAGTCCACTTCATGAGTCTACTTCCGGTATGAGCCCACAGCACACTACTCAGAGGGATCAGCTTTGCCGTAATGCTTTTAGTCAAGTAACAGAATTTCTCTGCATTTGTTTTTTTCTTCTTCAATATGTTCTGAGCGTCCTGGAGCCTTTATAGTTCTATATGTAGTTTAAAACTCATCATTTCTACTTTTATTTTAAAGCTTGTTGGGATCAATATGACTCCTATAGTTCAACCGGAAAAGAATGAAAAGCTTACCATTAATGAGGGCTTCACGTAATTTAGAAAATCCATCTCCATGCCTATGTATCTAGGCAGAAGAAGCAATACCATTGCACTACCTGATCTCAAACTGTGCAGAGGAGCCATGGCAACAAAGTACAGCACATCCAGCCGCACACGCAGGCATGTGTGGGACGGAATCGAAGACCCAGAAATTCTCTCACACTGTAAAGTGCGCCTGTGCATCTATCACGGTGTCCAAAGCAAATATTGGGAAGTAACGCAGCATCTTCAAATGCAGTGCTTAAAAAGCTAGATCTCTTCGTGCAGAAGTGCATGATTCAACCCATATCTCTCACCCCATACAAAAGTCAACTCAAAATGGACCATAGACTGTAGCATAAATCCTTCAGACTTAAAACTGACAGGAAAAACTACTGTGGGCCTGGGCTTAGGAAAAGACTTTCTTTAAACTACTCCAATGCCACAGAAGATGAAGCTAGCCATCTTTAGCAATCTTTTCTAAATACAAGTTCAGTCTGTTTGTTTGTTTGTTTGTTAATTAGTTTGGGTCATTTTTGTTGCTATTTCCTAAAGCAGAAATATGTAATTAAATTTCAAAAATTATTTTTATGATAATCACTTAAAACTACAATTCTATGTTCCATATTGTTGGCTTCAGAAACTGTCTTTACAATCAGGAACCAGCTTTATGGTCACAGGTCACCTCTGGATCTAGCAATGAGGGTGATGTCACCTATAGGCTACAGGGACCAGTACATTTGTTGCCATGACAATTGCCATACATTCCCAGCATCCACCTCTACCTGTGCCAATGGTGTGAGCTGTTTATGTCACAGCCCAAATGAAAGGGAGACTCCTCCTGACCTTTGCTCCCTCCTCCTCCTTCTCCTCCTCCTCCTCCTACTCCTCCCCCTCCTCCTCCTTCTCCTCCTCTTCCTCCTACTCCTCCCCCTCCTCCTCCTTCTTCTTCTGTTGCCCCCTTTTGTCCTTCCCCCACACCCAAATAAATCTTTCTCCCATGGAACTGTACTTGCCTGGTGTGATCTGTCCAGACAAGCCTCAACTTTAACACAAAACATATCACTTTATCACCTTAACACGTACAGAATTTGATAACCTGTAAAAATGGTAATAACTTTTACAATTATCACATTGTTAAGATTTCTAACTTCCAAGTGTTGTCCTTTTTAACCTACGGTTTATTTAACTATATATTATTTAATTTCCAAGTATTTAGAACTTTTCTTGATACCTAATACTGATGTCTAATCTGTCGCAACTCAAACATTTAATTAGGTCTGTTAAGATATATTGACAATTGTTTTTATAACTCAGAATAAAATATACATTATTTTAGCAGTCCTTGGGCTATAGAAAGGAATGCTGGCCTATTGTTGAATTAACTGCTATGTAAATGACAGTTAAGATAAAGTGGCTGTCAGTACTTTGATATTTTTGTTACTGGTTTTGTGTGTGTGTGTGAGAGAGAGAGAGAGAGAGAGAGAGAGAGAGAGAGAGAGAGGGAGGGAGGGAGGGAGGGAGGGAGGGAGAGAGGGAGAGAGGGAGAGAGAGGATCAGTTATTAAAAACAAAAGTTGCTGACATTTGTAGCAGGGGTTCAGCTTGGTGTTCATATGTGTCCCCTAAGAACTGGAGCAGGGTCTGTCTCTGTCTTCTGGATTGAATCACCTTCTCCTACCTGGACTGCCTGGTGGGGCCTCAGTGGGAGAGAATGTGCTTAGTCCTGCTGAGACTTGATGTACCCAAGGTGGTACCCAAGGGGGCTTTCTCTGAGGGGAAGGAGGGGGGATGGGAGGGAGTTTTTGAAAGGGTAGAACTGGGAGGAGAAGTGGGTTACAATTGAGATATAATGTGAATAAAAGTATAAATTGTTGAGAAACCAGAAAACAAAGTGTCAAAATGTTCAATCAAGACCCTAGTTTGTCTCTGTCTCTCCCTTTCATTGTCTAAGAGCAGGTTTCCTAATGTTTGATTGACATGGCATCTTGACCATAAATATCTAAGACCATAAATACTTAAGATCACCATGTCTTTGTGGTGAACTGAAAGTCACCATTCAAATTGTTCCAAATTATCTTTTATGTGTTTTGGGGGTCTGGCCATTGGTTTAGATTTTTGTCTCTTCCACTTTTCCCATGGGATTATTGGCAACCATCAGCCGTCATATTCAGTGGCTTTAGCTGCTGTCTTGAGTGACAGTTAAGCTGACCTAGTGGTCTTTCAGTACTTTTATTGTAATGTATTGTAAATGCTTAAGCAGTACAACATTTTTTGGATAAACATGGTAAGCAAGCAGGATGCTAGAAAGGGACAGATGATGACAGGCACTGTATGGGAGACAAACAGTTCTGATAGAGAAGACAGTTACTGATAAAAGTCCTGTAATGTCTCTTGTCACCTTTCTGATGAGACTTGGTAGACGAAGGAGATGATTTACTATATTTTGAATATTTCCCATTGCATATTACACATTGTAGATTGCATATTATATATGTACAATAGTATGTCGTCACCAAGCAGATGAAATGTCCTGCATACAGTTCCTTGGGCTGCAAGAATTCAAAGGCAACCCCCTCAAAGACAAGACAGAGAAACCTCAGTTCACATAGGGCTAGTCCAAAGAACAGGAAGGAACACACATTATTTCTCGATGAGTTGCGATTTAAGATATATTACCCTTCCGTATTCAGTCAGTTCTCCAATTCTTGTTCTATTTGCTTCCCTCTTCACCTTCTGCAAAGGTGCTGGGGATTTGAACCCAGGTCCTTGTGTTTGCACAGCAAATGCTCTAACTCAATGAGCCATTTCCCTAGCAATACAGCAAGGTGTCTTGAGAAGCAGATGCTGGTTCAAAGTCTCTTTCTTGCTTTTCTCTCTTTGCAGCAACAATGCAAAGCCAACCCTACACGCAGTCCTGGTTTGACAGCCTTGAGTACTTTGCAGCTTCCAAAGGTGTTTCACTTCCCAAAACAACAAACAACCTCCCTACAGAGAGGGAGCGGACAACAGACGGTAGAAGTTATTTCACCCGAGTTACTTTACTTCTCAAGTGAACCATTGAATTTATTGGACTTAGCTATAGGGACACAGGGCAAAACTCTGTGTTCTGTGTATATAACCCTATATACACAATATACGAGGTTACTAACAGGGACATAAATCATCTCAAAACAGTGGGTTGCAACAAAGTCACACACCATTATGGGTGACAGCCTCAGGGACATTGCACCATGGAGTTCCATCTTCTGTTAAACCTCCTATTCTCTAGAAACCACCAAGACCACACGGAGCTGGGTTGGGAGGAGGGGTGAGCAGAGCACATCAGCTTTAATCCAAGATGAGCTGTCACAGCTGACACCGGCTCCGAGTACCATGAGCTAACCCATCAGTGTCCTGCTCTGCTTACCCTGCTGCCGTGACGATGAACCAAGCATTCTCGGGGTCCACAGCTTTGGTGGCCAAGTCATGCCTGAAAGAAATAGCTAGCTATTCCTCAACATAAGGCCCAGAGAGAGCTACAGGTCCGGTGTGGTGATGGGATCTAACTGGTGGCAGGCAGGCTCTTGGAAGTGACTGTTCCTGCTAATGTGCAGAATATTCACATAGTGTTCAATGTTGGTTTATAAAAGATGACAGGAAAGGCAGAATCAAAGCATAGAGGGTCAAGTCACACTACCCATGAAGACTGTGCCTGGGGCAGCTGTGCGGTGTGGCTGGCACAGGAGGTGACTTAGGTAAAGTCAAAGAGCTGAAGTGCAGAATGCAGTTAGCACGATGAATAGTCAGGGGGAAGGAGAGTCCTTTCCCCTTTAGCATCACTGTTGACCTCACGGGAACAAGGCAAGGAAAGCAGACGCCACCATATCTGCTCAGTAACCAGTGGCAGGCTAGGAGGACGAGAGGTAGGAGCCCTAAGTATGCGCTAAGCACGATTACCAGACTCCAGAAGTGGAATGAACCTGACCATGCCCTCCCAAGACAGATGGAAGCTATGAATCCATAATGGCGGCAGCTCAGTGTGTGCACTGTGAAATGGAGAAGTTTCTGGCTTTGGGCATGCTGATCTCTGTGAATTACAATCCCCTTCTTTGGTTGGTTGTTGCTATAGTAACTAAGTAAAACAATGGATGGAGGCTCCTTGGCGAGTCCGCAGCACCTCATAACAGACTTGCTCGATGCTGAGGAAGAATGAGAAACCTGTAGTTGCCGAGGCTGATCTAGAGGCACAGTCCTTTGTACACGGTTTCTGAAACGCTGCTGAAAGACTTCCTTGGTTTCTGTCCATGGAAATGCAGATTGAGCAAGAATTTAAGGAGCCAGCTATAGCTCAGATTTCCTGGCAGGAACTCCATCCTTCCCCTAAGAGTGCAACCCCAGGGAATGGGGACAGCTCTGGGGACTGCAGTGCTTGTCAAGGTAACCGAGTAAAACTTAACATTAACAGTCTCTGCTCCTCCACCTCCCGGCACACAAGGACTGGTAACGTGCTACACACTCACTTCCTGAAAGTGTTCCGAGTCACAAAATTAAGCTTACGGGAAGAAGGTATTTAAAAACACATTGAAAGCCGATGTTGGAGGGCCTTTTCAGACCCGGAGCGGCTTTCCCACACGCATTATTTGGTAAATGGAAAATTGTCAACACCTTCCAGTCTGCCTCATGGGAAATCCTCCCATTACCTACCATTCAGATCACTTTGTATTAAGCAAATGAAATGAACTCTACGCTTCTGGGAGTGTGCATTATATTTAAACAGATGTGGCTTCCTTGACCCAGCTGTGAGCTCTCTTCAAGTACAGACTGCAGAGAGGGCATTGTGACTGCAACCTGTCACGAATTACACACGGACTGTGACGGTATCTCAGCTTCTAGGAGCTCTACCAGAGAATTCAAGAACAGACACCTCAGCGAAAGGGATCTGGGTTAATAACCAGATAACCAAAGCAACTAAGCTACTGTAGAAAAGCGGGCCATAAGTACAATTTATTACTAATGAAAGCAAGTAAGTACTAACCATTGTTAACTAATGCACAGCCCTTCTCTCGGTAGGATCTTCCCACTGCTTACCCAGTCCTTGCTGCAGCAAAAGAGATGGCAGGAGCCATGGGCTTGCTTCCTCTGACAGTTTGAAGTCACGGTTTACTGTGGGTGAGAAAAACCTGGCAGAGATCGGCTCTAGCTGTGACAAAAGTCACATGAAGCAACTGCTCAAGTTACAGCCACAGTCAGGAAGCAGGGAGCCATGTTGGTCCTCAGTTGCCTGCTTCCACTTTATATCCACTCTGGGTCCCCAAACTCTATGCTACCTGGTCTCAGTTAACCCTGCCTGCATCAGACCTCACAGAGGGAAGCCAGAGGTGTGTCTCCAAGGTGATTCAAGTGGAGTCAGGTTGAAAAGGTAGAGAAACCATCCATCACAGGCCAGGCCATTCCTGTATCAATTAGTTCTCCATCGTTGTGCCAAACTGTCTGAGAACAATCCACTGACGTCAATTCAGCTCTCTTGTTGTCCACCACACCTTGGTTCTGTTGTTTCACATCCTGTGGTAAGGACACCACGGGGTAAGGAAGCTGCTTCCCTCATGGCAGCCAAAGAAGGCAAGGGGCTGGGACAAGATATGTCAACATGGTCCCAGCAACTTCTTTCCTTCCAATGGGCCCCCTTGCTAATAGACTAATGAGCTATGAATACACCCATACGTGTCTGTAAAGTGAGAGCCCTCGTGGCCCAATCCTGTCCAAGGCTCTGGTCCTAAATATTGCTGTGCTGAAAATCAGGTCCTCAATACATATGGCACGGGGAAATGCATCATACCCCAAACCCACTAATACTCTCAACAGAGATCCAAACTCCTGTGTTGTTTACAATGAGCACATAGCTTTGTTAAATATTTCTCCATATAACGCTGGATACTCTAGAGAACCCAAAGCATTCTTTTGAAATCAGAAGTTTAGGGAGGGGATGCTTTCTTAAACCCCAAAGCAGAGCCTTGTTCAAACCTTTCTTCATGGTAAGCTGTCCTTATAAATATGTTCATGCATGTGATGCCTTTCAAGGGGACCATTAATTTCCTCTTCTGGGCCTCCCCAGGAACTCTGACAATCTCTTCTTTGTTACACAAATCTGAATGTTTTTTCTTCTGAAATTCCCTTTGGATGCAAACTTTATGAGTAACTATAATAAAAAGAAAAAAAAACTATTACATTCATGAGACAGAGCATGTGCAGATGAGGCTCTGTCTCAGGAAATGCTCCCCCACACTTCGTGGGGAGAGAGGGAGTCTGGCTTCTCACCATGTGTAAACGCATAAAACAATGACTGCTTACCTTCTCTCTCTTCGATTTGGAGAACACAGAGCCCATTCCTTCCCGAGGTAGATTACTTAGGAACACTTATTAGTAGGTGACTTATCCAAATAATAGAACATCCCGTAAAACCGGCACCATGTTTAGCCAATAAATAAAAAGTCAGTACAGCTCGAGATCACAAACTGTATCACCTCACACAATCCTTCCATAATCCTCCAGATACATAAGCTAATTCTCTCTCTCTCTCTCTCTCTCTCTCTCTCTCTCTCTCTATCTATCTATCTCTCTCTCTCTCTCACTCTCTCCAACATAAAAGAATGAAAGGAAAATAGAGAAAAGCATCCCAAAAGCAAAGCTCTTAAAAGTCTTCCCTCCAAGGATCAGTTTGGAGCTCGAGTAAACCACTCACAGGGCCACACGGCAGTCGAAGGTTATCTTTTGTTTGTTGTTTTTCATCTGCCCTTGTGGTTGTGGAACGTGCACAGGCTTTTCCTTTCTCTGGACGCTGGCTACCTGGGGCCTGTGGACAGAACCCAGGAGGTACTTCCTCGGGCTCAATGACATCGGAGATTTTAGCCACACGTTGTGGGGACAATTGCATGAAGTAATTGCCAGGTCAAGCTGACCGTTTACCCTCAGTCGCCAGCCCGTCACACTGCAGTGGGAGATCTGAAAATATCTAGGTTTTCTTCCAAAAAGCCACTGTGGGTATAAAGCTCCTTAAAACATGCTATGGAGGGCCCAGTTCTATTTTTAAAAAAAATCCAGTTCTAAAGAGAATGGAGTGGATGATACATTCCTAAGTTTGTATCTCTCTGCCCCGTATCACAATATCTCCCAGAAACTCTGATTTAGACAAACTGGCTCCCGTTCTGAATATCTGCTTTTATTTGTAATCCAGGTTTTCAATCAAACTCCACCGTTGGTGGAAGTGCACTGTTGCTGGCCAGCACTGGATGTAAAATTCCATCATGGACGTGGCAAAGAAGCGGTAAGTTAAGTCTGCGAGGCCTGTGGCAGTAACTTACTTTGTCTGTGGTTTCTACTTTGTCAGACTCTGTGGAGCCATGAATCTATCTTGTCCTTAAAAAACCGAAGGAGGGAGCTTTTAAAATAAATGTAATGCTAAATTTATGTGCCCCGGGAGCAGCGTATCAAGGCCCCTGGACTGATTAGACCCAGATGTGTGTAACAGTGTCCGTGTTATAGCCCGACTGCAGGTGTGGGAATAGATCCCTTCCCTGGGACCCTCAGCAGTCTGCTCGGTGGTTTCCTCTGGCTCCCACTTCGGAGTTTTCAATTAACACTACAATAGCATTGTTGTTCTCCTGTATTAGATCATATGTCATGTAAATGAACTTGAGAATACAGTTAGACCTGACAAGGTGATTTAGGCCAAGGATACATGTGTTCAGTATTATAACTTGATTGAGGTTAAATAATAATAATAAAAAAGCCCTGACATGCTATAACGTTTTTATTATTTGGCTTATCAGTGGATTTTCACATTATGCTTTCATAAAACAAAATGTCATTTATAGCGGGGCGAGCCGCTTATGAAAAGTGAGACACACGCCGACCCATAAATGACTGATATGATTAGTCCCAGATCGGACAGGTTTATATGGCCGCCACAGCACCTGGAAGCGCTCTGTGCTGTCCCTTTCTGTATTGTTTTTAACTTGCCTTCTTCTATTTTCCAAACTTCATGCTTCTTTACCTCCTTCTTTCACGGACAGAAGCGCTACCCACATAATAGCCCCTGCCGGTAAGCACAGTGGTTATAGCTGCATTCCCCTCGGAGGTTGGGACCATATTCCTCCGTCCCCGGGGTGTGATGATCCGTGCAAGAGAGTCAGACTCACTAAAGCAGGGCCTGAGCTCTCTGAACTGGACGCCAAGCTTATCAGGGCAGGAAACTTATCTTAAAGTGCCACCGGCACTGCCTATCCCATGAGTAAGGACCAGTAAAAGCCTTCCGTACATCCCCCAGGACATTCGCAGCCCTCGTGAATGCTGGCGGATGGAGCGCCGCACAGAGCTCAGCCTCCACGTTGCTCATCCCTGCCTTGCTGCTCAGTCTCTTAGAGAGCAGACCCTGCAGTAAGTCAGCTCAATAAAACCTACTCCGGGAAGGCGGCACCTGGGGAAAGCTTTATGCCCAGCGAGTACATGCATTACAAGAACTAGGGAAGATTGGGCTCGTTTGTTCTGGTAGCCTTAATAAGCTTCTTTGCATGGATTACCAATCTTTACAACACGCCCAGGCAATGATTCAGAGTAGCTTATATGGATGAAGGAGAAAGAACGGAAGATGTAGTTAGCCCTGAGATCTCCACCTGTGCCTCTCTGTGGACATAGCAAATGGCCTGAGAGCCAGTGTACACGTGCGGTTTGAAGGTAGCAATGACTGTTTGGATGTAGGAATATTTCACTGTAGCTACAAACCTGGATGCAGGGCATAATTACAAACACTTTGATGAATGACTAAAGAGGCTCAGTGTAACTATCTGTAAAATAACCACAAAGGGAATTGGGATGGATGAGTTCTTAGCTTAAAGGAATAAAGTGTTGGTAAATCTGTGTTATAGACACATTAATTCTGGCTCTTAGGCAGCCATGCTGAGCCTCTGTGGGACACCAGACATTGTATGAGACCAGCTGGGTGTGAAGATGAAAAAGCACACAGTCAGTCCTTTTCTCAAAGGTGATTGTACATTAAGTCTCAGCTCCAGAAACAAATCTATTAGTTCAATAATAGAGATGCGTGGAATATCAAAGAAAATGAACCTCGGCCCTGTAAGATGGCTCTCCATGTAGAAAGAAGTTTGCAACCAAACCTACCAAGTCAGGTTTGGTCTCAAAGACCCACCCAGTGGAGGGCTCGAATTACCCCTAAGAAGGTGTCCCAAACCCTCACACAAGCAAAGTGACAGATACATGCACACATACACAAGCACATATATGTATACACATGAATGCACACACACATACTTTTAAAATGCAATACAGTTTTGACAAAAGAAAAAGAAAGCTCACAAAATAACCAAGCAAACCAAACACCTATGAGCAGAACTTCATAACCTCAGAGGAATCTTCTGAACGCAGAGGGAGCTCCGAGTGACTGGAGTCACTCAAGAAAAGACAGAGCTAGGAAGCGTAGAAGTCGCCGGCAGCACCGACAGAAATGGCTGAGCACAGGAAATATATGTCTCCCCCATACTCTTCCAGGATGCCCCAAGTATATTCAGCGTTCACTCTGAAACTTAATTTTTATTAAGTTATCTGGATGGACCCATGCAGATCTTCCCAGAACATTATCACAGGCTTATGATCTATAAAACAGGACAGAACTGTCCCCGTGTGCAACGACAAAATGTGGCCCATATTTTTGCCAAGATGTATCAGCATTATGAATATAAATATTCCACACTAGATGACCCCCCCACACACATATTACTGCAATGTACTCTCCCTCCCCCAACCAGTGACGTCCATAAACATGAAGAAAATGGGAAATAGTGATCTCATGGGTGTGGACTAGCGTTCTAAACACAATTCTCTGTCTCTTACCTTCCCAAGTCGCTTTCTACAAGCTAAGGTTCTGTGTTAAATGTGGAATTGTGACAAAGAAACTGTTTTTAATTTTTGAGACAGAGTCGTACACTGTAGCCCTGGCTGTCCTGGAACTCACTATATGAATCTTGCTGGCTTTGAATGTATGGGGACACACTTGCCTGTCTTCTGAGGCTAGGATTAAAGGTTTGTGCCACCATGTCTGGCCCAGTCACACCACAGTCCATTACTGAGGATGGTCAAGGCAGGAACCTGGATGCAGGAGCTGATGCAGAAGCCATAGGGGTAGAGGTGCTGCTTATGATTGGCTCCTTCTCACTTGTTCTGCTTTCTTATAGCACCCAGAACCAGCAGCCAGTGAATGGCACCATTTAGAACAGACTGAGCCCTCATGGATCAAGAAAAGTAAGAGAAAAAGTATGGAGTGGGTAGCAAGTAAGAAATAAGCAGATTTAAGCAAAGAAACACTGTCCTCTCTCAGAGTGGTACACAGCTCTCTGGCATCCATAGGAGGGAGGGCTTTCTGTTCACAGAAGAGCAATACAGTTCTCACACACTGGGGAGAACCCAGTACTGAGGCCATTAAGGTATTAATTGAAGGGCTGGAGAAATGTTTCCACACCTGAGGGCACCTGTACTCTCCCAGAAGACTGGAGTTCAATTCCTGGCATCTACATCAGGTAGCTAACAGCCGCCTGTACCTCCAGCTTCAGAAGAGGGAACCTAGGCTTTCTTCTGGCCTACACAGGTTTATGTGCGCACATACACACACGCATGCACACACACACACACACACAGAGAGAGAGAAAGAGAGAGAGAGAGAGAGAGAGAGAGAGAGAGAGAGAGAGAGAGAATTACACACAAATGAAAATTAAGCATTTTACTGGAGCAGTGGGGGCACATGCCTTTATTCCTAGCACCTGGGACCTCTGAGTTCAAGGTCACCCTGGTCTACAGAGTAAGTTCCATGACAGCCAAAGCTACATTTTTGTTTCTAAAATCCAAAAAATTTAATAAAATAAATAAAAATATTTTAAAAGTATTGTGAACCTCCAAATCTCTGAAATCTCTATTTTTTTTCTTTTTGTCTGTCTCTTTCTTGCCCTTCGCTCTGTGTTTGTCTGTCTGTCTCTGTCCCTGTCCTCTGTGTGTGTGTGTGTGTGTGTGCATGCACACACACATGTACACATGCACATGTAAACACATTATATCAAAAATATAAGGCTTGAATGTCTGAGAGATGATATGAGATATAACTTTGAATGTCTGGAATGAGATGAAGCAATCTGGTTTTCTGAGTAGAGAGAGCTTGCTTAAGATTGTGCTAGTGGAACTTGTAACAAAAATGTTTCTATACTTTAAAATAATGATTATCAGCGTTGGTTGTGGCCAACTGTGTAGCAAGACACATGTAAAATGGGGCACAACCCACGGAAGTGTAACAGATATCTTTGAATCTCCAAACTCGAGTTAACTAGGGCACTGAGTGAATGGAAATATTGATCCATGCCATGAGAGAACATGTATCTCTTTAAAACCGGAAGACAATGAAGGACACCTTTTCCTTTTATTAGCTTTCATTCTAATCTGCGTGCAAGAAAACACAGCCAAGAAGCATTTGGGTGCAACATTGTAAGTGTTAAAGTAAAGCAACAGCAGGGTTTGCAGAAGCAGTTACAATCAGAAACTGTCTTTAAAACTTGCTGTTCTGACTTCGACTTCCTCCTCCTCCTTGTTTTCTTCTTTTTTCTTCCTCCTCCTCTTCCTCCTTTTCTTATTCCCTTCTTATTGACCCATCTTCCTGTCTCGTCCCTGTGAGCTCCTGTTTACAGCCTCCCACGCCTCTTTTCCGGGTGCACACCCCCTTCATCGGCAATCTGGCTCATTCATTTGGTGTCTAAATGCTAGGCACAGATCCACCAGTTGTGCCTAGTTCTCATTCCAAAACCCACTCCTCAAAGCAGGAAGCAGCCCTGCCTGTTACGTGACCATCTCCGCTCGGCTCCCCTGCTTCCGATGATCACACTGGCATGCCTAACCGCTGTGTAGTGAGTGTACACTTACAAGTTGCCTTCCTCTTGCCAGTTGATCCTGTGCCTATCAGACCCTGGTCAGGGGCCCGTGTCTCCTTTCTATGATCCTATACATCGGTGCTGTCACTGTGGCCTCAGAACAAAGACCTTGCTTTGTAACTGCGGTAGTCCTGTGTTCCCGGGCTTACTGCAACAACAATCAGACACTCTCCCCATCTGTAGTGCTCCACTCTTAACTCCCCCCCACCCCCGACCCCCACTTGGTGGCATCAGATATTGAAACTCTGCTAATGACCCTTTCTGAGGCTCCCACATTCTGGAGGACTAGCTCGCAACCCTCCTCCCTCCACTGGTTTTCCTCATCCTTCTGTATTTCAGCCAGAGGGAATTGCTGGCTTTTCCCCTTAGCCTGTGTCATGTATCTCATTCCGTCGCATTCTTTATCTCCAGCCCCCTCCGCCAGAAATCTGTCTGGTTCTGTGGGGTCACACGGGGAGGTATAATTCCTAGGCTTCACCTCCCTTCCCCCACCTGATGGCAGTGCTATGTGGGAGGTGGGAGGAGGAGCCAAGAAAGTGCAAAAGAAGGCCTCTTTGCCAACCGGCTGGCAGCTGTAGCTTTCCCAAGCACTGCCTGAAAAGACTTGGCCACCTCAACAACTGGGAGTCAAAGTGGTTCCATCAAAATCGCAGGTGTTTCCGAGGACTATCCAGTGGAGACCAGAGAAAGACACAGAGCTGGAAAGGAAAACCTGCCGCTTCATTCTTCCTGCCTCTGGACACCGACACAAAAGTGGGAGCAATCTGGATGATTCAGCTGGATAAGCAGGAGACACGCCCCTGCCCCATGCGTGTTTCAGCCCATGCCTTGCCCACCCATTGCTTCATGCTGCACTGATGCTCTTGGCAGGTCCCCTTTCTCATCACACTCAAGGTCTGCTTCCCTATGTATATCCGACCTAAGCCCAGGTCATGGCTGGAACCAGCTTGGTACGGAAGGCTGATAGTACAATGCCTTTCTGACTTCCCAGAATCCTCCTCACTGTGACTTTGACATGAGCATAGGTCTCAAAGCCAATTGTCCTGGGTCAGCAAATTCTCTCAGTTAACAAGCCTGGCTATTTTCTCCTTCCACGGTGCAGAGTGTAAAGAACTTACCACCACAACCCAGGAGCCTCGGTGTAGCGCCTGAATCAGCCGGAAAGCTGGCTAGCGGTGTGGGCTTTCTCAGACACTGGGCCTGGGCTTAGGCAGGTAGATGGAGTCATCTGTGCTCTGTACAGACTCCGCCTTCCGAAAGACCAGCTCGACTATGATGTCATGGCAGTAACGGTCTTGGGGAAAGAGGACAAACACACGGGAGTACTTGAAGCCTGGGCTCTGGAGGGAAATGGTGCTGACTGCCCTCACGTTTCTAAGATCAACAAGAACGAAGTAGCATCAGAGGTTGGAGAAGAGACTCTGCTCCCTCTTAAAGAGGTTTCAATGCTGCCCACAGTGGGGAGGGACAATAGATGTGTTCATCAGCTGAGAAAATGCTAGGCGGAGTCCACTTACAGATCATTGCTCATATAGACCTGTGTCCTCCGAGCTGAGCCCAACATCAGAACCCCAGCAGCAAGTGCTCTGTGCACTGACATACATCCAACAATTCACTGTGCTGTGCACTGACATACATCCAACAACCCACTGTGCTGTGCACACTGACCTACATCCAACAACCCAGTGTGCTGTGCACACCAACATACATCCAACAACCCACTGTGCTGTGCACACCAACATACATCCAACAACCCACTGTGCTGTGCACACCAACATACATCCAACAACCCACTGTGCTGTGCACACCGACATACATCCAACAACCCACTGTGCTGTGTACTGACATACATCCAACAACCCACTGTGCTGTGCACACCAACATACATCCAACAACCCACTGTGCTGTGCACTGACATACATCCAACAACCCACTGTGCTGTGCACACTGACCTACATCCAACAACCCACTGTGCTGTGCACAGCGACATACATCCAACAACCCACTGTGCTGTGCACTGACATACATCCAACAACCCACTGTGCTGTGCACACCGATATACATCCAACAACCCACTGTGCTGTGCACACTGACCTACATCCAACAACCCACTGTGCTGTGCACACTGACCTACATCCAACAACCCACTGTGCTGTGCACACCGACATACATCCAACAACCCACTGTGCTGTGCACTGACATACATCCAACAACCCACTGTGCTGTGCACACCGATATACATCCAACAACCCACTGTGCTGTGCACACCGATATAAATCCAAGAACGGACAACAAGGTCATAGATGGAGAGGGCTTAGATAGGAAGTGAACATGGGTGTCAGAGTCTAAGGCCAGAAGTTGAGGGCAAGAGTCACAATATGAGACCAAGCAGAATAAACTGATGAACCGGTAATAGCCAGAATCAACAGATGTCAGAAGTAAAACCTCGAAGAAGACCCGTGTAAGAAAGACCCACGGTCTACAAAAGTTCCTCAGGTATAGTAAGGCAAGTTGACTTTTGTTCACACATGAACAGCAGAGTAACAGCTGGCTGAAAATGAGAAGTCTGTACTGACTGTGTGAGTGGATCACTGTATTGTCCTGCAGCCATATGGTAAAGAAGATTCACTGTGTTGGGTGCCAGTCCTTGCATCTTGGCAACTGGACCAGTGACCCTATCATGAAGTTCCAAGTACTCAATAAGTTTATTCACTGGCTGACTCCATGACTAAATACCTGCAGTAAACATCTGTCTGAAACCCAGGATACTCCATCCCCAGCATTGGGAGACAAGGGGGGAAAGTCAAATCTACAAGGACAATTTTGCCAGCAAAGAGCATGTGGGTCCTGAACTCTTTCTTACAGCTCAGGTCTTTAAAATCATTGACTTGATCAGCCTCACCCTCGGTCTCTGGGATTTCATGTAACGGTCACTTAGTAATGCTGACATACTGAATTTCATTTTCAGTGGCCCAGAAACAACACTAACGAACGTAACCGAAACAAAGGCACAGTCACGTCTGCACATCTGTCCGGGCTCCACAGACTCACAGAGAATGAGAACCTGTGCTGGAGGCGCCTTGGAGGGGCTGCTTCCGTGCTCCCAAAGTGATGAACACTCCACCTTCCACAAGCACGAATGCAAACGGGAAGGTGCATGGCCTCCTACGAAGGTTCGTGATGACTCATGTAAGATATCCTCAACCTCTTCCACACAGCTGTCAGAGAAAGGCCCTCACCCTGAAGCTTTTCTCTAGGGTTCCGGGAGTTCTGTGGGTTGTATTTATTTGTTTGTTTGTTTGTTTGTTTGTTTGTTTGTTTATTTATTTATTGGCGACAAATGACAGAATTGAGGGACTGGAGAGATGGCCCAGCAGTTAGCATGAGGGAAGGGCACTGTTCTTGGAGAGGACTCGGTCACAGCACCTGGGGAACTGATGCCATGTTCTGGCTTCTGCAGGCAGCGTACATATACAGTACACAGACACATGGGCAAAAATCCATACACATACAAATAAACACATACATTTAAATAGAGTCTATGTTTGTAAAATTATGGTTCCAAACACAATGGCAGTATTCCTAAACAGATGACCGTGCTGATGATCTAAACACCTGCTCTTTGTCTTCCTCCAGAATTTTTTTTTTTTTTTTGGAAGCAGGTAGTCCCCTGTCATCATGAGAAAGGGACCAGCAAACACCCTGGAGAATTAGAAATGTCCCCATCTTGAGGACCACTAGAAAGTAAGCCTATCCTAACAGAGGCCACTGTTGTGTGTCATGTGGTGTGAAGGTGTCTGCAGTGGGAAGCCTCCCCAAAGGGATGGGAGTCTCAGTGGGAATCTCCAGCCGGATCTTCCAGCCGTTTCTCTTGGATGTCATAGATGTAGATTTGACGCCACTCCATGATCAGTCTGTTGCGTGTTGTTTGCTCTTTAACCTTTGCCCGGTACATATTTAATAAACCCTCTCTCGACATTGGAAGTCCGGCTGTCTGTCAGAGATGATCCTCTATACAGGGCACCATGAAGCCTCTGGGAGGTATCGGCATTAGAGTCATTAGCTGGTCCCAAAGTGATCAGTGATGGTGACTTTAATCACTTTTCATCAGTCGGAGGAATCGATGGTGTGCATTCCTTCTTGAGGCGTTAGCGTGTGTGAGCCGTGTGGTTACACGTCTTACAGTCTCACACACAGGACACTCTCTAGCACTGTACAACAACCTCACATTGCTAAGTGACATTTATGTAAATGTTACAAAAAAAAAAAAACCTTCTTTCCATTCTTTCTTCGCTCTTTGTTAGTTTTCATGAGATCAAATGCTTGGACAGACTCGGCTGCTAACGTGTCTTTATGAGTGGGGTTCTATCGGGATATCTTGCTATCTTGCCTTTTCAAAACTGGACTGAAAACCTTTCAGGATACTCATTCTTTCCCAACTCACATCCCAAGGCATAAGAATCACACCAAAGGGTAGAAAGTTAACAGCAATGTAGTTATATATCTATGTGGGTGTCTTTTCAAACTTTTGATTCATGTTAGGAAATCTGAAAATTGCTTCATCAGATTTTCATAAAAAGCAAATAATTCTGCCAAAATCACAGCATTGTGATATAAATATGGGTATTGACAACTTGAGGGAGACTATTCAACCATCAATCTAATTAATGACTCCTCCTCTTGGCATGCTGATCGATGGCCATTGGGTGCCCTAAGAGCGGACTGCTGGGGGGCTTGGACAGTGGAGTAAGCTAATAGTCGGACGATCAAATGGAGTGTGAATTTATAGAGATAAACCGTCATGCTTTAACTGCATCTAACCCCCAACATGTGAAATATTCTGAGCTGCCGAGACACATGAACGAAGACTGGTCTAATTATAGAGCTGACTTTGAACCTAACCAGACAGTGACAGAGATGGTGACAGAAAGACGAGGGAATGTGCAGAGGGAGAGGGGGAGAAACATATGGGCACATTAGATCTACACATAAGAAATAGCCCAGAATGGTGGTCCACGCCTTGAGAAGCAGCGGCAGGAGAATGGCCATAAGTTCAAGGCCAGCTTGACAATGTAATGAGTCTCAGGCCAGCCTGAATTATAATGTGAGACTGTCTCAATAAAAATAAATAAATAGTAAGTGAATTAACAAATAATAAATGTTAAAAACCACAAAGTTGTTCCAGCAAACATTTACTCCAAATTAATAGCAGAAATAGCAGTGTCTGGTTTCCTTCTTTAATACTGTATTAGTTAAGAATTCCGAGGACCCAGCTATACCACTCCTGGGCATACACCCAAAAGATGCTCCAACATCTAACAAGGACACATCCCCCATTATGCTCATAGTAGTCTTATTTATAAGAGCCAGAAGCTGGAAAGAACCGTTGTCCTTTAACAGAGGAATGGATACAGAAATTGTGGTACATTTACACAATGGAATACTACTCAGCTCATTAAAAACAATGACTTCATGAAATTCTTAAGCAAATGGATGGAACCAAACAATATCATACTGAGTGAGGTAACCTAGTCACAAAAGAACACACATGATATGCACTCACTGATAAGTGGATATTATCCCAAAAGCTCAGAATACCCACGATAAAACTCACAGACCACACAAAGCTTAAGAAGAAGGAAGACCAAAGTGTGGATGCTTCCGTCCTACTTAGAATGGAAAACAAAATAATCACAGGATGTAGAGAGTGGGAAGGACTTGGGATGAAGAAAGGAGGGTGAGGGCAAAAGGCTTAATCGGGTGTGGGAGGAAAAAGAGGAGATGTGCAGAGGGTCAGGAAATTAAACAGAGTGTGTAACAATGGGAGATGGGGAACTGGGGGTTGCAAACAGAAAGTCCCAGACACCAGGAAGGCAAGAGCCTCCCAGGACCCAATGGAGGTGAAATTAGCTGAAGTGCCCAACAAAAGGGAGAGAGAACCTGTAAAGACCATATCTGGAGGTTAGGCAGGGCCTACAGTTGAGAGATGTGGCCACCCTTCTCAAAGATTTTAACTCAAAATTGTTTCTGTCTAAACGAATTACAGGGACAAAAAATGGAGCAGAGACCGAAGGAAATTTCGGCCATCCAGAAACTACCCCACCTGAAGATCCATCCCATATTCTGCCACCAAACCCAGTCACGATTTGCTGATGCCAAGAAGTGCTTGTTGACAGGAGCCTGATATGGATGTCTCCTGAGAGGCTCTGCCAGAGCCTCACCGATAGAGATGCATGTTCTTGCAGCCAACCATCAGACTGAGCACAGAGACCCCGGTGGAGGCTTTAGGGGAAGGACTGAAGGAGCTGAAGGGTTGCAACCCCATAAAAAGAACAACAGTATTAACCAACCAAACTCCTCCAGAGCTCCCCGGGACTAAACCACCAGCCAAAGAGTACACATGGGGGGAGGGGAATTCATGGCTCTAGCTGCACATGTAGCAGAGGATGGCCTTGTCGGGCATCAGTGGGAGGGGAGGCCCTTGATCCTGTGAAGGCTGAATGCCCCAGTGTAGGGAGTTCCAGGGCAGTGAGGCAGGAGTGGGTGGGTGGGTGGAAGAGCATCCTCATAGAAGCAGGGGCAAGGGGTAGGATAGGAGGTTGAGGAGGGGTAAACAGGAAGCGGGTAACATTTAAAATGTAAATTGAATAACTAATAAAACCTTTAAAAAATTCTCCGCAGAAATGGAAATGGCAGATATAGATATGGCCACATAAGAAGGTACATATTGTACTAAGTCATTCGTGTGATTACTGAGGTGCAGGAGTCCCATGATACACTGTCTCTAAGCTGGAGATCTAAGGAATCCAGAGTCCAATTCTGTCTGGGTCGAAAGGCCTGAGAGGCAGGAGAGCGAGAGGGATAACTACCCCAGCCTGTGGTTCTCTGCGATAACTTTCAGAATCCAAGGCCCGACAGCCTGAAGTGCTGATGTCTGGGGCCAGGAGACCTCCCTGTAGAGGCAGAAAGCAAATACACCTTTGTCCTTTATTCTATCCGACAGGCTAGAGGGCACCTGCCACATCAGAAACTGTCTATCCTTACTGAGTCTATTGATTCTGGAAGTAACCCCCCAAAAATAGCGCTTTCCCATCTAGACCCCCTTTAATGCAGCCGAGCTGACACTTAAATAAAGCATACCAACCAGGTGCTTACCTCCTCCAAGGACGGGACCCATGCTGTGCTTTGACAACGCAGACCCCATTGGGTGGGATGAGCAGTCAGAGCAAGAAACTGTGGCTGCATCCATCCTGGTTAGACGCTGCTCAGTTCAGTAAGTGCTTATTACTGTCTGTCTTGCCCCTGCGCTCGGATCCCAAAGTCAGAAAATCCAAAACAAAACAACAAAAGCATCAGAGCAATTGATGGGATTCCCGTGGAGGTACAGAACTATTTGCATAACAAATGTTAACAGAACACAAGAACTATCCGGGTCAGAGAGGTCAGCAGATAAGCAGCGGCCATAAGAGGAGGAAGGGTCTCACGCAAGGCTTTGAAGGGTGAATAAGAGTTCAAAGATGAAACTTGAAGGTGCTTTACAGATGAATGGAGTATCATGTGAGGAAGTACATGGACAGAAAGAGTGAGCCACTGGACACAAGCAGAGGGTTCAATTAGAGTCAAGAATGTGTGAGTGTGTGTGTGTGTGTGTGTGTGTGTGTGTGTGTGTGTGTGTGTGTGACTAAGTACTTGCCTTCAAGCGAAGAACCTGAGTTCAATGTCTGGAGACTGCTAAGTAAATCCGCCATTCAGGGTGGTGTGAATTTTCATCCCTGCACTAGAACCTGGAACTAGACAGAAGGATCCTTGGGTGCTCATTGGCCAGCAGACCTCCCTTTCACGTACATGTGCACACACATACACTTAAACACACATGTGAGCAAACAAAAAAACAAGTATTTTAATTAAAAAAACAAAAACAAAGATACTGATCCTGAAGCCAATGGGGTCAGACTAACGTTCCGGAAGTGAGGGCTAGGGAAGTCTGGGCAGAAACTGTTCATGCAGACTCACGGACTGGGAGGAGCCTCCTGTCCCGGACCATGTCTGAGAACCGTGCAGTACAGTGGCCACTAAGGTGGGAAACCACTTGCTTTCCATAGAGTGGAGGAACATTACAGAGCAACTCATGTTAAAAACCAAATCTACAAAACCCAACACACACTATAAAGTTTAGGGCCTGTCGGAGAAGAAAATGGTTGTTTCCTGTCCCTCAGCCGATAGGTCACTTAGAGGCCCCATGACACACAGTATTACTTAACACTAAGCCAGCCAAGAGTACTCACTAAGTAAATGGAAGATCAGTGATTGTCCTTGCCCTCAGATCCATGCCCTTGTGGATTTGCAAATCATGCTCATTAATTTATCTCTTTTAATAGGAAACAGTTAACTTAAAATACTGTAAAGCAATCAGACTGAGTTTGTTTAAATGTTTTTTCTATAAGTCAGACTTTTATTTAGTCGTGTTGCCCTCTACCCCAATTAATCCAAATCAGTGGGCTTTTACGGTAATTGGGAGTTCTGCAGCGCCATTTTCTCTGACCCTGTGCAAGCCTGAGGTGACACATGGAACCTTGCCAGGCATGGGTACCTTCCGTGTCTCCTCTGCTCTCCCCACACACAATAGAAGTTTACATAGCCAAGTTCCAGCGATCTCCACAAATGCCCCCTCTTGCCTTTGATGTCTATATTCGAACTCTTCTCCTTTCCTAACAGTCTTTACCGAACAAATCCTTAAAGAGAAATGGAGCAATGCCTCTCAGTCTTCATTTTTATCCACGAACCGCAAGGCTATTCTGCTCAGCCTCTTGCATGCCTTGTTCAACCAGACACAGGAAAGCCCTGTCCAAACAGTTTCTCTTCCATTGCTACCTTACCACACCCAAACTGGCAGCCCTCACCTCCGCTGGTCCACGCTGATGTAAGGGACCCCGTCTCAGCATTTCCTGCCTCTAATGCTGCCTTCTTAAACTTTCTCCACACACAATCTCTTTAGTCCTGAGAAACTTGTATGTGACCACAAATGCACTGATATTCAATATAGGTACACATAAATCAAACATTGTCTGGTAATGGAGCATAAATATGTTTATTTTAATATGATTGATTGGTTTACATAATACACATATAATTCACTATTTATTAAAAATAAAGGTGACTCTGCATACTAATGGGATGGAGGTTCTTGTTTGTCTAAATCCAATACGATGTACAAATGCTGACAGAACATGAAGGTCATGAGACGTTGCAATTAAGAGAGCTTCTGATTGGGTAACGGTCAAAAAGCAGCTCTAACGCAAACATGTAACGAGTCCAAGCTGTTGCTGGCAGAAGTCATCAACTATACAATGTATAGGAGTTGGGGCTGGGCAGATGTCTCAATGAGGAGCACTGGGGACCCTTGAGGGGACCTGACTTTACTTCCTCACATCCACACAGCATTCTACACCTTCCTCTGGCCTCCCCAGACACTGCACACATGGGGTCGACCTGTGTGCTGGCACTCAAAACACCCATAGACGCAAAATAAAATCATCTCTTATAGTTATTAAAGGTGTGGTAACTGGGGGATGACGTGGTAAGAAACGATGGTAGAGAGAGACGTCTTCGTTTCTGCTACCTACACCAGATATTTCTGTCTGGGCAGAAAACTGTGTGTGCACTCAGAACAGTAGAGCTCACAGCAGTGTTGTGTTGGAGCTTGTGGGTCCAGGGATCGTCCCCCGGCAGTGTGGGACATAAGAGAAGCACAGAGCAGCATGCTGTGTGCCGACAACTTAGACTGTAGGGAGCCCCATGATGCCGTCTGCTAGCAACTCCTTAGACGCGCTACACTTGCTTTAGAACTGACTTTTGACCAATCAGAGGCCCCATTACTGTTGCCACGTCTCATGACCTCCATATTGAGTCTGGAAACACCACATTCGGTCACAACCCACAATTCACAAATCCATCTTGAACTCAGAGGGTTTTTTTTTTTTTTCCTCTCACTAGAAAGTAAATTTGGCTAGGTGATTTCTCTTGGTAGCCCCAAAGCCACTCAGAGATTTGGTGTTCTTTACAAGGACAAATACAAACTCATTCTTATGGTCCAAATGTCCTTTTATCATATAGTCCCAAATCCCGTTCCGAACATGTTCCCAGTTCTGTTCTTCTGCACGTTGTATGTCCTCGATGCCTAGAATTCTCTTCAACTAGCAAGCCCAGAAATACCCCCACATTGACCACAGGAAAGGGGGTGTTTACAGTGATAAGCGTGGGCTTCAGAGTGTTGAAACAGACCTGTGAGTCCAAGGGAGCTCCACCTGCCTCCCTACTCTGGCCCCCTTCTTGCTGTGGGATAGGGGGGCTTCAATGTCTCCTGTGTAACGGAAGATATTTTAAGGTGCATTGCCCCAGGCTTAAATGATGGCTTTGCTGATGTCACCCGTGCATTCTTACAGCACAACTGTCTTTCCACAAACAGTGGTTTGAATGCCATCTCTCACTCCGTCAGCATCTCTGTGTGTTGTAATTGACGTGGCCTGCTCCTGTGCATAAAGAAGGCTATGTATACACGTCTCTAACTCATCCATTGAGGCAGGGCGCTTATTTCTCTGATAAAAACCCAGTGAACCAAGCTCCTAGCGCTATGGCTTCACTTTTTTGAGGCCTCCTTCACATATGCACATATCATTTCACTTAAGACTAGGAAGCTTCGCCATGGAGCAGTGGCTGTCACCTCGAAAACAGTGAGCAGCAAACTGGAGACAAAAAAGCTGGGAAACTTGCCCAGTGTCACCTGGAACCAGAGTGTAGAATAAGGAAGCCTTCCTCAAAATACATTCCATTAACCATGGTAGAATAAGTGGACATGGGATCTTTGAACCAACTCTCTCTCTCTCTCTCTCTCTCTCTCTCTCTCTCTCTCTCTCTCTCTCTGTCTCTGTCTGTCTCTCTCTGTCTCTCTCTCTGTCTCTCTCTCTGTCTCTCTGTCTCTCTGTCTCTCTGTCTCTTTGTCTCTCTGTCTCTCTGTCTCTCTGTCTCTCTGTCTCTCTCTCTCTCTCTCATACGGTGGACTTCTTGAAGATTAGATAGTTTATCCACAAGCCTCCACATCACTCTTAGACCTCCAGGTCTGAGCAGGCACTGAAACTCAAGGCATGCTGAAGGTCACAGCATGGAAGTCGCTGTCCCCATGCCTTCTGTCCCCACCTTGCATTTTGTGTACACAATGTCCCCTGTCCAAGGGAAACACAAGTCAGAAGCTTCACCACAGGAAATGACCCCTTGTCCCACTGCTCTGCAAAGGAAGCAGCGAGAAGGCATTTTTGTGAATTGGGAAGTCACATCAAGAGGCATAGACAACGCCCGGTGTGCATTCTGATCTTATGTATGTGAAATGGCTCCCCTAGTATTTACACTGCAATTGACATGCTTGTTCCAAAGAAAAACCCTTTTACTAGTAGAGAGCGCACCAAGTTCTTTAGAAATTCCAGAGGAAGCACACACTGACATTTACATTAAGAACAACCCCCACCCTACCCCACCTTCCAAAAACAGTAACAACCTAGACAGGAAGCCATGAAAGAGAACTCTTAGAAAGTGTAGTAAATAAAGATGCTGGAGTGTGGCTTTTTGTGATAGATGGCTATTTGTCAGCATGTGGGTGGGGAAGGACTCACTTCTCTCTAAGGGGCTGGCTACCGGGAGTCTGACCATGCTCCAGTGAGCTTATAGGCAAGGCAAATTGGCCTTTTTTTACTTTTTTTTTTTTTTTTTTTTTTTTTTTTTTTTTGGTGGAGGGGAGGCCACATGGGTGAAGGGTGGACCTTGGAGAACTGGGAATTAAGGATGATCAGGGTGTATTACATAAAATTCCTACAAGACCAACAAAATGTTATGTTTTTAAAAAGTAGCCTTTTAATGCTTTATAGGAAACAGTATACTTTAGACATGTTACCTTTTTTTTGGCAAACCAGCACCACATCATGCTTGCATATTCCTGCATCCAGCTCAGCTACCTGTCCACTTACATTGATAAAGTAGGTTAAGCTGAAATTCCTAGGCTGCCTCGTACAGTTTAAGTCATCTGAACCTGGGCATCGGGGTAAAATGTATATCCATCATTAGCGTCATTCAGCAAATGTGTAATTCAAGGCACAATGGTTCTACACGCCCTGCACTCTGTCAGGGTCAGAGGTCATCTCAGCAGCATGTGCGTGTGCAGAGCATCTTATGAACTATATGATGTGGGCAGGTCATTAATAAAAACTGAAAAAGCAAAAGAGGCCCATAATTAGCTCCTAAGGTAACTTTGAATGTAACATTTTCACCTCGAACGCAACACCATTAGACCAAATGACTGTGGTGTAGTCGCTAATGCAGGCTGAGCGGCGTCCCACTGTAGTTAAACCTTGGCAAATGGATAGGCACTCAAACAGCAACGTGTTTGATTCATGGAACCAAAGGGCAGAGACGAATCAATAGAGATAGTTGGTATTGCATTAAAAGATGATAATGAACAACTGTAACAATATCACCAAGGTTACCTTGAGAAGAGCCAGGCAGGGGTTAAAGCCATCACTGAAAACAGGGTCGATGGGTCAGGCTTGAATTGAAAGCTCATTAATTGTTTATAAAGCAGATTTGGGGAAAAGTAAAATAAAGCGAATAGGTAATCACTGGGAGAAAATTATTTCTCAAGGTATAATGTGAACGTCCGATCTTTTAATAGTACAAGCAACTAGAGATGTGTGCGTTCCACTGGAGAAAGCCTAAGTTTGGCTCTGTGTGGCCTGTGTACAGGTAAATGCTGAGGGGGAATAGAATCCAGGCTGTTACAGTTGCAATCCAAGGGCTACTGTTGCAGTGTGAAATGCTTGATAATGACTCCTGTATTTGAATCCTCCTTTCCCAGCTGATGGGACCACTTCCAGAGACTTGCATTGTGTGGAGCTTTGCTGGAGGACATTGGTCATTAGAAGCGGGCCTTGACTGTATATGAATCTACCCCACATCCTGCCTGCCATATGCTTCCTGTTCTGTGGAGACATGAGGTGGTGAGGAATCTCAGGGTACCTACCACCTCGTCTCCTCTGCTAAGGGTGATTATATCTCTTTAAACTATGAGTCAAATAAATCCTTTCTCCTTTGGGTTGTTTTTCTTGATGTTTGGTCACAAAAAGAAGAAGAAGAAGAAGAAGAAGAAGAAGAAGAAGAAGAAGAAGAAGAAGAAGAAGAAGAAGAAGAAGAAGAAGAAGAAGAAGAAGAAGAAGAAGAAAAACCAGTATGTGTTTACATGTAAATACCTTGAAAGAATGTATTAGTCCCATGATCCAGGAATAAGGATGTAAGTTAGCCTCACTGTTTTCTTATTTTAACTGTACTTGGTAAGTTATCTGTGAACAAATCTAATTCATAGAGAAGAACATCATTGTCTTAGTCAGGGTTTCAATTTCTGCACAAAACATCATGACCAAGAAGCAAGTTGGGGAGCAAATGGATTATTCAGCTTACACTTCCACACTGCTGTTCATCACCAAAGGAAGTCAGGACTGGAACTCAAGCAGGTCAGGAAGCAGGAGCTGATGCAGAGGCCATGGAGGGATGTTACTTACTGACTTGCTTCCCCTGGCTTGCTCAGCCTGCTTTCTTATAGAACCCAGGTCTACCAGCCCAGGGATGGCACCACCCACAATGGGCTGGGCCCTCCCCACTTGATCTAGCATTGAGAAAATGCCTTACAGCTGGATTTCATGATGGTATTTCCTCAACTGAGGCTCCTTTCTCTGTGATAACCCCAACTTGTGTCAAATTGACACAAAACCAGCCAGTACAACCATCTTCATTTCAAGCCTCCTATGTCTGCTTAGATATAAAATTATCATAGAGAATGCAAGTTATCAATAATCTCCCTTGTTGTTGCTTAAGACACAAGGTGTTGATGTAGCCATAAAATTCAGCTCTATACAAGAGGGAATATCTGTCAAATGACAAACAAAAGTTTAGAAGCCCACAGCTGGATGAAGCTTGTAAGATTGTCCCTTCTCGCCATTTCCTTTCTAATGTGTTTTTTTTCCAACATATTAATGAAGCAAAATACATCTACTTGCTTTTTGTATTGATCATCTTAAATACTTTTAAAATATTATGTCTACACTGACAAATGTTATGCAATGGTCAAACAGTGTTTAAGGAGTCAGAAGAGTTCTGTAACTGTTATGAGTCTAGATGATCGATCGTTTGAGCAATGTCTACAGGCAATAACTAAAGGTAGTTACCACGCCTGGCACACACACACACATCGTTCTGTGGGTCCCAAGCATCCATTGCTTCCACACACTGTCCTCCACAGCCCAGTAAAATTGTGACTCAACAGTCAATAATTTATCAGTCAGATCTATATGTTAAATTCTCAATCCACAATACATCCAAACATTAAATCCACTGCCAATTAATAAAGATATAAATGGCCCACCTGGACAATATAGAATTGATCTAGTTCACCTGGATCTTGAATCTCCTCCTCTGCTGTCACCACCTTGATTCTCTCCTTCTCCTTCTCTGCCGCCTTACCATCTACCATCCAATCATGTATGGCCTTGACCTAACTAGTGCCAGCCCTCACCTGCACATAAACATCAACCTACAGAGGGATTAGGAGAACCAAGGCTGCAGAGACTCTGCACAGGGCACCAGAGGTGAGCCTCACCAGAAGCACCTCAGACTCAGTACATTTTCAGTTACTTCCTATTCACTGACCACTCAGAAACCTTCCACTGTTCCCAGTACTTTTTGCTTCTTATCTTACTGTGCTGAGCAACGTGGGGCCGGGTTTTGTTTGTTTGGTTGGTTGGTTTTTTTTTTTTTTTTGTATCTAAAGTACTCTGAGCATATCCACACCTCACAATCCAGTCCCCTCCCCACCTTCTGCACCCCCTTTTTCACCTCACACTCTGCTTCTATGGCCAACTCCTATAGCTCCCCTCCCCCCTGTCCCTTTCCACTTTCCTTCTTATGGATTTACTACCTTCATGTCACCTCTGCATATCGTTTTAGATATTTATGTAAAATCTGGAACTTGTAAGAGAAAACATGCGACTCAATCTTCTGAGATTGACTTAATTTGCTTTGTACTTTATCTCTCGATACATGTTCTCTGCGACTCACACAATTTAGTTTTCCTTTATGGCTGAAAAAAGTCCACTGTGTGTTTACAGTGCATTTTCCTCATCCATTCCTCTGTGGGTGGATGCCTAGGTCAGTTCCATGGCTCAGGTCCTGTGACCAATGCTGTAGTAAACATTTCTGTACAAGTGTTTCTGTGACACGTATTCTTAGAGGCTTCTGGGTAAATGCCCAGGTGTGATATGGATGATCACATGATAGATCTAGTTTTAGGGTTTCAATGAGCCTCCATTCTGACTCCCCTCAGGAGTGACCTGCTTCACATTCCTACCTCAGAGTACAAGGGCTCCCTATGTCTACATCTTTTCGGGCATTTGTTATCTGTTTACAAAATGTTTACAGACTCCACACTGAGTTATAGGACCCCAAACGGGATGAAGACCCACAGTTTAAAAGGCAATGTAGCTGTGAAGCACTCAGCTAAAGTGTGACTAGACTGTGACAGGGTTGGGGGTGTGGTCCGCAGGAGTCAGGGGAAGGCCTGTGCATATGCAGTCTGGTGAGCCATGCCTAGCTACGCCAGTCAGGGGAGAAGTGTGGCTCCCCTGCCCGGTGCAGGGAAAGCACATTACTCAATATTCCAAAGCCCAAATAAATCACTATGGTTAGAGGGAACGTGATCTGTGTACATTTGTGACAGGGATCAGCCCCACCTCTAAAAACACGAGGAGGTGGATTAAGTTGGCTGGCCAGTGCTCAGCTGAGAAGCCTGAGGATGTGAATGGCAGAGTCATCAAAAAGACCCAACACAGCACTGCACCTTTGAATCCATCACCACTTCTTGTTTGCTTTGGTTTTGTTTTGTTTTCTTGGTGAGAAAAGAAAATATGGAATCCATTTTATTTGTTCATTTGTTTTCAAGTAATTTCATTGTCTTATGCTCAGCATGACAAAGATGAATGGAAAGTTAAGTCTTTCTGTTTAGCGGAAGCTGAATGTAGTCTACAGAGAAGTGGGTGTGGTTTTTTGGAACTATATATTTAGCTTATCTCTAGGTAAAGTCAACCAGGGGCTCTGTGGCTTGGACTTGGGCCCTTTGTTTCAGAAGCACACGAAGAACAGCCTGGCTTCCAGAAACCTCACCTACTTCCTTCCAAATAATGATCAAAATGTGTTTGCAGGCCCATTTATAATTTGCATAGGATATTTTTCTGCTGTAATTTAGAAAAGCGGAGGAAAAACTTCACAAATTATTGCTCAGTCATTAACACAGCCAGGTATCACTTCAGCAGTTTATAGTCAAGCAGCCGATTTGAATCATCTAGTCAGTTACCTTGTGGTTTTTTTTTTTTTTTTTTTTTTTTTTTTTTTTTTTTTTTTTTTTTTTTTTTTGTTCCAATTTTGCAGTCAAATCAGTTGGAGACATAAGTAATTAATACGTCTAAATTATCAGCCCTTGCAGGGTTGTAGTGAGCCTCAAGGAAGTTCTAATTCTGATTGACAGTCATAAAATATATCCTTTCTTTCTGAGACTTGATGGTATCCCGTCTTACTGAAATGAAGAGGGTCGCTTATCATCCATTCATGGCTGAAGCCAGCACACGGAATCCCCCGAAACGGTGATGAATGTCTCCAGCCTTCCCTCCATTATGGTCTCCCCTTGACAGGAAAACAGAACCAGACAGCCCATGCCAGAAACACTGCTGTGATTTGCAGCAGGGGAGGTTGGGGAAGGAGAGGAGGAAGAGCACCATAAGAATCAAAACGGAAAAGAGAGAGGGAGAAAAGAAGCAGTAAATCAGAAATGTTCAAAGCAGACTGTCAGGCGGTGAGCACTGGTCCATTTTACAGCTTTACCCACCAACTGTCGGTAAAATCCCTCTCTGCCTGTTCTCACTCAGCTCCTGCTCTGACCTTGCCCTCCAATTCTGTGCTCACTAATCTGGGGGACAAAGGTCAAAGGTGAACAGATCTGACACCACCTTGCAACATTTTAAACCCCTTCTCCACCTTTCAGTTACAGTTTCCAAAACCTTGAGGTGAAAGCAAGCACGCCCAGGTCTTGTCTCTGAGTTCCCCCATGGTGTCTGCATTCTAGAACATTCTTCTGTGACATCCTTTCTGCACTTGTTTTCTTCACTTGGGCTTGCTGCCAACCTTTCCAACGAGGACTTGTTTAAAATCCCTGTCTTTCTAAAGACTCTCATCACAACTCTGGTCTAAATATAAACGCTATACCATAAGTCCTTTATCTCAGAAATGTCACCAATCCTCTGTTTTATCTAATTCCACCATGTTCCATCTTGATTCATATTGAATTATCAGCGGATGAAATTCAAGCCCAGCTTGGCCTGTCTCAAGTGGCCGTGGGGCTGTGCTCACGTAACCTTTGCACTGGTTGGCCGAGTTCTACTTCCTCCCAGCCTCTACATCGGAATCATCCTCTGTTCCTTTTGCAGAAGTTATAGCTTATGCCCAGGCCTGTGTGGAGCATGCTTCTGGAAACTGCTCTCTCTCTCTCTCTCTCTCTCTCTCTCTCTCTCTCTCTCTCTCTCTCTACAGCTCTGAAGGGATCAGTGTCAAAATGAAAGCTTCCATCCTCGACCAATGCTCTAGCTTAGCCTGAATTGTTTAAATAAGTTTTATCCAGGCTTTCTTTCTCTCCCCTACATGACTTGCTTTCAAGCAAATAGCTTTGTGGGAGAACTAACCCCACAGTCCCACTGGCCTTTGCTGGCTACTGGTCTTCCCAAGGAAGTATTCTAAGATATGTCACCCACAGGACAAAGACAGAAAACTCACCCTTTGGTAATCTGTGTCACTCTAGGAGTTTAGGATATGTCCCATAGGTCTCTTGCTGACCTTGAGTTGCAACCTGACCTCACCTTCTCTGTCCCCTAAGGATCTCTGCTCTCTAGGAACTTGCTTTCCTGATCAAAGATCTTTCATGTTTCATCTCTCCTTAAGGTCAAAACCTTTGTCTGGTATTTGTTCTGGTGTTGCCCCTTCTTAGTGTGTCTCTCCCATCCCGCACCCCTTAGAGTCCCTCGAGTCAAAATACCTGGAGAAATAGCAAAATCTGCAGATCCAAGTGTCTGGATGGTCTGGGGGTATATCAGACCAAAGGCCTCTCTCCTTCTTGACTCCTGCTGCTCAAAAGAATAAATAAAATGTCAGCCTTGTGTCTATATGGTAAAACCATAACATGCCAGAGAATAAGCCTTTGCATTAGCAAATGCCTCAAGAACCACAGCCACACAAAATCTAAATAAGGACCACACCCACAGACCACACCCGTGGACCACACCCATGAACTACACCCATAGATCACATCCATGAACCACACCCACATACTACACCCATAGACCACACCCACAGACAGTACCCATGGATAACAAAGCAGAACAGCAAACAATGAGTGTAAAGTAAAACTTGTTTAAAAAATAGCTTATTAAATATTCAGACATGCATTTAATGTGTTTTAGTCAAATCCACCCCCCATTCCCTCTGCTCTACCTCTTCCATCCTCCCAAACTCTTGGCCCACTCAGCTGCATGTTCTCTTTTTAAAAAGCCACTACTGATCCCACTTAGTGATGCCCATGTGTGCATGCATGCTAAAATCATAGATATTCTCAGGGGCCATCAATGCTGGAGTTTGAACTGGTCTAGCCTGTTGCCAACCTTGTGCAATTCATAATCACTGCTGCTATGAATTTGTGTGTGCAATGATACTGTCAGTACTGTTTCTCTGCAGAGATTCCCTACCTCTGTCTACCCCCTGTTCTACGAGGGTCCCCGAGCCTTGTATGGAGAGTATATAACACAAATGTCCCCATTCAAGGCTAAGCAGTCCACTGTCTCTGATTCTTTACACACTGACCAGCTTTGGCTCTCAGTGTTAATCACCATCTACTACAAAGAGACGCTAGCATGTGAGTATAAAACTAAGAACTTGGGGTGCAATATAAAGCCATGTCCACTTAGGAAAAGAATCATTACCTTTTCCCACAGGGCCCATGACACAGCCAGCTATGACATTTTTAACTTCCATCTTGTGAACCGGGTCAATGAGAAAGTAGTTGGTTTGTCTCATAACAGTCACGCCCACTATCGCAGATGCCCACGCAGGCATACCTTGCCAAGCCAATTGTTATTATAGCATACAGAGCTTCAGCTGGGTAAGACCTTTAGTTACTCTTCTTGTCTGGTAGCATGCACAGAGACTTCCAGTGCTGTAAAAGGTGACCTACGCCTCAATTATGTCTTCAGCAAATAGTTTCAACATCTGGTTCTAGAGCTGTGATTCTCAAGCTGTTGCTTGCAATGCCTTTGGGGGTTCCATATCAGATATCCTGTATGTCAGATGTTTACATTATGATTAACTACATACAGTTCCCAAATTATGTTAAAAAGTAGCAATGAATTAATTTTGTGGTTGGGGGGTCACCACAACATGAGGAGTTGTGTCAAAGGGTCACAGTGTTGGGAATGTTGAGAACAGTTGCTCTAGAGGGTCATGAAGAGCAATGGTGTCACCTTATAATCTATGGGACCTCACTGACTGAGAATCCACTGGCTCCTCCTGCTGATACATATTCAGTAAAACAGTAAGGTACAAAGTTAATGCACAAAAATCTATACCCCTCCTATATGCTGATGACAAACACACTAGGAAAGAAATCATGGAAACAATCCCAGTCATACTTGCCTAAAAATGTGAACCTTGGATGTGGAAGCCTCATATAATTAAGTCATTGAGACACTGAAGAAAATGCTAGAAGTTGGAAAAAGCACCCATGCTCATGTGGTATAGATATTGTGAAGATGACCATTCTACCAAAGGCAATCTGTGAATTCAATGCAATCCCCGTTCAATTCCCAATACCATTCACAAAAACTGAAAAATTCATCTCAAAATTCACATGGAACCACAAAAGATTCAGGATATCCACAACCATTCTGAACAGAAAAACGTACTGAAAACATCACCACCCCTGGCTTTATACTACAGAGTCAGGGCAAGAAGCACAGCATGGCCCCGGCATAAAAACGCACACATTAATCAACAAATTAGAATTGAAGAAGGCCCACATAGAAACCCACACTACTACAATCACCTGGTTTTTGACAGAGTCTGAAAGTACACACTGGAGAAAGGACAACACCTTCTTCAACAAATAATCAACTTCACCAGCTGCCTGCAGAGGAGTGAAATGGGCCACTTGTCACTTGTCCTCAATAAAACCCAAGTGCATCAAGGACCTCATAGCATCTGAAGGCTGAGTCTCTAATAGAGAAAGAAGGAAATATGTGTCCACTTAGCAGCCCAGCAGGACTTTCTGAACAGGACCCCAATAGCATAAGTGTTAGGAGCAATAATTAACAAACAGAACCTTATGAAACTAGAAGACTCTGTGCAGCAAGAGACATCATCTATAGAGTGAAGACTCAGCCTATATTAGCTATGTCTCTGGTGAATGGTTGTCATCTAGAGCAGTAGTTCTCAACCTTCCTACTGCTGCGACCTTCTAAAACAGTTCCTCGTGTTGTGGTGACCCCCAGACACATTGTTTTTATTCATACTTCACAACTGTTATCAATCATAATCTAAGTATCTGATTTTTGGATGGTCTTAGAAGACCTTTGTGAAAGGGTCATTCTACAGCTCCAAAGGTCTAGAATATACAAAACTTTATATACAGACTAAATAAATAAATAACCCCCCTCCCCACTATACTAAACACCAAGTAAACAACCCAATTCAAACTTCTGACATTTTTTAGCATCTAGCATCCTTATCCATCACGGAAATGTAAATTAAAACTAGTTTGAGATTTCATCTTCCGCAAATCAGAATGACTAAGATTTATTTTAAAAAAAATGACAGCAAAAGCTGGTATGAATGTGCAGAAGGAGGAACACTTACTCACTGTTGGTGGGAGTGAAAACTGGTGTAGCCACTGTGTAACCATGTGGAGGATCCTCAAAAGCTGAAAATAGGCCTACCATATGATCCAGCTATGGTACTCCTGAAATATGTATAATATGACTCTATTCCTACTACAAAGACACCGGCTCACCTAAGCTCACCGTGCTCTATGCACAGCAGCAAGAAAATGGGGACAACCAGGGTGTCTACCAATTAATGAATGAATAATGGAAATGTGGTACATAACATAAAGGAACATCATTCAGCTGTAAGAAAGGTCCACATTATGAATTTGTAGGTCAATGGATGGTCATAGAAAATAAGTAAGACAACCTAGACATCAAAAGACACATACCCCATGTTCTCTCTCAAATGTGGGTGCTAACTCGAATTCTTGAATACATGTGTCTAAGTCAGAGTACCTACGGAAGACAGGGAACTAGTTAGAGAACGTGGGTGGGGAGCAAGGGGTAAAGGGTCAAATGAAGAGGGTGCACAAGGGTCCAGTTGTCTTTCAACAGGAGGACAATGCCTCTCCCAGGTACTAACCAACTACAGACCCTGTGTAGGGTACGGGTTATAGGTTTTTGAGTCGTTGGCAGGGTTCTCACATTTGGAAAGTTAAGAATGTTTGCTTCTTGTCCAGACCTCACCTTCTATCTTTCTGCTCTGAACTTCTTCCAACTTGAGCTGCAGCAGCTAGAAACGAGCTCCTGCATATCAAAGGATGTTGAGCAATGGTTCCTCTTCTACTGTTCAGGATCCCACTATGGGAAACCACTTATTTCAATATATCTAAGGGGGTTAACAAAGGGCGAAGGAAACCAAGAAGCATACACTAGTTAAGGGGAAGGAGGGAGGAAGAGATGAGGCATTTTGGGCTCCTACATTAAAATCGCCCTCCTCCCCTTACGGATGGAACATTTTTTTTAAACATAGTCATTTTCAAATTTTCTATCTTCTGCTGTCAAATTTCTTAGTGACATCAATCAGTCATCTGTCTTCTGATCTGGGAGTTATTCCAGATAAATCTGGAATCATCAGATAAATCATAGGACATCTTGTTACATTTTAATTTCAGATTAACAGAAAATGTTTGGTTGGTGTAAGTAATGTTTGGGGAAAAACTTATATTTCTTCAAACTCTACTGATTGCTTGTCTTTGGAGTTAACTGGGCATGTTGTGTTTTTATTCTCTATCTCCAGAAACACTGATGGAGCAATCTGGAGGTTTGGGACATCCCAGCTCAGCACAGACACAGTTACAGAATTCATGCCATTTCTAGTGTCTCTCATTTATGTAGGTCCAGCGTCTACTGGGCCCTTTATCAGGATCTGGGATATTCTACATACATACTGTTTAACACTGTTCATCTCAAGGACAGCCCTTGATAGCATTAAGCTTTGAAGTTGGAGGTGCAGCACACCCGACTTGAAGGGCAACCTAAGACAGGCAAGCCACGGGAGGTCACCCTAAGACAGGCAAGCCATGGGAGGTCACCCCTAAGACAAGCAAGCCACGGTGGTCAAAGTTTCACAGAGCTGAGAAACTTCCCTGATTCTATCTCCAGTGGACGAACCATGATGGTGCCTAGGAGAGAAACCCCAACCATACCTTCAGCAAGTTTCGTGCCTCCGTATACTGACTCCATTCCTCAGAAGCCTGGGCATGCTGGCTCAGACCACTGAAGTGGTAATGACAGGGGTTGACAGGAGCCCACACCCTCTGGCTCTTCTCCCATAACAGGCCAGTGTGGTGGATAGTGAACAACAGTCTGACTGTTGCAGATTTCTAATGCCAGAGAAAGACAATGCTTCTTCTCCTTCCCAAAGTCCCAGGTGTCCAGAATGGAAACTGGAGCCCTGAAAGAAGACAGGGATGCCATAGAGCAAGGTGGGTGGAGTAGGGAGTGGCCATGGAGCAAGAAGGGCAGAGTGGGGTGTGGCTGCAGTCAGTGGCCAGTCTGAGGTCTGTGGAGGACTGTGTGTGCTATAGAGTGTCCTCAGTGTAGTCTTGGCATGACAGTGAGTACAGGTATGGCTCAGGGTCCAGTGATGAAGCAGCGGGCACTGTCTTCTCTCCTCAGCATCAGGAAGATGTTTGCTCCATCATGGCCTGACTCCCACTTTGAAGGCAGGTACAAGCATTTATCTCATGAACCAGCCTTACCTTTGTAAAGTGGGCATGTTTGCCTAACTGAGCATGAACACAAAATGCTTCCTAGATCTGGAATTCTTGAAACTTCTGCTGCACCTAGTCCCTTCCTAGAAAAAAAATTATGTCTGCTCCAGGCATACAAGTAGATAAGGTGGGTTGAAACACAAGAGGCAAGCTTGGGATGCATGAGAGCCTATCTTAAAAGACAAAAATAACCTTATTTAAATCATATTTCTGGTGTTTGTTTTTCCCTTGTATCCTGATTTTTTTCCTTATTCTTTTTTTCTAGAGAGCTAAAAATAATTTTCAAAAAATATAATAGCAGTATTTTTTGATTTATCAAGTATAGCTATTATTACTTGTTTAATGGACCAAGTGCGACTCTTGAACTGTTACAGATTCCTTTTTAATGTGTATATGCAAGTGCCTGCTTGTATGAATAAGTAAAGGCTTCAGGTATGCATATGTACCATGTGTGTCTGATGCCTGCAAAGGTCAGAGAAGGACACCAGATCCCCTGTAGATGTAGTTGCAGTCTTGAACCTCCCAACATGGCTTCTGGAAACTGAAACTCTGTCCTCTGTGAGAGCAACAAGTATTCTAACTACTGAACCCTCTGACCAGTACATTTCTGTTGTTATTCCTCCTGGAATCTTTTCTGTGTTTCGTTTTAGTTGTTGTTGTTGTTGTTGTTTTTACTGCATTGCTTTATATTGTCATATATCCTTTCTTTTTCTTTTTTTTTAATTGCCAGAGTTATCCCTCCTTTGCTCAAACATTGATTATACATACTTTTCACAGTTTTATTCACCTAGCTCTTTTTACAGCATGAGAAAAACTAGGTGAAGCTTCCTTCCTCCTCCTCCTTCACTTCTTCCTCTTCTTCTCCTTCTCTTTCTTTATTTCCTAATTATTATTACTATTATGATTATGATGATGTTATCTTTTTTTTTCTTTTAATTCTTCCAATTCTTCTAATTACTATTATTATTATTATTTGCTGCTGCTCCTTTTTCTTCTTATTACGGGAATAATTCTTTTAATTCTTTCTCTTCCTCTTCTCCTTCTTCTTCCTCTTCTTTTCTTCCTCTTACACCTTCATTTCCTCTGCCTCTGTCCTGGCCCCACCCCTGCCCCCGCCCCGCCCCCATGTAATTACTCCATGGCTATGCAGGAAGCCAAGGGTCAAAGTACACAATCCCCCTACTGTCATTTTTACCTTGGATCTAAAACCAGTTTTTTAACAATTGATCTAAACATTACAATCACTGTCTTTGCCCAAGAAGAAGCTTTGTTTTAATCCTAAATCAATTTGGAGTCTTTTCTGGGGCTACAAATAAATCTATCACTGTAAACTCTGAACCCCAGGAACCCTAGTGGAAAATGTGGTGTGTGGAGCAGGTCTATTCAGTGTTAAAACTTGAGTTTACATTTAAATCATCCAAAATGCCATGGAACTTCCAACACCATCCACTAAATGGAGCAGTGTTGAAGTGTCCAGTTGAGCTACTAAATAACTTTATAGCATTCTGCTTCCTCATAGTTTTGAAAATGATTACTTTGTGTAACATGGAAATTTCTTCTAGTCCCTTCTTCTTATCACAAGATAAAAGAAAATTTCTTATAAAACCAGAGATAATTCTTAAGAAGACAGTGGTAGGAAAAATGGCTTTGTGGGTCAAGCATTTGGCACACAGGTGTGAGGACCTGAATTAAGGTCCCAGAACCCACAGAAAATCATTCACACCTGGAGTTCCTGAGATCGAACGTGGGACCAGACAAACCCCTGGAGTTAAAGGACTACCTTGATGTGTGTGTGACACAGCAAGGGACATTGTCTAAGATAAGACAGAAAGGCTAGGACCACACATGAGATTGTCCTCTGACCATGAAATATGTGTGCTCACACTTATATGAACACAGATACATAGACACAAAGAGAAACAGAGACGAATAGATAGAAGAGAGAGAGGGAGAAGGAAGGAGGAGGAAGGAAGGGAGGGAGGGGGAGGGAGGGAGAAAGAAGAAAGAAAGGACAGAAAGAGAAGACTTAGAATTTTGGAAAATCGTATCAGACCCTATTTTAATAGCTGACACTATAAATTACAGATAGTTTAAGAACTATAAACATCGGGGCATATTAATCTTATGATTTCAACATCTGTATAGAGTCCTTCAATCAACTGGTAAACAGGGTCTTTCCTGTAATCAGGGTCTTTCCTGTAATCATTCGCTCAACTAGAACTGTGTCCTCCGAAGGCTGGGTTCCCGTTCCCAGGGCCCATGAATGTGTTGTTATCTGTTAAGATGTTTGCAAATTTAGTCAAATTAAAATGAAGTCGTTAGTCCTGCCCCAGAGGCATTGCAGGTGTGGATGCTGTGTCACATGTGTGTCAGTAGGGGGCAGAGAGGAGAGAGGCCATGTCTATGTTCAGTGTTCTGACCTGTAAACATCTGAATGTTACTAGCCTAATATTTCCTTTAAAAAAATGAGCCTGAGATGACCACCAGTCTGCCACCATGCAGGCCTGAGAGGTGGGTATACCATGTGCAAGATGACATCTGCCTGGTGCCACAATGCACTCCTGAGACTACTCCTGAGATGACCCCAGACACCCAGAGACCCCGGGTGCTACTAAGCGGAGGGAGTAAGTGGTGGAGAAATGGGAGAGATGAAGAAACAGGTTGTGGGCACAGTGAAGAGAGGCGGAGCTGGAGACTCCAGGTCAGTGAGGAACGGAATGGTGTGAAGCCACCTGGGACCATGGTCCTGACCTGCCACCAGGGGCCGCTGCAGAGCTCAGTGACCTCCAAAGTCCAGGCTGGCTTCCCTGGTGCTGGATGCCGGCTTAGTCTCCAGCAGCGGAGTTGCTCTGGTTGTGGGCTTTGCTGGTGAAAGCAGGACTTCCGGCTCAGATACCTCTCAGGCCCAAGATCCAGGGCTTTGAATTGGCTCGCCCCAACATCTGCCTCATAGAGGAACTAGAGGAGTGCATGAAGTGCCGGTCCTCTAGGTCCGAAACACAGATCTCCACGTCACCGAGCAACTTCAGGCTAAGATGCGTCCGGTGAGGTTCCGGTACTCATAGAAAGGAGAAGCTAAGGGTTTCATACCAGAACAACGAGTCATGGCCATGAACATCTGCAAGCCAAGAAGTGACCCACTACAGCGTGCACAACAGGATTTTTTCTCCTCTGTTGAAGGTAGGTCGTGAGGGTGGAGGGCAGGTACAAGGGGAGGGGAATGAGTGGGATTGGGGTGCATGGTGTAAAATTCACACACACACACACACACACACACACACACACAACAACAACAACAACAACAACAACAACAACAATAAAGAGGTTTTTTAAAAGAAAAGGCGGTCCTTAGGGTAGATCTCACCCATATGGGAGTTACTGGTACAGAAGAAGACAGGCGTGAGGAAGCAGCGGTGGCTGAGGTGACAGTGCAGAAACAGAGCGCCATGGACTGCAGACCAGAGGCCCAGACCAAGCCT